>NC_064290.1:37351311-37716311 GCF_019186545.1 Solanum stenotomum
AAGCCTAAAACTTTTGAAGAGTTGGCCACTCGTGCTCATGATATGGAGTTGAGCATGTCGTCGGTCGGAACTGAAGCACCACCTGTCCACGAACTCCGCAAAGTCAAAGAAAGGCAAGAATTCAAGAAAGTGGGAAAATATTTGCCAAAGACTGAAAACAAAGAATCCATGAATGTCAATGCCTTTCATGTGAAATTCACCACAAGGGTGGGCAATATGCAAAGCGCAAAAGTGAATTCTTTTGAAGGAAGGACAAATCAAAAGCTCACCTTGAAGGAAATGCAGCGGAAGGACTACCTATTTCTTGACTCAGATGTTTCCGCAATCTTTGATGAACTCCTTGAGATGAAACTTTTTGAGTTACCAGAGATGAAACGACCAGATGAAGCAGGGAGGAGTGATGATCCAAAATACTGCAAATATCACCGGCTGGTTGGACACCCTATCGAGAAATGCTTCGTCTTCAAGGATAAAATTATGGACTTAGCTCGCGAAGGGAAGATTGAACTTGAAGATGAGAAATTGAGTTCAAACCAAGTCAGTGTCGCTTCTGACTTACCCAATCCGGTCATGACCTGCAATTTTGTTGAAGGAAATATGGAGAAAGACATTCCAAACACTAATCCGACAAGAATGATTAAGTTTGGAGACTTCGAGCCCATTGAAGTAAATAATTTGTTATCTCTTCCTATACTAAGTGATGTGGCCTCTGTAGGAGAGGGATCAACAAGACAAGATGAAGACCTAGTAGATGATTTTGATGATTGGGGATGGACTCTTGTGACTCGCCGTAGACGCAGAAAAACGAGTTTGTATAAGGAGTCAACAAAGCAACACGTCATGGAAAAGATGGTAAGGAGACCCAAAACTAAAACTTTGATCGTGCATTCAAGGAAGAAGGAAATAAAGGTGCACCACTACCAAGAGCTGCGGAGACCCGTTACATTAGGAGAATATTTGCCAAATTGGTGTTACACCAAGTTCACATGCGATGGCACAAAAGCTCTATGTTGTAATGTCGATGAAAAGAAAGCGAAAGATGAAACTCCATTATGTCCATCACCAAAAGATGCTCCAAAGCTGTCTTCTGAAGTTGAAAATCCATCATGTCCATCACCAAAAGATGCTCCACAGTCATCTCCTGGAGTCGAAAATGCATGTATGGCCAAGATCACATTCTCTGACGATGACCTTCTGTTTGGTGACACATTTCATAATCGCCCTTTATTCATGGTTGGTTTTGCACGTGAGAAAAGGGTGAATAGAATCCTTGTCGATGGAGGATCTGGAATCAACATCCTTCCAATTCACACAATGAAAGAACTTGGAATATCAACAACAGATCTTACTGATAGTCGATTGATGATCCAAGGATTCAATCAAGAAGGACAAAGGTCCATAGGGACCGTCAAAATAGACCTTACCATCGGAGAGTTGCAATCAAGCGTGTGGTTACATGTAATTGATGCAAAGACTTTATATAACATTTTGCTTGGTAGGCCGTGGGTACATGAGAACAAAGTAATCCCATCTACCTACCACCAATGTTTGAAGTATTATGAGGATGGAGTTGCAAAAAGGGTTATTACGGATGATAATCCATTCACTGAAGCTGAAGCTCACTTTGCTGACGCAAAGTTTTACTTGAAGAAATATTCCATAAAAGTCGATGCCATTGCATCCGGAGATGTCGGAATCCCTAACAATATGGCTAAGGTAGTGGTCGGTAAGGCAAAAGTCACAAACAAGGAAGATTCAAAGCTTGGCAATCCAAACAAGACGCCTAACGTGATTGGTGCCTTTTTAAGTAAAAAGGTCACACCCATTCTTCGTTATGTCCCAAAGGCAAAGGAGGACAAAGGACACTCTCTCGAGTTGCGAGAAAATGCGCTGGAAGGGTTGACCCTTCCTGTAAGGCGAATTGATACGGTGAAGTCATCCACAAAATTACTTGGGAAGTCTGTGGCTCCTAAGTCATTACTTCACGGAAAATTTGTGGCCCCTAAGTCACCCCTATATGAAGCACTCCCAATGAAGCGTACAAAAGAAGGTTTTGATCCTAATGCTTACAAACTGCTAGCAAAAGCTGGATTCTATTCAAACGAACCGTCAAAATTGGGGAAGCTTCCATCAGAACCTGTTATGAGGCAACAATGTGAAGGGTTGGGCTACAAACAACCTCCACCTATCCGCATCTCCATAAAAAGGGTAAGCAACAACTACATAACTGTGGAAGATGAGTCTACTAATTCTAACAAAAGGCCTTCTATCTTTGACCGACTTGAAAGCTCAACGAAGAGGATTTCTGTATTTGAAAGGTTAGGGCTATTGAGGAAGAAAACAAGGTTTGGAGAAATAGCAAGAGTATTCAAGCATCTGCTTTACCAAAATCTCAAAATGCTCCTAAAGACTTTCAAAGTCTAATCCCTTCTAGAATGAGGCGGCAGACGAACATTGTGGTCTCATGTAGAGAAGTACTAAAGGCAAAGTCGCATGTTGTGGTCTAAACCAAGCAACGTGATGAAGATGAAGAAAGTGTTGGCTCTTCATATCATGTCACTACACAAGATGAAAGGCATATTTTTTCTCCAATTAAAATTGATGGAGAGTTGGAGAATGTTTCATGGTGTTACCATATATCTTTCAACGATGGAGAACCTCAAGAAGATGAATATGCAAAAGATGCGCCACCCGAACTTGAAGAATGAGTAAATGTGACAGTTGATGCATTGAAAGAAATCAACCTTGGAACTGATGAACATCCAAAACCCACTTATGTGAATGCTTCACTAGAGAGTGATGAAGAAAAAGGCCTACGTTGAGTTACTCAAAGAGTATAAAGATGTATTTGCCTGGAGTTACAAAGAAATGCCTGGATTAGACCCGAAGGTAGAGCCCATCATCTTGCTGTGAAAAGCGGTGCACGTCCCATCAAGCAAGCTCAACGGCGTTTTAGGCCTGAATTGGTTCCCGTGATCGAAACTGAAGTTAACAAGCTTATTGAGGCTAGCTTTATCCGTAAAGTTAAGTACCTCACATGGGTTTCAAGTATTGTCCCCGTGAGGAAGAAGAATGGGCAAATTCGAGTTTGCGTTGACTTTAGGGATCTCAATAATGCATGTCCCAAAGATGAATTTCCACTTCCTATCCCTGAGCTTATGATTGATGCCACTACTGGGTATGAGGCGATGTCTTTTATGGATGGTTCATCCGGCTACAATCAGATCCGCATGTCGCCAAAGGATGAAGAGTTGACCGCATTCCGCACTCCTAAGGGCATTTATTGCTACAAATGCCTTTCGGTTTGAAGAACGCAGGAGCAACATACCAAAGAGCTATGCAAAACATCTTTGATAACATTCTTCACAAAAATGTTGAATATTATGTTGATGATTTAGTAGTGAAATCAAGAAAAAAGTGTGATCACTTGTAAGACTTGAGGATGGTGTTTGATCTGTTACGAAGGTATCAACTTAGAATGAATCCTTTGAAATGTGCGTTTGGAGTTACCTCTGGAAAATTCCTTGGCTTCATTGTACGACATCGAGGAATAGAAATTGATCAAGTAAAAGTAGATGCAATTCTGAAGATGGTAGAGCCAAGAAACATTCATGAATTGAGGAGTCTACAAGGAAAGCTAGCATATCTTAGGAGATTCATCTAGAATCTAGCAGGAAAGTGCCAACCATTCAGCCGCCTTATGAAAACGGGCACTCTTTTCGAATGGGACCAAGCTTGTAGTAATGCCTTTGAGAGCATCAAGTCTTACTTGACAAAACCACCAATTTTAGCAGCTCCTGTTCCTGGAAAGCCATTGATACTTTACATATCAGCTCAAGAAAGATCAGTGGGAGCACTCTTAGCCCAAGAGAATGGCAAAGGGAAAGAAAATTCCCTTTACTACTTCAGTAGGATGATGACACCAAATGAGTTGAAGTACTCGCCAATTGAAAAGCTATGTTTGACCTTAGTCTTCTCAATTCAAAAGATGAAACACTACTTTCAAGCTCACGCCGTCCGTCTTATTTCTAAAGCCAACCCCATCAAATTTGTGATGTCGAAACCTGTCCTTAATAATCGACTAGCAAGATGGTATCTCCAATTTCAGCAATTTGAAATTGTCTATGTTCCTCAAAAGGCAGTAAAAGGGCAAGTATTGACAGACTTCTTAGCAGACCACCCGATACTTGATGATTGGGAACTCACTGATGAATTACCTGATGAAGATGCAATGGTTGTTGAAGTTCAACCGCCTTGGACGATGTATTTTGATGGGGCCTCACATCGTGAAGGAGCTGGCGCTGGGGGTAATATTTGTCACTTCTCGAGAGGAGATCTTGCCGTATTCCTTCTCCTTAACACAATGTTGCTCCAATAATGTTGCAGAATATCAAGCCTTAATACTTGGGCTTGAAATGGCGGTTGATATGAAGCAATTGCAATTACAAGTTTTTGGAGACTCTGAATTAGTGATCAATCAATTGTTGGGTAGCTATGAAGTCAAAAAGCCAGAATTGCGTCTCTATCATGACTATGCACAAAAATTGATTAGATGGCTCGGAGATGTAACTCTTCAACATGTTCCAAGAAAGGAGAATAAGAAAGTTGATGCTTTAGCCGCTTTGGCTTCAACTTTAACTCTGCCTGATCAAGCGCAAATCACTATCTGCCAAAAATGGATAGTACCACCGGATGTGGATGAAGAAAGCAAATTTGAACATCTTGTAGCTGTCTCACAGGTTGAGATAATCGATTGGAGACATGCTCTGATTGATTACTTGTGTTACAATATACTTCCAGAAGATCAAAAGAAAAGGACTGAAATTCGTCGTCATGCTCCTAGGTTTCTTTACTACAAAGATACTCTATATCGAAGATCATTCGAGAGAGTACTCTTGCGTTGTTTGGGGGAAGAAGAAGCGATTCAAGCTATGCAAGAAGCACATTCTGGAGTTTGTGGATCACATCAATCTGGGCCCAAGTTACACTTTCATATAAAAAGAATGGGGTATTATTGGCCAACAATGGTAAAAGATTGCTTGGATTATGCTCGAAGATGTCAAGCATGCCAATTTCATGCAAACTTTATTAACCAACCTCCTGATGTATTACATCCGACTGTTGCATCTTGGCCATTTGATGCTTGGGGGCTAGACGGGGTTGGACCACTACCTAAATCTTCTGGTGGTCACTTGTACATCTTGGCTGCGACAGATTACTTCTCAAAATGGGCTGAGGCTGTAGCCCTCAAAGAAGTAAAGAAGGAAAATGTTGCAAACTTCATCAGGGTGAACATCATCTATGTTTTGGCATTCCTAGTTATATACTAACAGATAATGGAAAGCCATTCACCAATAAATTGATGGATAATATCTGCGACCTTTTTGGCTTCAAGCAACGTAATTCATCAATGTATTATGCTGCTGCAAATGGACTAGGTGAAGCATTTAACAAGACCTTGTGCAACTTGTTAAAGAAGGTCGTCTCCAAATCTGAAAGGGATTGGCATGATAGAATGGAAGAAGCTCTTTGGGCATATAGGACGACTCATCGCACGCCGACTCAAGCAACTCCCTATTCTCTTGTTTTTGGAACTGAAGCAGTCCTTCCACTTGAACGACAAATACCGTCATTGAGGCTTGCCATCCAAGAAGGACTTACTGAACAAGAAAATGCTTGTCTGCGCCTTGAAGAGTTAGACTCTCTCGATGAGAAAAGGTTGGAAGCTCAACAAAGTCTTGAGTGCTATCAAGCTCGTCTTTCTCGGGCTTTCAATAAAAAAGTTTGCCTAAGGTCTTTCCAAGTCGGTGATCAAGTGCTTGCGGTAAGAAGACCAATCATCATATCTCATAAATCAAAAAGCAAGTTCACATCAAAATGGGATGGACCATATGTCATTCAAGAAGTCTATTCAAGCGGAGCTTACAAAATTGTGGACGCAGACGGCTTGCGGATCGGTCCCATCAACGGAAAATTCTTGAAGAAGTACTATCCTTGAAGCGGCGTCTTACTCCTGGCCCGCAAGAGTATAAACTGTGTACGGCTTCAAAAAAAAAAAACAAAAAAAAAAGAATTAAAATGTCCGCTAGGTTGAAAATCTCGAAAGAGGCGACCTAGGCAACAGTTAGGACACAAAAAAAATTAAAAAATTCACTCTCTGAACTACGTAATGACTTGATCCTCTTCACTGAGGTACGTAGGCAGCTTAGAGTATTATTACTCTAGGTTCAGTTATAAGAATACAAAAAAACCATGTGAATATCATGCTAATTCTTTCAAATGAAGATTCAAGCACCCAGATTTTGAGCTGACTTTGAAGACAAATCTGTATTAATCCGTAAAACCTATATACGTGATTTTTATATGGATTGAAGCTCTCGAAGTTGTCTTTCTAACAAAAAAAAGAAGCTCATTATTCCAGTGCTTCTACTCCACGTTATGAATTTTCTTCCTCATGTGCGCAAAGCTGAAGAAAGCTGAAAATTCAAGCACGCGGATTTCGAGCTGACTTTGAAGACAAATCTGTATTAATTCGTAAATCCTATATAAGTGATTTTTATATGGATTGAAGATCTCGAAGTCTTCTTTCCAACAAAAAAGGAAGCTCATTATTCCGGCTCTCCTACTCCACGTTATGAATTTTCTTCCACATGTGCGCAAAGCTAAAGAAAGCTGAAAATTCAAGTACCCAGATTTTGAGCTGACTTTGAAGAAAAATCTGTATTAATCCGTAAATCCTATAGACGTGATTTTTATATGGATTGAAGCTCTCGAAGTTGTCTTTCCAACAAAAAAAGAAGCTCATTATTCTAGCGCTTCTACTCCACCGTATGAATTTTCTTCCTCATGTGCGCAAAGCTGAAGAAAGCTGAAAATTCAAGCACGCGGATTTCGAGCTGACTTTGGAGACAAATCTGTATTAATCCGTAAATTCTATGGACGTGATTTTTATATAGATTGAGGATCTCGAAATTATCTTTCCAATAAAAAAAGAAGCTCATTATTCCGGTGCTCCTACCCCACGTTATGAATTTTCTACCTCATGTGCACAAAGCTGAAGAGTTAACGTTTTGTTGCTATCCTCATATAAACGCTAGCTTATGGAGTCTTTTTTTAATAAAGAAAAGGGGCTCGTGGAAAGAAACAATCAAAATTCAAGAGGAGAAAATTCTTATTGAAATATAAGTCACTATTTTATTGCTTCAAAAAAAGAACCACTACACCATAATGAGCGAATTAAAAAATCCTAAGCAAATAAATAAAAAAATCTAACTATGGAAAAAGTTTGAAGCTTATGATTTCTTGGCGACTTTTCTCAACTGCCCCTTCTAGCTTGGCTAGTCTCTCAACTTCATCGTTATACATCACATTATTTGCCTCAATGGTATAAATCTCGCCCTCCGTGATGGCGACATTCTCTTGAATTTTGGACAACTTCTCTTGATATTTGTTAATGAGCGCGGTGACCTTCTTTTTCTTGGAAGTCAATGCTTTTAAGTCTTTCTACACTAGAGTTGCTTGAAGTTTATCCATGGATCCATCCAACTTTTCATGTGTTAGCTTTGCACCATCGAGACGGCGTTGCGCATCAGAGAGGGCATTTTCATGTGATTCTTTAGTCATCTTTGATGATCTTAAAGTATCATACACTACATATGACTTGAAGAAATTCTCGACAAGATTCTCCAAAGAAGAGATATCAAGTGTGGTTCGTCGTCGAAGCCGCAACTGCAAAAAAGAAGAAGGATATTTCATGTGTGATTCTTCATCAAAGCCACAACTCTAAAAGAAGATTCTCCGCGTCGTAATTGTAGAAGAAGATGTACTAAGTGTGGTTCATCGCTAAAGTCGTAATTGGAAAAGAAGAGACACCAAGTCTGGTTCATCATCAAAGTTGAAACTACAAAAGAACAGATATCAAGTGTGGTTCGTCATCAAAGCCGCAACTGCAAAAGAAGAGACACCAACTGTGGTTCTTCATCAAAGCTGAAACTACAAAAGAAGAGATATTAAGTGTGGTTTGTCGTCGAAGCCTCTGCAAAAAAAAGAAGAAGATATTTCATGTGTGGTTCTTCATCAAGGCCACAACTCTAAAAGAAGTGCTCCACGCCGCAATTGTAGAAGAAGATGTACTAAGAGTGGTTCATCGCTAAAGCCGCAATTGCAAAAGAAGAGGCACCAAGCGTGGTTCATCATCAAAGTAGAAAGTACAAAAGTAGATGCATCGTGTGTGGCCGCAATGTAAAATTAAATGCACCAAGTGTGGTTCGTTGTCAAAGCCGCAGTTACAAAAGAAGATGCACGAAGTGTGGTTCATCTCCACCAAAGCCATAATCTCTAAAATATTACACCAAGTATGATTCGTCGTCAAAATCGCAACTACAAACAAAGATGCATCAAGTGGTTCCTTGTCAATTATGGATTACCCCTCATTTTTTTATGGTATGATATTCAGGCTATTTTTGATCCATCGTAAACCTACAAAAGAAAAAGAAAAAGGAAAAGTGATGTGTCTCACGGTGCAAATTGCACGAAGCTTCAAATCGGCATGAGAAAAATTGTGGCATATGCTCTTGCGATCGTCATGATGAATGTGGTCATATATATTGACTTAAGAGATTTTTGTTCTTTCTCCATGTAGATGATGACAAATTCTCAATCAATACGAAAATCAATATGCGGCTCTTCGGCGAAGATGCAGAGAAGTAAACTCATGAAGACTTAAGAGTCTATTTTCTATAGAACAAGTCGCTCAACATTCGAGCTCTCCTACGCCAAAATACAAACGTTTTGGTGAGACTCCACAAATCTGCAAAACAATAATGACAGAATTGAAGACCAATTTCAAAAATTAATTCTCGTCAATCCATGAAGAGTTTTACCTTGATTGTTGGATATGTCGTAGACTTTTATGTCTAGTTTCTACAGAATCAAGTCGTTTGTCATTTAGAATCTTCTG
Source organism: Solanum stenotomum (assembly GCF_019186545.1). Lineage (NCBI taxonomy): Eukaryota > Viridiplantae > Streptophyta > Magnoliopsida > Solanales > Solanaceae > Solanum > Solanum stenotomum. The sequence goes on from NC_064290.1 coordinate 37,360,271, forward strand.
CACAAAGATAGAGACGTTTTGGCGAGACTGCATAGAGCTATAAAAAAAAAAGACAGATTTGATAGCAAACTTCAAAAATTAATTCCCATCAATTCAGAAGGGTTTTGATTGTGAATTTCGGATATGTCGTAGTCCTCTGAGTCTAGTTTCTGGAACATCAAACGAATCATGATTTCGACGTTTCTACAACAGGTTATGAATTTTCTAGCGCAGATCTGTTGTACTGAAAAATAGTGACGAAAATTGAGTTTGATATGTGTCAAGTTGACAATCAACCATTGTTAGAGCATGTGTATTTATAGAAATCAAAAGTACATAAATTGTGTTCCTACAAATTATGGAAAAACCATATTTGAAACAAAATTATGGTAATTTTTCCTAGGAACGAAATTATGGTAAGTTTCCATGGGAATCAAATTATGGAAATTCCATAGAAACCAAATTATGGCAAGTTTTCATAAGAATCAAATTATGAAAATTTTCCAAAGAAGTCGAGTTATGGAAATCTCATAGAAACCAAATTATGGTAAGGTTTTCTCAGAAACTACATGGGGAGTAAAAAAAAAAAAAACCCCAAATGAGAATAGACTCGCGCAATGAGAATTTGAATTCCTTGCGTTTTATTCAAGTGATTTAGAATTAAAAAATAAAAAATAAAAAAATGGCAAGGCATTCAACCCCAAAGAAAGCAACGCCTAAAATTTTTGTCGAAATCACAAGCTCTGTATCACCAAGTCAAGCTTGTAGACGCAATCCTTGCTCATCGAATTGGCGGTCGTTTTTTAGTTGATGACCCAAATAAAATTACCAAACTATGAAGAAATGTCATGCGATAAGTCTTCATGAGCTCAAAAAACTTCAAGTCGAAAATGAGTTGATAAACAACCGAAAGTCAAATGATCTCTCACAAATTAGAGAATGTTGTCATGAGGACTCTGGTAAATGTTGACATCAACATATCGGCATAGTCATTTCTCATGAAGCTTCAAATGTCTCTTGAAAGATCAACTACGAAAAAAAAAATATTTGCTTCACAAATACTTCAAGGCTTGTCTTTACAAGTTTGATAAATCGAGCATCCTAACAAGCCTCGAAGCAGGGGGCATTTGTAGACAGTGAAGTTTAATTGATAAATCCATACTAAATTTGGATTAAATCTTAAATTCATGATACGTTGACCAAGTCAAATTACTGGTTAATAAAGTCGGATTAATATTTATGTCAGAATTATATGACTTAAATCAAGTCCAAATAACATTTGGGTCAGTCCATTAAATTGACAAGATAAGCCCAACTCATGTTCTTTAGGCCCAGGGGTCAAAATTGCTTGGACCAAAATACCCCTAAAGTCCTAGCTCAAGCTTATATAAAGAGGTCCTCATAAGACCAAAAGAGACACACATACATACACACAAAAATACATAGTTGCTCTTCATTGGTGATCTGCAAGTCTTCCGCAAACAAAGAAGTCTTCGCTCCAAGTATTGAGCCGCAAGTATTCCGCCAAATCAAGAACATCTGTGGAGAGAAGAATCAGGGGATTACATATCTTTTTTTAAGAGATTTTATAAAGATTGTAACCTTCGCATTTATTCAAATACAAATATTATTGTTTGCTTGCTATTTTTCTTTTCATGTTTACTGTATTTTAGGATTGAAACTTTAGACGCTTACAATAATCATAAAATTATAATTATAATTTTCTTAAAATACAAAAAATTAAATGATTATCATTAAAATATTTTCGTGATATTAAAAAATTATTATGACTTTGTAAATTTTTGGAATAACTAAATTCTCATAGAGAAACATAGAGAAAAAGGGTTTTCAATACATAATGAAGACAAAGTTATATGTGATATCTCTGAACGCCATTTTAAATTAAAAAGAAAATAATTTAACCTACTAAAGAAAATCATAACTCTAGTTTTAGCTATAATTCAAATTATTGCAAAATATATTGTAACCTCTTTAGCACACTCCTTTCTAGTTCAATCATGTAAAATAGGATAATTTTTATTTAATCAAATATAATATCACTAATTAAGAATCCGAAATATGAAAAGAACCGATCATCTTCTATTCCTTTAATTTACTATAAGTCATATCTTTTTATTAAAGCTATTTATTTCTTTTATAGAAATAATAATAATCAAATTTCAACTTTTCGCATGAAATGTTTAATACTATAAAAGTAATACAAATTTAAATATTTTACATATGTATTTTTGAATTTTTTTCAATTGTGTACGATTCTTTTATTTTTATTTTTATTTTTATTTTCGTTCACATATTTATCAAAAATAGTTATAAATAGATAGATATTGGAAAAACAAACATATTTTTTTCGTTTTTAATATCTTATCTAGTTTGATCTGTATCTCTATATACTCCATGGGCAAATGGGTAGGAAAATAAATAGTTGTGGAGAACGTGAGCAAAGGTGTGGGTTACTTCAAATATGAAAAGTTACTTTTAAATTTTAAAAATTCAATGACAAAAATATACAATTTTTAAATCGATTATTTTTTTAAATAACAAAAGCTATTTATTTATGATTTGAGTAATGCTTTGATGAAAAATAATATGTACGGATATATGAAATGATAGAACTCTAAAATTTTATGTCCTTAAACTATATTAAGGATTAAGAATATAACTAAAATAATGAGTATAATTTTTTCCGTGGAATAATTGTGTTAAATTTTGTGAAATAAACTTATGATCCTTGTGTTGTATTTTTTGAAACTCCACAAAATAATTCACATAACAAAGAGTAGCGTAGACTAAATAAATTTTACAAAAAATAAAGTTAGATTGAAAATCTATCAAAATATAATACAACGGAGAAATCTAAGAGCAATAGATGAAAGAATAACTAAAAAATAGTTTGTTACCTTCTTATCTTGGAGAGTCAGCCAATGAAGAATAAGATGTGTGAATATTTGTGATCTGATAAGTTTCATCTCTGTACAATTCCAACTTTCAACCTCCATTGCCTATTATTGATAAGTTCATCCCGAGTAGGCATATTTTATCGAAAAACGTATATATTTGAAAAAATATTGATACTCACCCATTTGAATTATAAATATACAATAAATAACTAATTTTAGAGAAACAATCTACATAATTTAAAAGACTTAAACACATTATTACATATTAATAAAGTGGTATAACTTGTTGAGTAGATATCTTGGATTAAAATTCCAAACAGTATGCAGCAAATTCCAAAAAAGAAACAGGAAAAAAGATATGCATATTAACAATACAATGCATGTACCGAAAGGAGTGAATATTTGAAGCGTATATTGGCTTCTCAAATGAAAATTAATTCCTAAATATGTGATTCATTATCTATTGAAGTTTTAAACGGTAAAAATAACTGCTTGTAAGTTTACATCATTACCCGATTGTTTTAAAAATTGTAAAAGATTAATTGTCTGTTAAAAGAAACCTGATAAACATAAACTGCTTTATATGTAGATTTTAAAAATAATTAATTTTAATCATTTAAAATACTGAAAATTTGTGGTGTTGACATGTGTCATTTTTTCTTATCCTTTTATATATAGATTTTAAAATTTATTTAAAAAAATAGGCGGTTAGCATTTTATTAGGAACAAAAAAATTCAATTTATTTTTTTTTGAAAAAAGAGATCAATACAACAGCTTTTTAACGTAAACAAAATTTTAAAACTGTTTTTAATTTCTGTTTTTTTTTAAAAATAATTTGTTATTTATTATTTAATATATCTACAAATTTTGTGGTGCTGACACGTGACACTTTTTCTTCTCCTATTATATATAGATAGACTATTATATATAGATAGATTTTATACAGAGAAACTATTTTAAATATCTATTATAAAAAAGTTAATTAAACTTTTATTTTTATTAAATTAAAATGTACATATTTAAATTTTCCATCAATATTATACCTTTTAGGGAGGGTTGAAATCTTTAATTGTTATTTTTTTCTCTTTCTATCCTTACAAAAATATTCTTATTATCTTTTTTTTTTTCTAATTCTGTAACATTATACGTAAAATAATATGTAAAACATAAAATAATAATATATAAATAAAAAATAAAAAATAAAAAATAAAAAATAAAAAATAATAATTATTATATAAAAATAAAAAATAAAATTCTTAAATGAAATTTAACCAAACTTATGAGATGTGTTAATTAACTAATCAGATATATATTGTTAAATATGTATTTATGAAAGGAATATTTTAGTCTGGAGAAAGTTAATTTTTTGTTTCTTTTTCTGCTTTTTTTTAAAAAACAGAAAATTTTAGCTTCTTCCCAACCACAGAAAAACTGTTTCTGCTTCTATTTAAAAACACTTTTACGGATTTGCCAAACACGTAATTTTTCAACAAAAGTGCTTAAGTCCTTCTGACCTCCCAACAACAATACCAAACATGCTCTAAGGATTAAAACTTTTATTGGACCATTCAAAATTATAAGTCAAACTTGAAATGATATGCTAAAAGATAAAAAACCATGAAAATGTATAAGAAATATTTATAAATTATATGAAAGTAAACACTTTTATTTATAAAATAAATTTTAAAAATTATATATCTAATGTTGTGTTGGTTTGGTCTCGGGTTGACTTTTTAAAGTTGAAACCAACCCAACCCAAATATAGTCAGATTTTTTCTCCAATACCAAACCAAGTCAAACCAAACTAGTAGGCGAGTTCTTTTTTCTCGATTTGACTATGTTTGTGGTTTGGTGTGATTTTCAATTCGACTTTTGTTCACCCCTAGAGTGTACACATACCTTACTATTACCTTGTATAAGTAGAGATACTGTTTCTGAAAGACCCTCAAATCAAATGCATCAAATTCAAATAAAAGAAGGAAAATAATGAACAAAGCAATGTAGAAAGTAGAACAATTAAGGGATAAGAAAGACATCGTATAATCAACAAAAAAAACAATAACAAGAACAAAAATAATGTGAAAAGTGAAACACAATAAACAACACATGACTACTGATAACAAAAGCGAAACATAATAAACAACATATGACTGCTTCCTACCAATTTCTTATTTTTTTTTAAAGAATGAAAAATTATGAAAAGGTAGATAACATCTTAGAAGGAGAATATAAAGAGAAAAAAATGTATGAAAAATATAAAATAAGATAATGATAATCGATAAATTTCGATTATCTTCTTCTATTTCATCAATTTTTATCATGGAAAGTTTTTAATTAATATTATCAATTCTAAATATTTGTTTCAAGTTCAGTATATGAGCTATAAGATATGCTATTTTACAATCTTATCTCTTTTGACAATTGATATCATATTTAATTTGAATTTGAATGAAAGTTTACTTGGTATAAAATTCAGCTTTATTACCTATAATATATATATATATATATATGCTGTTATATGTGATGAAAATTGATTTTAACTTGTTTCGGAAAAGTCAATTTTGAAAGAGTCGCCATTTTTTCTTTTAAAGAAATTAAGAAAATTTAATTTTAAAAAAAGTTTTAAGAACTTAGAGAAAAAAGGTAAGAAATTCCCATTTCAACATTAAGAAGTATTAGCACTCAAAGTGGCTACTAACGCAGACAAGTTGTCATTTAGACTCAAACTTTGAGATCAAAGGGTTCCTTTATTTATTTGGTTGGTCTTTGAGGCAAGTGGATTATTATTCAAAAACGGCCTATGATCCTTTCCTAATCCATTGTCTTCTCAGCCAATGTAACATAAATCGGGCAAGATCTAGATGCACATACAAAACAAGAAAGACATACAAACACTACCAATCACATTTCGCCTAGTAAGCACTGTCAACTTCTGACTACCAAGTTTTATGCATATCACATTCAATACACAATTATTTCATTCATACACGACAAATGTCACAGAAATAACCTTAACATCCAAAATCCTTACTAACACACATTTAGCTGCAAACCCTTTTTTCATATCAGTTGCAAACATTTTGAACAAGAATGATTCAATGCATTGACTCGATACACCACACTTATGTACAAAGGAAATTTAACAATCCTAAACATGCCAATTCTACTAGATAGTACACAAGGGAAAAGAAACACAATAACAAAACCCCAAGGAGATGGTGCACCCCTCTCAAAACACATGCATTGTCCCCGATGCATAAAAAATGACAGTAATAGATCATAGGGAAGGTTTACCAGTGACGCACTAGGCGCCGTAGTGTGGAGCAGTGGTACCCCCAATGACCTTTGTCGTGGTGGTACTATGTGGTGCACTCGATGGTAGCTTAGTAGGACTGTAGGAGTTGTTAAGAATTCATCACCAACTTAATTATTTACTTAAGATAAGTCAAGAAAAATCTAGAATATTCCGGAGTTATAGAGAATTGCAGGAAGATCTCTAGAATGAGTATTCTAGAGAGAATAGTCTAGAAATGTTCTAGATTGGGTAGTTCTAGAATTAAGTAGTTAGAGGAATATTTTAGAATAGAGTAGAAAAATATGCTTAGCTAGATTGTTCCATCACCTCCTATAAATTGTGGTGGTTCATTTGATATGTAACCAAGCAAGAAACAAAAAGTAAGTAAAACCAAGAAAGTAAGCAAGAAAATGAGAGTGAGTGTTAAGTAAAAAGTGTTGCTGAAGCAAGCAACAAGTTAGTAATCAAGATTGTAAGACCGAAGTGGATCCTTACTTTGATATAATAAAATTCAAGTTGTCAGAAATCGATAGTGCCCGTTATCTCACACAATATTCAACAAGTGGTATAAGAGCCTGGTGGATAAAGAAAGGTAGCAACTCAAAGGAAAGGAGATCCTACAAGCTACTATCGGAGGTTACAAATCGCGAGGCACTAATCAATGATAGATTTTGCAAGTACTCTCAATAGTGTTGAGAAGCTCAATGCAAGCAACTACGGATCATGGAGCACGAGAATGCAATATTACTTTCTCGGCCAGGAATTATGGGATATCATCGGTGGATCAGACACCACACCACCAACAGATGCTGAAGCAACAAAAATATGGAAGGTCAAAGCTGGAAAAACCATGTATGCTCTCACTGTAAACATCGAGGATGAGTTCTTTCAATGAATTAAGAGTGCCAAAACACCCAAAGAAGCTTGGGACACGTTGGAAACAGATGATGCGAGATTACAAAGGCTTGAAAATGAGCTTTTGTCGATCTCTCAACAGAATATGACGATCAGTCAATACTTCTCAAAGGTAAAATATTTATCTGATGAAATATCAAAATTAGATCCAGAGAATGCTATCACAGGAGAATCATTGTTCATGGTCTAAGGCCGGAGTACAAAGGCACAATTACAGCCACACGATGATGGGCCATAGAATCAACTTTATCTGAGTTGGAAAATTTGTTGGCAAATGAAGAAGATTTGGAGAAGCCATTATCCAGTCTCATTACAAATGATGAAGATAAGACGCTCTTCACCAAAAGACAAGCCTATCAAAAAAGAGAAGCGGAGAGAAGCTCACGGCCAGGAGGAGACCAAAAGAATCAACATCAAAGAACTCAACGACAAAACACGTAGGCGAAAGGCTTCAACAACTGGCAAATGGAGAAGTGCTACAATTGTGGAAAAAAAGGGCACTACGCCAGAGACTGCTGGTACAAGAAAGCTGAAGGTAATGTAGCTACTTCTTCCCAAAACCAGAAAAATGAAGAAGAAGTTTGGGATTTCGAGAACTCTTATGCAGTTGAAGAAACTAACCAACAAGAGGAGCTTGCCACCTATCACTCTAACAAAGAAGAGGAGATTGCACTTACAACTGTAAGTGAAAAGTTGGTCGATTATGAACATGATTGGATCGTTGATTCAGGGTGTTCCAATCACATGACTGGTGATGAGAAAAACCTCATTAACATAAGTGAATATAAAAGCGGTCGAGTAGTAGTGACTGCAAATAATTCAAAAATGCCAATAACTCATATTGGCAAGACGGTGTTTGTGCCTCATCACAACTCAAGACAAGTGGAATTTCAAAATGTCTACCATGTTCCAGGTATGAAGAAGAACTTATTATCTGTATCGCAACTAATAGATGGTTACTATGTCTTGTTTGGACCAAATGACGTAAAAGTATATCAAAACTTAAAAGTTACAAGCACACCAATAATGGAAGGGAGAAGGTTAGAATCAATATACGTCATGTCAATCGAGACAACTTATGTGGTACTTGATGATGCACCAACATGGTGGTACAATGAAGTCTCCTTGCCAGAGTCAAGGAAATTGGAGTAAGAGCTACAATATAAACTTTAAGAAGAAGGACAAAGAAGTGAGGCTGAATAGGAACAAGAGGTATGTGAAAAATATAACTCATACAGATGAAATATTTTCAAAAGGAGAAAATAAGAATTCATTGAAAACAACAGTACATTAAACTCCAAAACTGTTACAAGAAAGAGTCCAAGAAGCTCTGCAACCTCAACTAAGAAGGAAGACACGATTGAAATGCTCAAATGCCAAGTATGTAGATGCATCATTAGCAGAGGTGGTTAACAATACAGCTACTACTATCTTTGAAGAAGCTTCAAAGAGTAGGGATCAGAATAATCTGATGAAGGAGGAGAACCTCAAAGGGCATGAACGTCATGATGATTACAGAGAAAGAATTGCTCACAACAGACGCAAAGGAAAAATTAAGTTGGTGTTGAGGGGGAGTGTTAAGAATTCATCACCAACTTAATTATTTACTTAAGATAAGTAAAAAAAAATCTAGAATATTCCAGAGTAATAGAAAATTGAAGGAAGTTCTCTAGAATGAGTATTCTAGAGAGAATAGTCTAGAAATGTTCTAAATTGGGTAGTTCTAGAATTAAGTAGTTAGAGGAATATTCTAGAATAGAGTAGAAAAATATGCTTAGCTAGATTGTTCCATCACCTCCTATAAATAGAGGTGGTTCATTTTATATGTAACCAAGCAAGAAACAAAAAGTAAGTAAAACCAAGAAAGTAAGCAAGAAAACAAGAGTGAGTGCTAAGTAAAAAGTGTTGCTGAAGCAAGCAACAAGTTAGTGATCAAAATTGTAAGATCGAAGCGGGTCCTTACTTTGATATGATAAAATTTAAGTTGTCAAAAATCGATAGTGCCCGTCGTCTCAAACAATATTCAACAAGAGTGTCTCCAAACAATGGGGTACTAGTCAGTTGGGACTCCAAAACAGTGTCAGACGCACTACTGGGGGCTAACCAAGGCAGTGTAACTATAGGAGGCACCTTTAAAACGACCTTTCAGATCATCAAATAGGGCGTGTGCCTCGAATCTGGACTACCTCATAGCAGATGTTGTAGCTCTCCTGATCCTCCTTATAATGCCTCATCTTTCGCTCTCGACGCTCCTCCACATCATGCACTTTGACTAGATGCTTATATGCTACTCTTGGGACATCACTGAATAGCTCAAAGAAAGGCTCGTCCTCCTTTGTGTCACGATCCAAACCATCCTTAGACATGACAAGGAGAATAGGATCTCGAGAGACCCTAAATAAGCCACTTGACATAAGCATAACATTAAGATGAACAATAAAAGAGAATAACGTATGAAAGCGAGAGATACATCTCAAAATCAACATCATAAGCGATACCAAAATCAGAGTACAACAACCTCATAAGTGGAACATACTAAGTTTGACAACACGCCTCTATGTCATGGATATGACTAGGACAAACCCCTGGCTCACGAAAGAAGTCTAACAAGTGAAATGACCAAAATAGACAAGAAACCCAGAACACTTGATCAGGCCCTCAAACCATGATGACTTACCACAAGCTTAGCAAAGCTGAATCAATCCATTAGCCATGACTAGATGAAGGAACGTCTGATCCTATATAATGAAAAAATATAGGCACAAGAGATATATGCGTTAGTACTTGGAATATACTAACTATGAAAAAAATGCATAGACATAAACATGTGAACGTGATAAATTCAAAACATGATAATGAATGATCAAATGAAACATACCAATCAGGTAAGCTTTGTTCATGAATCATGAAAAGGTTAAAGCAATATAGAATTCATTCCATATGTATAATACATAATCTAAGTGAGAAATCATTTTTGTGGGGTATTTACCGTGAACCGATATAAACCATGTGAGCTATAACATAAAATCTGGTGTCTTGCTCTCACACCAAAAAAAGAGTGTCTTACTTGTCAAGGTAATGACCTTATACTTAAGTTTATGTGGATCCACTAGCTAATTTGTCCATTTGGGACATCTTATTGGGGCACGTAGTTCAAGAATTTAGGATTCAACTAGATCCACTCGGTGCGAAAATGTATTTATCACATTGCCACCGGAACCACAAAGGACTATCAATAGGTTTTTCATATGAAAATATAAAATAATTTATATCTATTGTTATTCATTAGATTAAATATTTTACTTTCTTGGTTAGTGAAAATAAACCACGGCCTACCAAGGGATCCTCTTGATTGGATGGATGACTCAAGTCACCACATTTACAAATATCAAAGAGATAAAAATGTTTGTCCATCCACAAGTTTTAATGGAGCAAATTGTTATTGGTAGGTCTTTTATTCGGATGAATCAAATAATTAGTAACTTTTAATGTCTAGTAGTTTAAATATTTTACTTTCTTGTGTAAGAGAAAATGAACCATAAGATGATCCTACGGTACCACTATTCTCCAAGCATATTTATGATATTGATATTACAAATACAAAATGACAAGAGGATGTAATAACCCTCCAGGTCATTTTTGTACTTTTACATTCTTTTCTGCATTTATAACTTTCCTGTAGTGAGTCATTTGTGACTTGCTAGGACTGATAGTTTGGCCACCTATTTGTTTGCGTGGTTTTTGTGCAAGTATCTTTGTTTTGGATCTTATGAAACTTTGAAAAGTGACTTTGGTCAAAACTATAGACAACTTCAAAATGCAGTTTTGATGGTTCCATTAGCTCTGCAATATCGAGTTTGGTCTATAAGGACCTTTGGTATGGACCCCGAGGCTTCCGGGCTCATTTAGAACAACCTTATAGCTTATGGATCAAAATAGTTTGGGTGTGGGACTCATTTTTTTTTCAAGATGATCTTGGTTAGAAATTTGACATCTCCATTGAGTTTGAAATGCTGAATTTGGTGGGCTAGCATATTTTGTTTGCATGCACGGAGTTCTGAATAATCCCGAGCACCTAAGCAAAGTCCATTGGGACTTAGCAAAAAATATTGGTGCCTCATGTTGGTGTAGCCGCGTTAGTGGTCTTGGAATGGCTTGGTTGCCTCTTTAGTGAGCCAGACCAGCCAACCTTTTTAGCGACTCTGACTTAACTTAAGTGGTTGGCACTTTAGCTGCTAGGGGTCTACTTTAATGGTATCCTGCCTGCATGACTACACCTCATTAGGGGTTGGGCCACCGCTTTTGCATTGCCGCTTAAGTGGCCAAAGTGACCGCTTTTGTGGTGTTTGCAGGTAGTTAAGCCTATTTTCAAGTCGTTTTATTATATCTTTGAGAAATAATTTGGAGCTTTAGGAACTCACTCGGTGGGAAATCAATTTTCTTGCGGGAATTGTTTAGAGGATTTCTTTGAGAGTTTGGTTAGCTAGTACTTTGATAATGCTCAAACTATCCTCTAAAACCATTAAGAGAATACGTGATCATTGTCAATAAGAATACCCAACTAAGAGTCGGGTTCGAATCCCATAGAGAGTGATATAGTGCAAGGAATTCTATCAAGAAATTAAGGTTGTAAACCAATTCATTTGCATCAATTAAGAAAAAGGGTGGATGATTCCACCAAATTTACTAAAAAGGATTTGGTATCAAAAGTTACATTTGAGCCAAGACTTTAGAGATTCAAACAATTAGAAAGCAGCCTAGGGGTAATTGTGTTGCTCAATAATGCTAGACAATCATGGATAGACTGGGTTATCATCAATGACACTAATCTTCTTTCAGTCTCATAGTATCAATTCATAGAATCTCCTTTCGATCTCATCCACGTGAATTACAAATCAACCCATTACCTTACACATTTTTTTCAAGCAAATTTGGCAAATAGATCTGACCCATAATTTCTCTTTCAAGCAAATCATAGACATCAAACCAGAATTGCATGCATTACACTAGTTACCCACTTCAATTAATCTCTTTCGAGCATCAACCAAAGATCTAGACTAGGATTAAGTTTGAAACCTTAACCCATGAGTTAACCCCATGCTAATTAGTCCAAATCCATGAATGAACATCAATATAAAAGAGCAAAACACAATACCCACTATATTAAATCAACACCTAACCCCATAATTGCACCCTTCGAATTGAGATTTTAGCCATCCATCACAAAAAGTAAATAAATTATAACTATCATGAAGGCAGTCATGGATGTGATAAAATTAAGAAATTATAATCAACACCCACTTTGAATTCAACTTCAAATATTCAAATTCAAGAGTCGAAGTTAAAACCCCAAAACTAGAAATATTTCTCTCAAACTCATACAAAGTTAGGAACTCAAAATTCTATTCTTCTAAAAAAGTCTTCTACTTTCTCTCTCCTTTGGACTATTTATACTTTCCCAAAATTTGACCCAAAATTCATTGCATAACCACTTAGTCGGGCTCACCAAGCTGATTCGACAGATCATCGTCTGCTCCTCAGCTCACCTTTCTCTTGCTTTAGGCATTAGATGTTTGAATCTCAGTCAGCGAGCTCGTTTGAGTTTGCCTTACACATTCGGTGAATCAGTGAGTACCAACGTTGTTCGCCTTTTAAGCATTCATATTTTATCCAAGTCTTGTCACCTTCGGTGATGGTCATTCTGTTCACCTATCACATTCAACGAGTTCGTTATTTAGTTCGCCAACCTGCCTTGATATTTTCAACTATGAGAACTGTCACTTTAGTTGAGGTCGTGTCAGTTGGGTGATCCGCCCTTTTGGTTAGGCGATCAATAGTCTGGAGTTTGCACCTCTTTCCATATTTTTGGCTTTTCTTCCAAGTATTCATCCTCATCTTGTCCATTAGCCTTCATAGCTGCAAAACATTAGAATATCATCAGAATATATAATTAGGCATTGATGACACTAATTATTAAACTAAAGAGGCTTCAAATGAGTGTAAATCTATCACTCATCAACATCCCTCAACTTAAACTTTTGCTTGTCCTCAAGTAAATCAAGAACACAATTAGTTCAACAAGGATGTCTACAACAGTTCTCAATGAGAGCTAATTTTCAAGTTCCATTACAGAACTAATCTCAAGCAAATTCAACACTTAATCATAACAAAAAAAGCTTCAAATAATGACTAGCTGGTATAAATTTAAGCTCATGCTCACTATTGCTTATTCACTTATGCAAAATCATGTTTCAACAAATGTATTCAAGTGCCCTCACATCAAGAACGATTCTATGCTCTCACAAAGAAACCAATAATGAAGTTAGGAATCACTACAACTCTTTCTCTCAAATAGAGAAATACATGCAAGCTTCATCCCATATGTTTTCCCATATTTTCCAATCAACACACAACCTAGTTCATGCACGATTTCAAGGGTCTTTTAGGCTTGTAATGAGACTGAGGGTTAAGGTATGGTCAATTTGACTCAGTGATTTCACTTTTTCAAAGCATTGTTGCAATCATCTTCAACTCTTCTCAAGTTCTTTCCATTCTTTTCACTTGGGAACTCAAACTTTGACTTGTCAATCATTTTATTTGATACCCCTTTTATTTCCTCAAACCTTCTTTTTGAATTCAATTTTCCATATTTTTTGTTCATCACAACTCTCTGTTTTTATGAGGAGAGGTTTCTTCTTTTGTAACATATGTTAAAGTTGAGTCACTTTTTTCTTTCTTTTCCTTTCACTTGGATTTCTTTCCTCCTTCCTTTCCACACCCCAACTTTGGATTTTGGCCTAAGATTGCTATTCAAACAAACCAATGCTTCAAAAAGAATTTATGGGTGAGAAGTTAAGGGCAATTTAGCTAAAGAGGTTTCAACAAGATTGCCAACAAACGGTTTAAGCTCAAATGGTGCCAATATGGTTGCATACCCTCATAATGTAGTCACAAAAGGTATGAACATTTGGTTTTTCTCTCAAAATATGTGCCCAAGGTCATTTCTTGCATCACCAAATCTAGACAATTGGACTTACAAGGCAAATTCTAGGATTCAACAAGCATGATTTCAAGTAAAATCTCACCAGACAAGGCACTTCAAAGACAATCATTTAGAATAGCTCGACAAGATCAAAAGATTACGTGTGATGTTCATTGCAAGGCTCACATAAAAATGAAGCTAGTTAACACAAGATTCAAAATGATCATTCAAAAGATTGATTTGTTCTTGCAATATCAACAAAACACAATATAATGCTCATCATGAGTAATATCTAAGACATCGATATCGAATACAATCAATCCTCAACCATTATCAATGAAAACTCAAGCGTTTAAAAAACTTTCAAACTCATGGAGCAAATGAATGTAGAGAGAGAAAATGAGCTAAATCATCAAATCACTTTTTAAAAAACACAACAAAATACTCAAATTATCCAAAATTAGAACTAAATGTAACAAAATACAATCAAAAAGGGGAATATTGACACAAGTGCCCTCACCCCACCAAAATAAAAACAACAGTGTCCATGCAGAATAAAATAATGAGAGTACAAGAGGAGAGAAAAAATTCCCCATACAGGCTATGTCTGTGGAGTGCTCAAATCATGAGTCTTAGGAGGGACGACGTCATCGTGGGCATTAGTGCCCAAAAAAACAATCACAGAAGGCAGCACATTAGTCTCAATCGGGGCACTGATAGAGTCTGGAGAGATTACATGGGTGCCAAATGTGGAGGTCTCCTCAAGGGATATCTCCAACCTAGCATGACCATTGTCTCCTTAATATCCTGTATCTCTGTCAATTTCATGGCAATCATCGGTCCAATCCTCATCTCTCTCAGCATCAACAACAGCATTAATAGTAACATCGATCACCCACTCTAGGTTGCTCAGCTACACTTAGAGGAACCTCAATACTCGACACATAATATGCATAAACTTGGGCATTAATTAGGCAAGGAAACCTCACCCCAAAGCATAGAAATGTTCGTGGACCTCAACTGGTCCCATCAACCCGAAGAGTAGTAAGTTCAACCCGCATGGAGGTCAACTCATTTGAAATACCCTCAATCTCCTCTCTTGCCTCCATTTAGCCATGAAATTATCTAATCTCACACCATGTTACACTAAAATATCCTTACATTGAGTCAACATATCTCTCATGAGAGCCAATGAAGTCTCAATTACCCAATCAATCAATTTGGGTATATCCGATTCTACCTTGTTTGCCCTCACATCCATAGACTGGGCAAGATTGCCTGTTTGGTATATCATGTCCTGGGTCAAGGGGGGTAGGGAGATAAGAGTAGGGGCAGGTGCAACAATAGAAGTCGATGGTACAGAAGAAGGCTGGGGTGTACCTGAAGGCTTCATAGAAGGAGCGGACTGAGTGGCCTCGACCTCAAGACCAACTAGGTCAACATCAGGGGTGGTGCCTGGTGGTGGTAGCTTTCTCTTAGCCACATCATCCTTAAAGTAATCCGATTCAATCCTCCGAGTGTCACTGGAGAAGTTGGGGGTTATGCTCACATCAATCTTCCCGAGAAAAAGAACTCCTGCATCCTAACACCACCCACTGATCAGGATAGGGAATGGTAGATAAATCTACTTCTGCGTAGCCTTCATCAATATCTCATATGCAATAATTGACCCTATATTGATCTTCTCCAGATCAATATTTGTACCCACCAACACAACCTTGGGATGACAGAGAATAAATTCATTTTGGGAAGGCATGATTGTGCTACAGATGAAACCAAACCAATACTGGCTCCCAACATTCATATATTTTTTTTTATTGATTTTCACTCCGTCCGCCATCAATAGAGGAGAGGTATAAAAAATAAGTGGTGCCAACCAACCCTAAAGAGTATCGAGATCATGATTCATCTGCATCGTAAACATTTCAACCCAATTTTATTTTGTACCCAAAGCAGTGTTAATTGTGCATGCATGGCATTGTACCATTTTTCCATGAACCTCAACCCCATCTAGGGGTTTCCACACTGTACCCTTCTTATTCTTTGGCAAGTCCAGTGCATAGGATGCATAAAATTCTTGTACCCATGCTGGAACATAAGGGGGTCGAGGTTTTGTGAACCTCTCAAACCTATGAAACTAAATAGTATCCTAGATGACAAGATAGTAACTTATTACCCCATCAGTGAGAGTCTTATCTCTTTGAAAATTGTTCGTTCTCCAACTATTTTGAACCTATTGAGCTCCCTTGGAGCGATGATCGATACAACACAGGAAGTAGGTGCCTAAGCTTGAGAGGGTTGTACCAATTTAGACTAGATGTCTGCCATTTTTTTGGAAACTACCTTCTTTGTCTGCTCACTCATGCGTGTAGACGAGCGCAAAGTCGTCTGTTTAAGGCGGGGAGCCTTCAATGGCTTATTGATTGATATCCCTTTGTTTCTCTTAAGAGGAGCAGGAATGAGAGATTTCCTCTCAGACTCTATGTTAGATGTCACCACCCTTTTTCCTTTCGTTCTAGCCATTCCTGCAAGACACAATCATACAAACATAGATCCGGTGAAGGTTAGTTGAAACAAACCCAAAATAAGCACAATTCAAAACAAAGCCCTAAGGCTCGCCGACTAGTAAGATGATTAGCCTATAAGGTTAGGCGATCTCACCGAAGTTTACAGTGCATAATTTGAATAAATTCAAGCATTAAGGGTGGAGTGATTCACAACTCGGTGATGCACTAAATTGGTTTTGACAGACTAAGACAAGTCCGCTGACAATGACAATGCAACATTAAAAAGAATAGGCATCATGGGAGGCATAGTACTAGGCCAAAAGATCTCTTGAAAAGATATTGGAGGTAGATAAGGTTAAGATCGAGGTCATAGAGAAGTTTCCTACGCCTATCTCTGTGAAAAGTATTCGTAGATTTTTAGGGCATGCAAGGTTTTACTGGTGATTAATTAAGGATTTTTCCAAGATTGCACTGTGAAAATTGTTGGAACAGGAGATAAAATTCAATTTTGATGAGTCATGACTTAAAGCCTTTGAGTGCCTAAAGTAGAAGATTATCATAGCTTCGTTATCATTGCATAAGATTTGTCTGAACTATTTAAGGTAATCTATGATGCTAGTGGTGTTGCTTTGGGGTTGTGCTAGGGAAAAACCACAACAAGATCTTTCACCCTATAAACTATACAAGCAAGGCACTGAATAGGGCACAGAAGAATTATACTATTATAGAGTAGGAGTTGATGTCTATTGTGTATGCCTTTGAATAGTTCAGAGCGTAACTTTTAGGTACAAAAGTGATAGTGCATACTGACCATGCATCATTAAGGTACTTGATGGTGAAGAATGATGTGAAGCCAAGGCTGATTAGATGGGTCTTCTTACTACAAGAATTTGACTTTGAAGTCAAGGACAAAGAGGATTGTGAGAACCAAGTAGAAGATCACTTGTCTAGCTTGGAAGCATCTAGAGAAAGATGAATCATTCCCGGATGAGTAGGTAATAGACACTACTCTTGATCTTATGCCTTGGTCTGCTGACTTTGTCAATAATCTTGTTAGTGACTTGGTGCCTGAGGATATGAATTTCCAACAAAGAAAGATATATTTTTTGAATTATGTGGAAAATATTTTTGAGATGAGCCCTACTTGTTCAAGTTAGGTGCTGATAATGTGATCAGGTGATATGTGCCTGAAGCTGAGATGCTGAGTATTGTTAAGGCCTATCACTCTTCTCCAATTAGTAGACACTAGGGTAGAGCTCACACTGCTCAGAAAGTTGGTTACTATTCATCCACTGTTCATTTGAATACATTTGATCTGGTGAAAAGCTGTGATAATTTTCAAAGGCAAGGGGTTATATCAAGGCATCACGAGTTGCTTATGACCCCAATCTTAGAGGTAGAGCTATTTGACGTGAAGGGCATCAAATTTATAGAGCCATTTTGAGTTCTTATAGACAACAATATATCTTGGTAGCTGTTGAATACGCCTCAAGATAGGTAGAGGCAGCGGTGTTTTCTGATAACGATGGTAAGAGTATTGTCAGGTTCTTGAAGAAAAATAATTTCTCTAGGTTTGACATGACTAGGGATATCATTAGTGATGGTGGTCACATTTTTGCAATAAAGTATTCAGAACTGTGTTAGCTAAATATGGTGGAAGTAGCATAAAGTGTCTACCCCATATCATCCGTAGTCGAGTGGGCAAGTTGAAGTATACAACAGGGAAATAAATTCCACATTGGCGAAGTCAGTGAATACAATAGGACTTACTAGGCAAGAAAGTTAGATGAGGCACTCTGGGCATATTAGGCAACTTTCAAGACACCTATTGGTATATCACCATGCCAATTAGTATTTTGAAAGGTATGTCATTTACCTCTAGACTTAGAGCATAAGGACCTATGTGCACTAAAGAAATTGAATCTGAACTGGAGCGACGCCACGAATATGAGACTGGAGCAGATTGCTGAAATGGATTAGTTTTTGCTAATGTAATATGAGAGATCTGCTCTCTACAAGAAGAGGATGAAGTTATGCCATGAACGGCCTATCGAGAAGAGAAAATTTAGTTAGGGGACTTGGTGTTGCTATTCAATTCAAGGCTCAAATATTTACCGAGCAAGCTGAGGTCAAAGTGGTCTAGTCCATTTAAAGTGGCACAAGTTTTTCAATCTAGAGCTTTGGAATTGGAAAATAAAAAAGGTATGGGATTCAAAGTGAATGGTTAGTGGATGAAGCACTACATTGGCGTTCCAGAGCACGTAAATGTAATGGTGTTTGTGTACCAAGATGAACTCTATGTAATCAAAGAACCTGAGTCGTGTCACGACATTAAATCAAGTTCTAGTTGGGAAGAAAACCATTTTTTTGTATAGATTCATTGGCGTATGTATTGTATTGTGATTGATATGTTTGATAGGGTGTTAAGTATGCAGGACTAAGACACAAGAAAATTTGGCAGTGCATTCCTAATGGAAGATTTTCGCGGACCATCATTCCCTGCCATCAGATGTGTAGTAAAAAAGTAGACTCTCTAAACTTTTATGGTGGGGGAACTGACGGGACGTCAGGTGAACCCTTACTACCAGAGATCCTAAGAGTGTCAACCATGGCATTTGAATGGGATATTGGGGAAGCTGATAGAACGTCACATGTGTGACAAATTATCAACTCCACAATTGCTTCTCAGGTAAGTTATGAAATCCTAACTTCATAAAACCTGACCCTATACCCACTAAACCAACCGAAGAGCCATACCTACAAAAACCCACCCCCAGACTAGCCCACCAACCCGACCCATTCCATTTAAGTTAAAATATGGAATTTTAAATTCCCTAATTTCAGTTACCTAATCTCTCTCCCACAATCATCTTCCCCACTCCCGTGATCGGTTTCTCCAACTATTACATCTAACCTTAAGTTGCCAAATCAACAACCACCCATACCTTTACTCTCCCAAACCCTCTATTAGTAACCCATCCCGTTCTTCCCAAAGCCAAAAACCACAACCCCACAAATTCACCAAAATCCTAAGTTAGTAACCATACACTGCTTTGTGCGAATTGGAGGCATACATTATGATAAGTGAAGTTGTTTTGGTTGTAAGTTGTTGTTTAGCATCTCTTTTGTTAGTTGAATATAAAGTATGTTTCATTCCAATATTATTATAATGGGTTCCAATGTATAAAACTGAATTGTTAGAATGCAAAGGGGTAAAGTCTGAGTAACCCTGAATGGGTGTATTGGTCACTGAACATGAATTTGATATGTGTGAATTTTTGTTGTGTAGTTTTAAAAAAATTGAAAAAATAAAAAACACAAAAATATTTTGTTTTTGTTTTAGTATTAAGTGACGGTTCCCAATGTTGGATTGAGTGATGACATTCTTAAGGGAAATCATCACTTCTATACTTGTATGTGCTATTACACAAGGGAAGTCTGAGAATACACGTTATCGTTGTCAAATTTCAGAGAATGAAGCTGAAAAGGTTTTGACGGCAAGACTAACAGATCGTCACACCTGTAAAAAGTTGTCATACTTAACGTCAAATCTACAAAACTGTCTTGAGTGTCTGATTTTTTCCGACGATGGGACTGACAGACTATCACACTTATGATGGGCCATCAAAATAACCGTCATATGTGCGCAAACATTAAAAAATCTTTGAAATTTTCTAACGGTGGGACTGATGGTCCGTCAAAGCTCTAAGGGAGTCGTTAGGTCCACCATCACATGTTTATTTTTTTCTTTACTCTTTTCAAGTTTATGTGTATCCTCTATTATGTTCTTGCGTACCAATTTGTTCATCTATAAGTACTTATGCTTCCAAATCTAAACCCAATCCACAGGGGTGCCCAAGTTCGGTAGCACCGATAGTTGGATGAGCCCATTGACTCTTAGCCCGAGGTCCCAAAGGGTGCACCTCGACCAAGGACTAGATTTGTGTCACGAATGCAATGAGTATCTTCCAAGTATAAAGAGGGGGATTATCATACCCCAATTTAAGGAAGGCGCAACAAGCACCCGGTGCGTCACTTGACCGAGCGAACCAACTAAAACATAAAACAAATGAAACAATGAGGGTCGACAAGGCCATCACAATAACCTATTGAAATAAGATAGGTAGATCGGTGAGGTCACACAACTTTAAAGACAAAATAGGCCGGTAAGGCAAACTTAACTATGAAA
This sequence comes from Solanum stenotomum, assembly GCF_019186545.1. Classification (NCBI taxonomy): domain Eukaryota; kingdom Viridiplantae; phylum Streptophyta; class Magnoliopsida; order Solanales; family Solanaceae; genus Solanum; species Solanum stenotomum. The sequence goes on from NC_064290.1 coordinate 37,381,057, forward strand.
GAACTAGCAAGACGACAAGGCTGCAACTGAAATCATAAATATAATAAGCCAACAAGGCGATAAATAGAAGCTGAGAAGACCCAACAAAGTATGTCCACAAGTCTCTACGAATACTACAATTCAATTGTTTGGGAAAAGTCCCTAATGATGACAAAAACTATATACAAAAATCAAGTATGCAAAACCTATAGACAACCAACAACTCCAGGAAGAATGGAGCTTACTGATCCTCAGCTGAGATAATACCCCTATTACAAAGGCTGATCAAGACATCTGTCTAAACCTGCATCACAACATGCAAACGTCCCTAGGCAATTGAATGTTAGTACAAATGAAAATTTACTGGTATGTAAGGCTGAAAGTGAAATTCATAAATAGCTGTGATAAAAAGGGTAACAGAGATACCACGTGAAATTGAATCTGTCATAACCTCCATGGCTGACATTTGACCTCCTAGTATTCAACTATGCATGATATGCTTGTGTAATTATATGACATGCGTCTCTCTCTCTCTCTCTCTCTCTCTATATATATATATATATATATATTTGCAAATGCATGACATACATAACCAAATGATAGCAATGGTGGTCATTTCGGGTAGCTAATTGGTATCATATTTGCCAGCCTGTGGCCATCTGTACAATATTATAGCTCTGAGTAAATGCATAATATGCCATGATATGTACTTTGAATGCACATTGTAGGCCATAAAAAGAACTTAACCAATCTTGGCTCATTTATACTCTTATTCTCATAATCTTGTAACCACTTTTGTATAGCATGTAAATGTCTTGTAGAACCTCATATGTTTTCCAAATAAGCTTGGAAACTTAACTTGACTCTAAAAGGGTAGCTTAAACCTTATGATGTTTATAAAGAGCTTAAGGTGCTTAAAGAATCTCATCGTGACATTATTTAACTTTCATACGACCATTTAGGTCTATAAAACACATAATAGACTCAAAGCTATCTCAATTTAGCAAATTAATCATTTAGGAACTCAAGAAAAGAGACTAACATGTTTAACTTGATTTAATAATGACTCCAATTTGGTAGTAGTGTGGTCCTTTTTAGGAACAAGGTTGCTTGACAAGTATATAACCAAAAGAGTAGAATTCAAGATTGGGCATTAATATCATTTTTGAACAACAATTTTGTAAAAGTTTTTTATAAGATGGAATAATTTAACAATCCCCTGAATTAGATACAATAGGATACTTCTTTAACAATTTAGCCTTACTTTTGAGAAAATAACTCATAAGGAATATGAAACTCGATGAAAAATAACTTTAACTATTAAATATTTTTCATAACATTACAAGTACGATAACAATACAATAGAGTTAATAAATAAAATCAACTAACATCTCAATGCCCTTCATAAAGGGTCTTCCTAGCAACTGAATAGTAGAAATGACTCATTCGATAATTCAAAATATTTAGGATTCGTGTGATAGAAAAAAGAGAGTATTGCCTTAACATACCTTGAATATGAGATTGAATAACTTGAGGTAGATAATCAATTTTTCTTTCAACGATCGAATAGAGAGTCAAAACATTTTTCCTTCCAAAATCTTCTAAAACGTGGGTACATAATCTTAGTTTTTGAAGCATAAATTACAAAACTTTCTCTCCCATTTAAATGGTCACTGCAACACCCATAACAACTTTTGAATTAACAATATACTTGATCTTGTCTTTTTTGTTGAAAACTCTTGTACATATCTTTATATATAAATATATGCCCAACACATAGTACTTTAATTTAATGGGCAACTGCTATTATTTTAGAATTTTGGTGAAGAATGGTGGCAATATAATAAAAAAGGTTAATGTCATTATGTTACACCTCAAAAATCTAAATTAGAATTGATCAAGGGAGAATGGAAAACCACAGAGGGGTCCACGAGCCGTGAAGAGGACCACGGCCCGTCACCCTGCTCGTGGTGATGCACCCACCCTCTGTAGATGACCACGGATGCCTAGACGGTCCATGGAGCGTCACACAGATCTTGAGGTGGTCCTTGAACAGAGGCACAAAACCCCAAAAGCTACTGTGAAGGACCACGGTCGCCTAAATGGTCTGTGGAGCTTCAGACGGACTGTGAAAAGGGCTAATCATGTTTTGGATTTTTGGGTCAACTTCAAACGATCATATCTTTTAGCACAAAATGAATTAGGTGGCCCATGACTTATCAAATTATAGGTCTTTGAGTCCTCTTTCCAACGCCACCAAGTTTGCCTAATTTTGAGCCTAGAGCTAAAAGCTATGCCCATTTTAGTGAAGCCTTATCTAGCTAGTAAAGCTTCACAACTGGCTATACGGCCCGTGAAGCCTTAGACGGATCGTGAAGCCCCTCTTCTAAGTCACCTCATCAGTTTTTAAGTTAGGGTCATTGTAGTCTTTTCCCAAAATGTTTGGTACCCAAAATGCATCATTTTAAACCCTATTTCAAGGCCCATATAAGTGCATTAATACCGAAAACCATTAATTTCAATTCATTTTCCTAAATTCCCTAAACTTAACCAAATTCATCCTCTCCAAAAATCTTCTCTTTAGATCAAGAAAGAAGAATAAGCTAGGGTTCTTTAAGTTCAAGTCTCATTTCTTCATCATTGCTTAGGGATTCAACCAAGGTATGTAGGGATTTCATCAATGGGTTCAATTCACCCATTGAGTCCCTAAGGTTTCTTTAATTCTCCAATTCAATTTCTGAGATTTGATTAGATTTTCACTCAATTCCTTATGAGTTTTATTTGTATGGATTCAACTGCTTTATTATGATCTTATTTTGATGATTTGAACTTAATTACATGCTTTCAACCAATTCCATGTGAACCCATGCATTGATCTATGAATTTTGACTATGAACCCTAATTTACATGAATTCATGAAGAAGCTTGAATTTATGAATATGTTTTATGAAACTGTGAATGTTTGTATGAAAGTAATGTTTATGACTCAAGTAAGCTTATAGATGAAGGTATCTATATGTTCTATGAAACTTGGCCATATAACATGAATGACATCTAGATTTTCCCTCAATGCTTTTCAGACTATTTTCCTAAATTAGATCTTGATTAGTGTGGTATTCAGATATGCCATCAATGATTATAGATCATGCTTTCAAAACTATCTCCATTAGTAGTAGGAAATTTCTAGCATGAAGTGAATGACTATGGGCCTTAAAAGCTATTATGAAAATATAATGAATGGTGAAAGGTTTTCTCACGCATGAAGAAGGTGATATCCTATGATGTTTCTAGCTTGAATTAGTAGCTTAATTGTAATTTTCCATGGATAATAATATGAGTAAGATTAAAGACTATTCTGTGGGATTTATGCTTAACACCAAGAGGATATTGAGATGGAAGCACTCCCTTAGCTTGAGACCCGATTTCTATTAGCAATCTCCTTATCTCATACCTATGTGCCCTCATAGGATGATTGTCTTAGATAGATATTAGCTAATGGATCCACGTAAGCTAGAAGTTCATGATACTTACCTTGGCAAGTAGGACAACCCTTTTTGGTATGGGGTAGACACTGAATTCCATGTTATATCTCGCATGATCTATATGCCAGTTAACGGTAAACTTCCCACAAAAAGAAGTAAGTTGATTTCTAATGTGTTATAAAGCTTACTTTTATGATTTAAATATGAATTGACCATGTTCATGTTTTATGAATCTTCTTAAATAATTTTACTATGTTTTAACTTGGTAATGCATTTCATGTTTTCGATTATGTTCCTTTATGATCACATCTCATGTTTTGTTGCTTTCCCCTCATACTTAATACATTCCATGTACTAATGCATATTTGTACCTACATTGTTTCACTAATGTAGGGCTCGACGATTCTTATCCTTCCGTTCGTGACTAGTTGATTGCATTAGAGATTTGAAGACTTGGTAAATCCTCATACTTCGAGGATGATGTCACTTTTATAGCTTTTTGTCATTCAGTTTCAAACTTTGTATGTGATGTATGGGTTACGTCCCAATCACTTTTATTATGATATATTAGATGGCTTATTGAGACAAATGTTAGACTTCCGCTTTGTTTCAAAAACTCTTTTATATGAAATGCTATCTTTTGAACTCTTTAAATTCTATTATTTTGTTGATGCATGCTAAGTGGCTTGTGCAAGGCCTCTCGGGGTCTTATACGCCATGTCACGTCTAGGGTGTACTTTCGGTTGGGACACATAAAATCCTTATGCTTCCCTTCTCCACCACTTCCACGTATAAGTGGTGGTGCCAATCACCACATGATTTTTTACCCATTATGCATGTACTTGGATATTGCATAGGTTCGCAGTTAAATAAATATAATTGATGAATATATCATAATAAATAATATTTTTTGAATAAAGTCCATGTTATATAATAATATTTTTTTTAATATAACTAGATTTACTATCTCTGTTAAAAATATTACTTATTGATAAATTTTTGTAAAATAATTGTTTGTACAAATATATCATAACTACAAACCTTTCTTCATGCGTATTGACCCATTAGTTCCCTCCCTTCTTTTCTGTTGTGAGCTTCAATGGTGAATTTTGGTTGTCTATTTGTATGACCTATTTTTCTTGCCTTCCGAGCTTAAATTGTACCCGTTTTTGGGGAACAAGTCCCTTGAGCCAAATAGAACCATTTGATGGAGCCAATTTTTGGATTCACGACGTGGTTCCACAATTCCATTTTGGCTCAATTTTTAGCTCGTCCTCAATTGTTTTGATTTTGGTATCTAAATGTTCGTATTGATTTTGTGATCATGTTTTTGGTAGAGTGGCAGAAATCGAGGCCACTTGGAAGGGAAAAATTCCAGAATCATGCTTTTAGAGCGTGCACACTCAACATTGAGGTAGGCTACAACTTACCGGTCTTTAAATTGAGCTTGTATATGTGAATTCGTGTTAATTAGCTAGAATTGGGTTGATTTTGTAGTTGGATCATGTTTAATTATTAAAATTCATACCTTAGCCTTATTTTTAGTTTTTTCTTAGAGAATCGAGCATGCCTATGTTTAATCGTGTGATCTTAACATGGCTTATGTTTTTTGTAATATTGTTGATATAATGATTGATAGTTTGTTATTTTCCTTAGCCTAGGTGTAGGCTAGTGATTGCCTTAGACTTGTATTTCAGAGCCGATAGGCCATAGATATTCTTCGACATCGCCTCCGCCGACTTAACTCCCTGTAGTGTGATGTAGCAGACTTGGATCTGATAGTGTAAGCCTTAGCTAGGAGGTAACTCGGCTCCTGTAACCTTTCATCCATAACTCCATATTATGTTATGGCCCGGAGTTATTCGATTTTTATTTTGGGCTTAGTTCAACTTCTTGAGATTGGATTTGGTTTGAGCTTGGAGTGATTCAATGGAAACTTTAGGGTGGACTTAGATCCATGAGGTCCTTATAATGGTGAATCTTGTTTTGGGATCTTTCCATGATTGCTCGTATAGCAACAAATTCGAGGTCCAAGCATACCTTTCTCATAGCCGCAGATTCAAGGTCCAGACATAATATTATCTTTCAGCCGGTCGAGTGATTCTTAGAGGCACGGTTCTATTGGGTTCTATAGGTGTTTTAGCCATGGTTCGAGGTACTGGTTAACACTCCCTATTCTAGATTCACTGGTTCTCATTCTTAATAGTTGTAACTCTTTGTGTATACATCAGATTTATGGGGGTATGTTCGAGTTATTTACTTTTAACTTGCGCACTAGTGTACCTTATGGACTTACGGGATCCGCGTAGGTTGTAGCTAGTTCTTACCTTTCATTTTCATTCATCCCTAGACTTTTGTGTTTTTCCGTTAGATTGTCTTTATCATTCCACTCATTTGACCTCTAGTTGGTGTTGTTTATTGCTTTTCATTATTGTCTTTAATTCTCAAGCTCAGTCGGCCTATGATGCCTAATGGTACATTTTTTTTGGTACTCATACCATACTTTCCATCTATTTTTATGATGTAGGTCTGAGCACCAGTTGCCAACGTTGATTTCGAGTCTACTTCGAGGTTATTAGAGATAGAGCGTGAGCTTATAACATGCTGGATCAGCTTGTCACCTTCTGTTTATAACTTTTTGACTAGTCTTTTGTATTTGAGACAAGGCTACATTTTTGGTCCACTTTTGGGACATGTTCTTTTTTTAGTAGCTCTGTACATGCATCTACTAGGTCGTGAGATTGAATTTCTTATTTTGGTTGTATATATCCTCTGTTTTTCTTATTTTCAATTGCTTTGTTAAATTGATTCTTTTATCACCTATTATTTGTTGTTTCTACCCAATATGCCTGTTACTTGTCCTTTTGGGATATGAGTTGACTTACCTACAAACGGATTATGGTAGGTGCCATCATGACTCGAGGTTTCGGATAGTGAAAGAGGATGATACTGATGAGCCATACAATGATGAGTAGAAAGGCTATTAACTCCCTTTCATAGCCTCCAAAGAAGAAAAAACTTTAATTGATTAATTAATTGGATAAAGTGTGCTAAACAAGTAAAAAATTGATATGCCCAGATTACACCTCCCTAAAGAAGTATTAGCGGTCATTGTTAAATAAAGAACCTAACTGAGGTTAGGTTCAATCCCATGAGGAATATGGTCTAGATTAAGGCTAATTTATGGTTAATTGTAAGTTTAGCCAGAGTACTTTCGTAAAAAGGGGGGATTCTTAAAATAATTGTTGATTGATTTGTAGTAACAAGTAAGCAGAATTCACAGTTTGTAATATCAATATGAGTAGAAACTAGGGCATATGTGTTCCCCACAAGTTCTTGACATAGTAATCCTAATAATAATAACTCTTTCCTAGTGTTTAACATGCAAAGTCAGTAAGTTAGGTATCTCCTAAGTGATTGATCGTCCAAGTAGGGAATTTCACCATGCAACTTGGTCGATCCACGGGTGTGTTCCTTACTAACCCTTAACCTTGACCCCAGATTTGGGTTAGGCTATTAGATAGCGGATTATCACACTAAATCTTCGTTGTTTAATCTCTTTCTTATTCATTACTTCCTTGGTCGGGCAAGTAGGAATGAGGCGAGTTCTAATGTTGTGCACTGTTAAAAAGCATTCAAAACGAAGAGATTAACAATACATGCATAAACACTATTTTAGAATTACTTAATTGTTAGTTTTACGTTGTTAATTACTCATGGTTCCCACAATCCTAGTTGTGAATTTAGTGATTCGTGCTTGAGTTATCACAATTGGAATAGATGAAATTCGGAATCGTGAGTTGAAGAACAAACACAAATTTCATAGACCAAACTTCAAGAATTAAATGCCAAAAGTGTTTGCAATATAATTTTCAAGGCTACAACAAGTATCTCAAGAAGTCTAACAACCCAAAAACAAAATTTATAACTAATATTTATAGAAAATAAATCCTAAACCAAGTAGGAAAAGGAAGACTAAGGAAATCTGGTTTTGGGTAGTGTCACCTACGGTTGGCCACTTACGGCTCGTTGAAGGAATGACGACTCGTAGGTGCCTCCGTCATTCAGCAGTTAGTCAATTTTCTAGTCGATGCCATCGACAAGCATGACCTACGGCTCATAGGTCTAAGCACGGCCCGTCCTGTTGAACCGCCGTTCATGGACTGGAGCTTCTTATTTCTGAACTTGCCTACGATTCCTCATGTACAACTCCTAGTAGCAACTACGGCTCGTTAGTTGCCTTCCATCGTTCAACAATTAGCTTTATTTCTTAGCGCTTCAACCCATGCCTTCCACCTATGGCTCGTAAAAGGAATGACGGCTCGTAGGTGATTTCGTGTGTCACCAAAAATCCTGTTGTTTCAACACTTCAAATACCAACTGCTCCAAAACCCATTTCCTACAAAATCAAATCAAAGTACCATCACATTTACTAACAAAATGCCTAAGACTCATGCAAAACTCTAAGTTTGATGCATCAAAAATACCGTAAGTTGACGGTATACATCACTTGTCTTTTTGGGATATGGGTTGACTTACCTACTAGTGGATTATGGTAGGTGCCATCATGACTCGAGGTTTCGGATCGTGAAAGAGGATGACACTGATGAGCCACACAATGCGGAGTAGTCAGTCTATTAACTCCCTTTCATAGCCTCCAAAAGAATAAAAAACTTTGATTGATTAATTAGTTGGAGAAAGCGCACTAAACAAGTAAAAAATGATGTATTAAAGTGCTTCGGATGATAATCACTATTTTAACCAAATTATTTCTATCCATTTCTTAGCCTACACAATCTTATAAGTCATATTTGATCTTAAATATTGACTTTCTTATATAAGTGGAGTAATTACACTAAAAGCAAGCTTATGATTCACCATTGATGATGCATGTGAAATTTCTGTGAGAGTTAGTGTGGATTATTTCATTTATATGCCCATGTCTACGATTTATATATTGGTAACTCTATTATGGTTAGGGTATATGGTTGTCACGAGATATGTTTGATCTTCTAAGTTAAGGGAGATAAAAGTATTTGCAAGTGTTTAAACTGATTAAGTTTGTTCCTAGGGTTGGGTTGTTTTGAAAAGGCCGTTTGCGAATTTTTATTTTAATTGCTTGCATGGATAAGAAGGCTTGTTTATTGTGGTTGTTGCATTCTTGGCCGGAGTAGACCTGTTCGATTTGTATAGCTCTGCGAGTGTTATGTGATAAGTTAGTCCCCAAGTTTTAAAGCTTGTTCGAGGCCGATCAAGGGTATAAATGTAGAGTGTTGATGTGAGGCTCAAAACACTACATAAAAAATGAGCTTTAGCAGCAATTAATTAGCAATTACCGCTAAATATGTATTTTTAGCGGCAATTAACACTCTTTATATATGTCCCTAAAGGATTTAGCGACATTGAATTTAATGAAAAGACTTTAACACTCTTTATTAATGTGTCTATTTATTGCCGCTAAAAGTTATTTTTGTTGTAGTGAAAAGTAACATACTTCACCATCATTCACCTCATATTTGGGGGTTTTACCATCACTTTGAACACTATTTCATATATTATGCTTATGTTGGTTGTTTTCAATGTGTAGGATAAAAATGAGGAGATTTGAGCCAAAAATGAATATCGTAAAGCATCCAAGTCTGAGTAGAAGCAAAAACGCAAAATTAGTTTGAAGGTTTGCGATCAATTGCTAAGATTAAGTTTGACAAAAATCATGGAAGATCATTATCAAATACACCGCGATGCACCAAGCTAGGCGCTAGCGGCCCACATCGCGACCCTACTGGATTAACAAGGGGATCACACCAAAATAGTCCCTGGCCAAAAAGGCTTGTCACAACACGGTAGGAAAAGTAGTGGACAGTGTCCGTACCTCGTTTTAATGAAGGGTATGTTTATCTTAGATTTTTTCGGAATGCTACACATACATTAGAAACACGATTTTTCAGGATTATCACACCTAGTACGCATAAAAAAGGGGAGAAGAACAATACTTTTGTAGGTTTCTTTGTATTATTTCTTCCTTTCCATTGAATATATTTTATTCATGAATTCTTTTTTTTCCTTATTCCAATCATTTTTTTTCTTATTCCAATCATGAGTGATTAAACTCTTTAATTCTAGGATAGTGGCATTTACATGAAGGCTGTAGTTTGACATTCATGCTTATAAAAAAGGAAAATGGTCTGAAAAAATACTCCAACTTTGACAGAAATTGCTGTTACGATACCAAACTTTATGGAGGACCTTTTACCCCTTGCACTATTTAATAGTATATTTTAAAGGTATATATGTGCCCACGTGGACACGTTACTACTTATAATTATGCAATATTTATGATGTCCACGTGGACACATATATACCTTTAAAATACACTATTAAATAGGGCTGGGGTAAAAGGTCCTTTCCAAATTTCGGTATCGTAACAACAATTCGGCTAAAGTTCGGATATATTTCAGACCTTTTTCCCAAGATTTTTCACTATTAAGGTACTTGCTTTTACTTGAGCCTAATTATTTGATATTCTGGTCAATTATCAAATATTATTTCTCCAATTTTACTTTACGCATTGTTTTTTTAAAAATAAATACCATTTATTTTGATCAAGCAAAAGAGCAATATTCTTTGTGGAATTTGACCCGAACCTAGTTGGTTTCTATATTTTATAATAATTACTTTATACCTTTTCAGATGTATAATTTGGGCATAGTGCACTATTTTTGCTCGTCATTTTAGTGAAGAGTGTTTTCTTTCTGGGGTTCTAGGAACCCTATATATACATCACAAACACGATTTTTTGGTTATCACGCCTAGTATAAAAAGAAAGGCGAGAAGAACAATATTTCTCTAGGTTTCTTTGTATTATTTGTTTCTTTTCCATTAAACACATGTTATCCATGAATTCTTCGTTTTGTAATCAAATCATGAGTGACTAAACTTTCAATTTTAGGATTATAGGATTTACATGGAGGCTGTAGTTTGGCATTTTCATGCTTATGAAGATTTTCCATTATTGAGTTACTTACTTTTTCTTGAGCCTAATTATTTGATAATCTGGCCAATTATTAAATACTATATGTGGCTCGTAATTGAACTCGAACGGAAAAAATAATTTGCAAGCGTAATAAGAAAAAATAGAGCTTGGCTGTGAACTTTATAGAAAAAGGAGAACAATTCGATAAACTAGATAGGAATATACTCGTTAGCCTTGCTTAGCTGATACCTATGAAATATACATGCACTTCACTACCAATCGACGACCAAAAAATATATGTGTTAGGAATAGTTGAGCTTCGATTTAAAAATATATATAGGTGTTAGGAATAGTTGAGCTTCGATTTATCAGAATGATGCTCAATATAAGTAATATCAACTTGCAACTAGAAAATTAGAAGAATGGTTAAGCGTGATTAGATATTTCAACTAGATTGTTAAACCGCCAGACCTTTTCTCTCATCAGATTTACACCAACCAATCTTCAGCTTACTACAATTTTATTGGTATTCTTAGTTGATTCTCGAGCAGTAAAACATATAATTTTTCCAAAAAATATTTGTTACTTACTGAATAGTTGAACTACTAATTCAAATTATACAATAATTCGATAAGTCTATATGGGTACGATATCTAGATTTAACCTCCTGTATTATTTGTATAACCAAAAACACTTATGATGTGTGTGTTTGAATGCAACAAATATGTAGAAAAATCATGTTAACGTAAATGTTGTCTCAACAACATACTAAATTAGCTTCCAAAATGAGATATGGAAATGATAAAGTGTATCCAGACCTTACTTTTGAATTGTGTGAGATAGAAAGATTATTTTCAATACATTGAAAAAATAATGTAGGCAACCGTTTCTATCTTTTCTTTTGAGAAGATAAATAAGAAGAGAAAAAAAGAAGAAGATAGGTGCATCTCAAAATTTTAAAATGAACTAGTTAAGCCTACCTAGCTACTATCTTTCAATCGTTTCCTCCTTTTTGTCCTCAAAGATTGCCATAATTTCTTCTAGGCTCTTGCCCTTGGTTTCAGGCAAGAAAAAGTAGAAAAAAATAGTTGCTACTACCATAACTCCACAAAGTAGAAAGAAGGTTCCTGCAAATGTTATCTTGTTGGATATGGTTAGAAATGTCATTGCAACCGCACCACTCATCAATCGATTCACTGAAACCGCCAAGCTCGTACCTTGTGCCCTTAACCTAATAGGAAATATTTCTGATGAATAGACCCATGTTATTGGACCAAGTCCTATTGAGAAGAATGAAACATCAGCACATACTGCAACAACACACAATGCGATAGCCCATGGTGGCTTATAATCGACATTGTGTAGATACATTGAGCCTAACCCAAGACCAGCTAGAGAAACAGCCATTCCTATTGTACCCAACAACAACATAGGCCTCCTTCCGAAATTATCCAAGAAAAGTGCTGATACAATGCAAAAAAATGTCTTCGCAATCCCCATGATGATGGTCACAGCTATTAGTCCTTTACGGTTGTGAATTCCTGCAGCATTGAACACGGATGGCGTGTAGTATACCACTGCATCATTACCAGAGGCTTGCATGAAGAAATTTATACCGATAGCAGCTAGAAGAATGCGGCGAAGTGGCTTAGTTGGCCTTAATAGTTCTTTCCAAACCCCCTGACCTTTCCAATTAGTAGTTGATCCAGCAGCTTTAATTATTTCTTCTAATCTCAAATCAGCTTCATCATCATTATCTGAAGTTTTACGAAGCACTCTTTTAGCTTCTTCTATATTGCCTTTCATAATAAGCCAACGCGGTGATTCAGGCATTTGCAAAACTCCATAGGCAATGGCAATTGCTGGAAGAGCAGCTAGGCCAAGCATTAACCTCCAGTTGATGTGGTGTGGTAAACCAGCTAATGCATAATTGAAAATATAGCCAAGTAAAATACCAACAGTGATGAAGATTTCAGGGAGTGATGTGAGCAAACCACGTGTCATTGCGGGGGATACCTCGGCTGTATAGACAGGAGCAATCATGAGAGAATAACCAACACCGATTCCAGCAACGACCCTTCCAGCCATAAGGAATGGGTAGGAAGGAGCAAAGCCCATCAAAAGTGAACCTATTAAGAAAGTTGCTGCTGATAAGATAATTGTGTATCTTCGACCAATCATATCTGAAGTCTTTCCAGATGCAAGCGCTCCAATTAGAGAACAAACATTCAATGACCCAACCAAGATTTCGACTTGAGAAGATGAAATATTCATATTATCTTTTATGAATAACACAGCTCCACTCATCACTCCAATATCTGCAGTATAATCATATATAATTGTTTAGATTTTGAAATTAACATGTCTAGTACAAAATATAAATTAATTAAACAAGAGTGAGTGAGTGAGTGACCATATCCCAAGAGGATGGAGTTGGTGGAAGCCAAAACGGCGCAAGCGAGGGCATACTTGTTGAGAGGAGTCTTCTTAGGAGGCTGATCAGATTCCATTTTATTATCTTCATCCATTATAAGCAGCGAGCAGCTCTGATTTAGATCTAATCTCTCTAACAAAAATCAATCTAAATCATATACTGTTTTCTTTACTACTCTCTTGATCTTGATGTTGATGTATATATATATGAGATTGAAAAACTTTTGAATTATAAGTAATCTGATTTGCCTAAATTGTAGGATGCATTGACACGTTTCTCTTCTATATTCAAATACTACTTCAAACAAGCGCAACCTGCGTTTTCCCTCTCGTAAATACGGAGTACTCTCTATATCTTTATCCAAATTCACCTTAATTGAATTACCACTTTTGCTTTCAATGCACCATAATATATTCTACTTTTACTTTATACTTTTCGTTTAAGGTAAAGCTCAAATATCATTTGTTTATTTTTAAACAAGTGAAGTAAAACTTTTTACTAATGGGTTATAAATGTGATTTTGTATTAGCGCTAAATAGAGCATATTTCTATTAGAACTAAGTTCATCGCAGGATACATATTATCCTACCAATACTAGAAGATTAACCTCAGTAAAAATGTTATGTTAACTAAAGACTCTCCTTATTTTAATATATTTTTTGAAAAGTAAAAAAGTGCAGTAGGAATCCTTTTCTCTTAAAACTTCCGTAGGAATCACATATAAATTGTATCCTAACACAAATCTAACTTCTGTCATTGTTTCGCTTAAAATACTTCTATTTTTTTGCTTAATTTCTATTACCGTGACAATAAATTCACGTTAGAATTAAATGAATTTAATTTGGCAATTCACGTTAGAATTAAATGAAAAAGGTAGACAATAAATTCTTATAGTCCTAATATTAGGAACTTAACTCACGTTAGAATTAAATGAAAAAGGTAGACAGTAAATTCTAAAAAATTCTTTAAAAGGTTGCATAATCAGAAATTTTTTATGGTGGACAGGCACAAGTATGACATGATATGTGAGGAATTATTTTTGAATAAAAATGTGTGGGACCTACCTCTTTCATTGTCTCTCCTACTTTTTACCCTTCAACCCTCCTTTTTTTCCTTTCTTTCCTTTCACCTTTTCTATTTTTGATTTTTGATTTTTCTAAGTTCTTCATTCAATTTCTTGATATATTTTTTTGAATTGTGAATTTCATTCATCCAATTAATTTTATTGTTTACATATTTATTTATTTTATTTGATAATTTGTATGTATATATTTTTTTTGTTATATCAAAAATATGAGAAGGAAAAATGAAGGAGGAAATTATGAGTAATGCTAAATGGCCAGAAAATTTAGCTAGAATTTGGTCAGAAATTAAAGACTATAATATCTTTTTTATTTTAAAATAAACTGATCTTTTTTCCATTTTTAATTAAAAGGTATTAAAGTTAAAAAGGTAAAAATGTTCAAAAAGGTAAAATAACATATGTAAAATACCATTCTGGCCAAATTTTCTAGCCAAAATGATTTTTCTGAAAATTATTAGTGGATAATCAAATTTTCACTTACGAGATAAATGTCTAGATAGTCAATCAACTAAGCTATTAAAATCTCTCATTTGATAGATGGATATATGTTTGATTGATCAAATTTTTCACTTAGCAAATCAAATTATTTATCATTTTTTCTTATATTAATAAAGTATAAAACATAGCAAATCAATAAAATAAGCTTTTCGATTTTCTCAATTTTTTGAGTTTGATTTGAAGCACACTACAATCAATTTAGTTAAATTTTTATGAAATATGATGTAAATAGCACACTATTTTTTACAATTATATCTATTTCACTTTATATAAATAATTATATAAAAAAAACTATCAACCGGAACGACAGGAAAAACGGAAAAAATATATATATATAGATGAATTGTTGTTTATAATATTATAAAAATTCATAAACAATTTGATTTTATTAGTAAGAAAATAACCAATCAAACGTATATAAATGTACAAATGGAGAATTTTAATAACTTAGTTGATTAACTATTTAAACGTTAATCTCGTTGGTGAAAATTTTATCATTCATTTTATAATTTTCTCTTTCATTTTTTATTCTCATATTCCTGATAAAATAATTTTTACTTTTTAAAAATTACCAATTATCAAAATGAGAAGATAAATATATAAATAATATTAAAAAAATGGGTAGATAAAAGTTGCAATTGAAAAAAATTTATCAGCAAAATTAAACGGATAATAAGAAAAAAAAAAAAAAGGTGAAAGGAGATAAAGGAAAAAATGGAAGATTGAAGGGTAAAAAGTAGGAGAGAGACAATGAAAGGGGTAGGTCCCACATATGTTTTATTCAAAAATAGTCCTCACATGCCATATCATACTTGTGCCTCTTCCACCATAAAAAATTTCGCATAATCCTAGAGAAATTTGTTTACTGTATTAGTTTACTTTTTTTTTTTTTTTTTTAACGTATAAAGTTTTAGAGATACTTTTATGAACCTTTTTCTTATTTACCTAGGATTATACTAATGTTTAACTCTAAATACAATTGAATTTAATTTCGGAATTAATAATTTTTTTTTAGCAACTTCCACATATAGCAAACATAAAAATCATATTTGTATGCTATAGTTATATTTTGCAAAATTGCGCTCCATATCAAATTTTATGTTTATTTGGCTATTAATATGTATATTTCGCTATACATATACAAAAGAAGCAATCGTATAATTTGTTTCAGTATACATATACAAAAGAATCAATTGTAAAATCTATGTTTGTATAAAGCGAGAGAGAGAAAGACAAAAGAAAACTGGGCAGGGGAAGATTTGTATTTGTATAATCATAAGTGTATAGGACAAAAATATATGTATTTGTATTTGTATATACAATTTTCTCTCGCTTTATACAAACAAAATTTATACATTTGTGTTCGTATAAAGTGAGAGAGGCGAGTGAGAGTTGCGAGCAAGATCTGGGAGAGTGGTGAGCGATCTGGGAGAGGGGAGAGAGGGGAACGAAAAGATATGTATATATACAATTTTCTCTCATTTTATACAAACACAAACACATTTTATACATTTGTGTTTGTATAAAGTGAGAGAGGCGAGGAGAGACTGCCTAGCGAGAAACGAGAGTGGCAAGCGAGAAATTCAGGAAGAGAGGCGAAATGACAACAATTTGCTACAGGTGACAATTAAATCAAACTGTGGTTATAACATTTAATTTGAATTAATAGTTTGCTATTTTATACAATTTTCTCTTTTTCTTTTTGTATAAAAGTTTATTTCAAACTATAAAATATTAGAAAGATAAAATTAATTTTAAAGACTTAAATATTAGGACTTTAAATATAGTTCAAACAAGAAAAAAATTTAAGAATGAAAAGTTTAGTCAATTTTAAAGTACTTAAAATTACGAGTTCTTATATTTATATCTTATAATAAATAAATAAATATTTAATAGCTATAACTTTAAGTAATTTCAAAGTCATACATATTAACGTAATAATTATTTCCTTTGTCCCTAATTACTTGTCCAATTTTCTTTTTTACTAGTCCGTTTTTACTTGTCCATTTTGACAAAGGGAAAAAGCATAAATCCTCCCTAAACTTGTCCTGAAAAGTCAATACACGCTTAAACTATTATGACGACCTGTTACACACATTTACTATTTAAAACTGAATTCAATACCACCCTGAGACGTGTAACACCATTCTCACAACATGTAGTGTATTACACTTGCTGCCACATAAGCACTACGTCAGCGCCTGATTAACGTTTCAAGCACACCTCATCCAATTCTAGGTGCAAACAATCGTTAAACAGTATAAAACCCAACAAATGAGTTGGGATAGAACCCATAGGGAGCGATACGTGTTTAAATTCAATTAAGAAGTACAAACATGATCTAACTAGTTATAGGAATATAAATTATCGAAAAAGACATGAAACAAATCAAAAGGGGTGACACAAATGTCAGATGGGGGTTTTTGTTTGCAATTATCAACTACAATGCAATCACACAAAATTGAAATAACAATACGTTTCACACCCCTATTTCGAACTAGCCAAAACAGTTCACAACATAATTTGGCTGACACTCTGATTTTGGAAAAAAAATATTTTTTGTTTGTTTTAGAGTCGCCATCGAAATTTTAAGGAAAATATTAAGAAAATCATTTTTTATATGTAAATGTAAACTCTGTTTTAATTTGCGAAACCAGTGAAATTCTGAGTAAGGGTTTTGGTTACTTGATGAAAAGGTGTTAAGCATCCCTCAGAACCTATTCAAAGATAGTCCTTAAACTCAATTTAGAAAAAAAGTATTTGCTTCTTATTTGCTAAAATTGACGTCCAAGAAAATAACTTTATTTAACTTTATGAAGAGAAATACACAAGGTACATGAGACATATGTTTAAAATATACCAAATGTAATGTATTATATGTTTATGAACATCTATTTTAAAATATGTAAAGCATTAATAGTATCATATGAAAACTATGACGTACTAAAAATAAAGATAATATTTTCTAATCTAGGAAGAAGATATAAGAAAATAGGTGACAATCTAAATTTAATGTTACCATTTTTCGGAGGTACGGACTTCATCGTTCTTATATTAATTTTCAGTAAGGATTTTATTATAATATTCTTTTACTAGAGGTTTTAATCTTGTTATTTTTTTAATACTATTTATGATGTACTCTAGATATAACATATCTTGGGTTCTTAGGTACATAATTAAATTATTCTCCATTAATTGTTCTAGCAATTTTATATTTTCCATAGCTTCTGTCCAATATTGTAAATATTCGTAGTTCATTTTAATCTGAATCTATTTCTAAGTCATATAATTCTATTCTCTCGAGGTCTAGATCATGTAGGTCTATTTCATACCATTGTTGGTGTAATATATCTTTTGATTCATCATCATTAGATATTTTTCCCCATATGATTCTTCTTAATTCAATTATCTCTATACCTTTAAGTATATATAAGATTAAAGTTTCATAGTTTTTTATCATTTCATCATGCATGTATGTAATTATGTTTATTGTTATACAAGTTTTTTATTTCAATTATTCCTTCCTATCATATCCATAATTGATTAAATTCATATTAGATCATTATGAACTAGATTATCTGTTTATCATGTTCTCTTGTCACTACTAGCATCGTACTTTAGCGGATACTTCCTTCTTATTAACGTCTCAACTTTGTTTACTCCCCTAAACGGCTTTCCTTGCCTACCGGTTTCAACATTAGGATGACATAGTATAAAAGTTTTCTCCCTGTTTCCAGTGTGCTAATAAACTAGAAATCATAATTCAAATAATTCTAATACATAATAACTAACATAAATTTATTCAATCATATATATGATATTCAGGAATATATGAAATTAGTTCTGCATATTTGTTGAACAATATACCTTTGCCTCTTGCTTGTCTATGGTATCTGAGGGTTGCTCCATTATCTTTTAAGTATGAATATTTTAAATATTTGAGAGAGTGTTTTTATGGAAGCTTGCTTCGTTTATTGAAGGCTTGCCCAATATGTTACATGTACATTCCTTTATATAGACAATTCTAATCCTATCCTATTTCTTATAATAATGCGTCTACTGTACACTTTACGACTTTTTATATGTCTATTGTACACTTTACGACTTTTTTACATACTTATTTTTTATAATAATGTGACTACTGCACACTTTAACTTTCTTTACATAATAATGCCATTTTACATATCTTTTTGTTTTCTTCTTCTTATCTTCTTTGTCTTTTTATTTTCTTTCGTTCATGTTAAGATCATGTGTCTATCTTCTTTTATCTTTTTGTTTTCCTCTTCTTTATCTTCTTCTTCCTATCTTATCTCTTTGTCTTTTTCTTTATCTCTTAGTCTTCCGTCTCTATCTTCTTTTGTTTTATCATTCCAGCTGGACATCGATGATTACATTAACTTCTCCGTTGCATTTTGAACATATATGGTCAGTATATTTGTGTCCAATTAGTTTACAGTATCTAATTAATAGTTCTGATGAAATAAATCCTGCCTTTAATGCTCTTGTTATAGGTCTTTCTTCTAGCTTTAATAATGATAAAATCCATTTCTGGACTTCATCCATATCTGACTTCCTTAGCTCCCTTGAATTAGCATAAATCATTAATTGATCTCTGGAATAGTAGCTCCATATAGCATTTTCATTCAAATAATTGTTGGGTAGTTCTTATATTATAGTTGATATACCAATT
This sequence comes from Solanum stenotomum, assembly GCF_019186545.1. NCBI lineage: Eukaryota > Viridiplantae > Streptophyta > Magnoliopsida > Solanales > Solanaceae > Solanum > Solanum stenotomum. The sequence continues at coordinate 37,400,197 of NC_064290.1, forward strand.
ATTCTTTTATTGGTATAGAAATTAGGTATCTCAATTTTTGATATTTCTGGTTGTTCTCCAATATCTTCCGGTATTATCATATCTTTGGTCAGGCCTATCTTTACAACTTGATTAGGAGGTATCATCTCCTCATGTAATATCTCTGCTGTTGCCGTATATAATTTCACATAAAATAAATTTCCTTTGGTCACTCTTTTGTATATAATAAATGCTTTGTATAATTCTGGTATGCCACTTAGTTCTTCTCCGTCATAAGTATATGCAGTACTTATTAATCCATAATTATAACATGTTTTAACTAGGTTAGCATTGTTTTTGGCTGTGCAATTAGTTTATTGTATCCTTGTAATTTCTGGGTTATATAGTCTTGGTTTGGATCTTTTGTAGTGGTAGATCTGGGATTGAGGTTTAGGTAACTCTGTATTTTGTATATATTTTCGAGGTATGTCCTTGTGATGTGGTTATATACCTTTTTCTCATGTTGTAGGCTATCTGCATACGTTGAAGTTTGTGGTTCTATGGTTAATGGGTTTTTTGTTTTTTTTGTGTAAATGGCTTTTCAAATAACTGATTTAGATTTGCATTTCATTGTTTTTCAATAACTGGTCTTTTTGTACTTGCAGCTATATTTAGACAATCATTATGGGTTTTAAGGTGTTTTCCAACGTCACCTCTTAGTTCTGAATTTTTAAAGTCTTCCGATCGACTTAGCTCCGCATTTTTATAGTCATGCTGCTGACTTGTACTAGCTTTAGACTTCAGATTATCTTCATTAGTCTTTAGCTTTTGTATCTCATTGTCCATACTGTCCACTTTGATACAAAGTGTAGTAATGGCTTTGAGTATCTCTTCAATTGTATTTTCTTTCTCAGTTTGAGTAGTTTTGTCTTGATAAGTAATCTGCAATAATATTCTTGTCAGTTTTTATTACTTCAATAGTAAATGTAAAATTTAATATATTTAATACCATCTTTTCATTTCTTTTGTAGTTACTGAATCCTGTATTTTTCTTGTTAGCCAACATTTTACTTGTGTGTTATCCGTCCTTATAATAAATTTGTTATATACAATATACGGTTCAAATGATAGTAAACATTTATACACTGAATATAATTCTTTCCTATTTATTTCCTATCTTATTTCTGCATTAGTAAATGTTCCTGAATAATATCTATAATGATGTTCTATTTTTTCTTTATCATACCTGTATTTTAAGACTCCTCCATAACTTTTTTCACTGGCGTCTGATTCTACTATATAAGTAAATTTTTTGTTTTCATCCGAAAAATATAGTTTAGGTAGGTTCTTACATAATAGTTTTACCTTTTGTATTTGTGTTTGGTCTTTTTTATCAAACTGGTATTCTATGTCTTTCTTTAATTTTTGTTGTAATGGTTTTAAATTCTCTGCTAATTTTGGTATGTATTCTCTTACTTGATTTACTAGTCCTAAGAATGATTGTAATTTCTTTTTTGTGTCTAGTTGTTCATTTGAGTTAATTATTTTTTGTACTATATGTGTTTGCATTTTTATTCCGTTTTTATCAATTTGTATTCCTAAGAATTCTATTTGATTTTTCATTATATCAGNTTTCATTATATCTGCTTTCTTTTTACTTAGGCTTATACTTGAGTAATCTATGATATGTATAAATTTTTCTAATAACCTTATATGTTCATCTTGTGTTTTAGAGTATAATAATATATCATCAATGTATACTATACAATTTTCTAGTTGTTTAAAGTAGTTATCCATAAAGTGTTGATCTACCTGGTGCGTTTTTATATCCAAATGGTAATACATTCAATTCATAAAATCTTTGTGGTACTGTAAATGCTGTAAGTTTTTTAGATTAACAACAAGCAAAAATGGAAGTACAACAATTAGAAGAAGTAAAAAACACTAAAATAATAGAATTAGAAAGAGAGCTGGCAATGTTGAAAGAAATATATGAAATTAAACAAAAAGAAAAATAACAAAAAACAAAATTAGCAAATGAGATAAATAAATTTAAAGAAAAATTACAATTAGAAGAACTAGAAGAAAAAGAAGAAAACCAAGATAGTCTACCTGAAATAGGAATTGATGAAATAAATAATGATGATTTAGAAGAACAACATTCAGAAACAAGCGAAACATATACAGAACTTTTATCAAACATAGATACAAAGAATTTAGAAGTAAATACATGAGACGTAGACATGGATGAAAAACCAAGTACATCAGGAGTAAAAAATTCAAAAAATTCAAGATACTATAATACAAACTATGGACAATATGATAGAGAAAAAACTATGTGGGATAAAAGATTGAATAAAAAATGGACACCTAAACCAATAACTGAACAACATAATTTTTTAGATTTAGACTGTGTAGTAGATATAAATAAAACAATCCAATTATGGATGAGATATATATCAAAACAATTAATAGATAACAAAATAGGAATGACAGAAATACCAAGATATATAGAAAGAACACTTATATGAATAATAAAATTATGGCTACAAAATTTATCAGAAGAAAGTTTAAAAACTTTAAGAAGTAATAAAAAATTTGATGGTGAAATAACTACTACTACAATGGAAATATTATATAAATACGAAGTAGCTATAAGAAATGAATTGAGTAGTATGACAACAGAAGTAGAACAAAATAAAGAAAAAACATAAATTGGAATCTAATGGCAAAATTAGCAATATGTAACATGTGTTATATAGACGAATATACATGTGCATTTAGAGAATACTATTATAAAGGAACATATAACATAGAAGAAAGTAAAGAAATAAGAAAATTATATTTCACAAAATTACCAGAACCTTTTAATTCAAAAGTAATAAAAAGTTGGAATGAAGCAGGATTAACAGATACTTTAGGAACTAGAATGAAATTCTTACAACGATGGTTTATAGAACTATGTGAAAAACATAAAGAAGAAATAAAAATGGAAAAAATATTGGTAAAAAAACTTAGCATGTTGCAAAAATAAAATAGCACCCCAATTCGGTTGTACAGACAGATACTATAAAAAGAAATATAATAAATAATACAGATCAAAATATAAATATAAAAAACCAAGAAGAAGATACTATGTAAAAAAACTATAAAACTAAAAGACCATATAGACCAAAGAAAAAATTAACAGAATGTACTTGTTACAATTATGGAAAATTAGGACATATAGCTAAAAATTGTACATTACCTAAAAATTCAAAGAAAAAACAAATATCAGAAATATTGGTAGACAATGAAAAATATACATAAATAGAGTACGTAGATTATGAATTAGAAAGTGAAGATAGTATATATGAATTATCAGAAAACGAAGAAAATAATTCAGTAATAGAATCAGATAATGAATACTATATTAATGACTGAAACAAATATACAAATAATAACTAAAGAAAAATATCAAGATGAAGAATCAGCAGAACAAAAAATAATATTTGATAGTAATATATTTGAACAAATAAAAGGAAAAGAATTAGACCTAAACGTAGAAAAATTATTCGAAATACCAACAAAAAGAAATTGGTTTAAACGACAAAAAGAAGAATACTATGTAGTAAGTCAAAGAGAACATATCATAGATTGCAAATACACCAAAGGAAAGACTAAAATACCAATAATAAACAAACGAATAATAAATAAAGAAATACAAGATATTAAGGCTAAAAATCCAATTAAATATGTACATTTAGGAGGAACATAAATACTAATAAAAACATGTTTTAGGGAAGGAATAGATACACCCATAGAAATATACTTAGCGGATGATAGAATTATACAACATATAGAAAAAAATATAATAAGTGCAGTAAAAAGTAACATTTTATACCAAAAATTTAAATTTATAATAAGTGCTAACTACTCAGTAGCAATAAAGACAGGAATATAGATAAATCACTAGTATTATATTGGAAAATGTCAGGGATAGAACTAGCCCCAGGAAGTAAAATATTTACAGCTAGATGTAAAAACTTATATGTTTTAACAACAAAACATAAAATAACAGCAAAAAATAAAATAAAATAAATAAAAATAGAAAATTCTTTTGAAAGGATAGTTACAGTCATAGATAATAATGATTATAGTTATAATGAGATTGATATAGAAGAAGATTTAGAAATAGTAAAAGAAAGATTAAGCACATAAAAAAGAATAAACTATGAAATACCCCAAATATCATAAAAAATGAGTACTTCAAGAAGAATAGATAAAACTCCACAAAAATCAATAGAAGAAGAAATAAAACCATATCATTACTATATAACGGGAGTAATGGAACAACGAAAATATCTAATATTGATAAATATAGGACAAGAAGAAAACTATATTACAAGAGAACTAGTAACAAAAGATGAAATAATTACTACTGAACAATTATGCCCTGAACTACCAAAGACATTAATATATACCGAAGAAACTACAGAAAATGAAATAATCATTGGAGGAGTACCAATAGTAATAAAGTTTAAAGTATATCAAGGAGATAAAAATATCACTTTAGGAATAAAATGGTTAGAACATGTAAAACCATATAATTTAGAAGACAAATAGTTAACAATAAATTATAATAATAAGAAAATAATAATAAAAAGAACTTTCTTATAATAAAAACATAAAAATATATATACTTGGAAAGATAATATAGAAGGATATTACAACAGATATTATATAACAATGATAGACACAAGAGCAGAAACTAATATATGTAAATACAATTGCTTACTAGGAGATAAATGGGAAAAATTAAAAACACCGATAGTAGTAACAAGATTTAATAATGAAGGAAACATGATCACATATAAGGCAAAAAATATAAAAATACAAATATGGGATAAGATATTAACTATAGAATATATGTATAACTTCGAACTTACAACAAAAGATATGCTATTAGGAATGCCATTTTTAGAAAAATTATACCCACATATAATAACAAAAACACACTGGTGGTTCACAACACCATGTAAACAAAGAATATGAGCAAAAAGAGTAAATAACAAAAAACGAAAAACAACAGAATGGATAAAAGGAAGTGAAAAAATTACACAAAAATTAGAAAATATAAAAGAAGAACCCCTAAAATAGAATTAATTATATTCTCTATAGATAAAGTAAAAATAATCCAAGATAAGTTAGAATTATTATATAGTGAAGATCCTTTACAAGGATGGGAAAAACATAAAACAAAAGTAAAAATTGAGCTAATTGATAATAATAGTATAATAACCCAAAAATCATTAAAGTATAATTTTAATGATTTAACAGAATTTAAGATACATATAAGTGAATTACTAGAAAAATGATATATACAAGAAAGCAATAATAAACATACAAGCCCAACATTTATAGTAAATAAACATAGTGAACAAAAAAGAGGAAAAAGTAGAATGGTTATTGATTATAGAAATTTAAATGCAAAAAATAAAACTTATAATTACCCAATACCAAATAAAATATTAAAGACAAGACAAATACAAGGATATAATTATTTTAGTAAATTTGACTGCAAATTAGGATTTTACCACTTAAAGTTAGAAGAAGAATCTAAAAAACTTACAGCATTTACAGTACCACAAAGATTTTATGAATGGAACGTATTACCATTTGGATATAAAAATGCCCAGGTAGATATCAACACTTTATGGATAACTACTTTAAGCAACTAGAAAATTGTGTAGTATATATTGATGATATACTATTATACTCTAAAACACAAGATGAACATATAAGGTTATTAGAAAAATTTATACATATCATAGATTACTCAGGTATAAGCCTAAGTAAAAAGAAAGCAAATATAATGAAAAAGCAAATAAAATTCTTAGGAATACAAATAGATAAGAATGGAATAAAAATGCAAACACATATAGTACAAAAAATAATTAACTCAAATGAATAACTAGACACAAAAAATAAATTACAATTATTCTTAGGACTAGTAAATCAAGTAAGAAATTAGCAGAGAATTTAAAATCATTACAACAAAAATTAAAGAAAGACATAGAATCCCAGTTTGATAAAAAAGACCAAACACAAATACAAAAGGTAAAGCTATTATGTAAGAACCTACCTAAACTATATTTTCCGGATGAAAACAAAAAATTTACTTATATAGTAGAATTAGACGCCAGTGGAAAAGGTTATGGAGGAGTCTTAAAATACATGTATGATAAAGAAAAAATAGAACACCATTGTAGATAATATTCAGGAACATTTACTAATACAGAAATAAGATGAGAAATAAATAGGAAATAATTATATTCAGTGTATAAATGTTTACTATCATTTGAATCATATATTGTATATAACAAATTTATTATAAGGACAGATAAGACACAAGTAAAATGGTGGCTAACAAGAAAAATACAGGATTCAGTAACTACAAAAGAAATGAGAAGATTAATATTAAATATATTAAATTTTACATTCACTATTGAAGTAATAAAAACTGACAAGAATGTTATTGCGGATTACTTATCAAGACAAAGCTACTCAAACTGAGAAAGAAAATACAATTGAAGAGATACTCAAAGCCATTACTACACTTTGTATCAAAGTGGACAGTATGGACAATGAGATACAAAAGCTAAAGACTAATGGAGATAATCTGAAGTCTAAAGCTAGTACAAGTCAGCAGCATGACTATAAAAATGCGGAGCTAAGTCGATCGGAAGACTTTAAAAATCCAGAGCAAAGTGGCGACGTTGGAAAACACCTTAAAACCCATAATGATTGTCTAAATATAGCTGCAGGTACAAGAAGACCAGTTATTGAAAAACAACGAAATGCAAATCTAAATTAGTTATTTGAAAAGCCATTTACACAAAAAATAAAAAACCCATTAACCATAGACCCACAAACTTCAACGTATGCAAATAGCCTACAACATGAGAAAAAGGTATATAAGCACATCACAAGGACATACCTCAAAAATATATACAAAATACAGAGTTACCTAAACCTCAATCCCAGATCTACCACTACAAAAGATCCAAACCAAGACTATATAACCCAGAAATTACAAGGATACAATAAACTAACTGCACAGCCAAAAACCAATGCTAACCTAGTTAAAACATGTTATAATTATGGATTAATAAGTACTGCATATACTTATGATGGAGAAGAACTAAGTGGCATACCAGAATTATACAAAGCATTTATTAGATACAAAAGAGTGACCAAAGGAAATTTATTTTATGTGAAATTCTATATGACAACAACAGAGATATTACATGAGGAGATAAAACCTCCTATTCAAGTTGTAAAGATAGGCCTGACCAAAGATATGATAATACCAGAAGATATTGGAGAAGAACCAGAAATATCAAAAATTGAGATACCTAATTTCTATGCCAATAAAAGAATAATTGGTATATCAACTATAATACAAGAACTAGCCAACAATTAGTTGAATGGAAATGCTATATGGAGCTACTATTCCAGAGATCAATTAATGATTTATGCTAATTCAAGGGAGCTAAGAAAGTCAGATATGGATGAAGTCCAGAAATGGATTTTATCATTATTAAAGCTAGAAGAAAGACCTACAACAAGAGCATTAAAGACATGATTTATTTCATCAGAACTATTAACTAGATACTGTAAACTAATTGGACACAAATATCTTGACCATATATGTTCAAAATGCAACGGAGAAGATAATGTCATTCCCGATGTCCAACTGGAATGATAAAATAAAAGAAGATAGAGACGGAAGACTAAGAGATAAAGAAGAAAACAAAGAGATAAGATAGGAAGAAGAAGACAAAGAAGAAGAAAACAAAAAGATAAAAGAAGACAGACACATGATCTTCACATGAACGGAAGGAAATAAAAAGAAGAAGACAAAGAAGAAGAAGACAAAGAAGGTAAGAAGAAGAAAACAAAAAAGATATGTAAAATATGCCTTATTATGTAAAGAAAGTAAAAGTGTGCAGTAGTCACATTATTGTAAAAAAATAAGTATGTAAAAAAGTCGTAAAGTGTACAGTAGACATATAAAAAAGTCGTAAAGGGTACAGTAGACGCATTATTATAAGAAATACGATAGGATTAGAATTGTTTATATAAAGGAATGTACATGTAACATAAGAATTAAGCCTTCAATAAACGAAGCAAGCTTTCATAAAAAACACTCTCAAATACTTAAGATATTCATACTTAATAGATAATGGAACAACCTTCGGATATCATGGATAAGCAAGAGGCAAAGGTATATTGTTCAACAAATATGCAGAACTAATTTCATATATTCCTGAATATCATATATATGATTGAATAAATTTATGTTAGTTATTATGTATTAGAATTATTTGAATCATGATTTCTAGTTTATTAGCACACTGGAAACAGGGAGAAAACTTCTATACTATGCCATCCTAATGTTGAAACCGGTAGGCAAGGAAAGCCGTTTAGGGGAGTAAACAAAGTTGAGGCGCTGATAAGAAGGAAGTATCCGCTAAAGTACAATGCTAGTAGTCACAGGAGAACATGATAAACAGATAATCTAGTTCATAATGATCTAATATGAATTTAATCAATTATGAATATGACAGGAAGGAATAATTGAAAATAAAAAACCTGCATAACAACGAACATGACTACATACATGCATAATGAAATGATAAAAAACTATGAAACTTTAATCTTATATATACTTAAAGGTATAGAGATATTTGAATTAAGAAGAATCATATGGGAAAAAATATTTAATGATGACGAATCAAAAGATATATTACACCAACAATGGTATGAAATAGACCTACATGATCTAGGCCTCGAGAGAATAGAATTATATGACTTAGAAATAGATTCAGATTAAAATGAACTACGAATATTTACAATATTGGACAAAAGCTATGAAAAATATAAAATTGCTAGAACAATTAATGAAGAATAATTTAAATATGTACCTAAGAACCCAAGATATGTTATATCTAGAGTACATCATAAATAATATTAAAGAAATAACAAGATTAAAACCTCTAGTAAAAGAATATTATAATAAAATAATTACTGAAAATTAATATAAGAATGATGAAGTCCGCACCCTCGAAAAATGGTGCATTAATAGTAACATTTATTTTTTGCTTGATAACAATGTATGTAAGTATTAAAATATATATGAAAGTTTTAGGCTCTCACATGACATTATGCTCATTAAGTAAAAAGATTGTTGAAAGTGGGTGAGATTTAATTAGCCTATTTATTATAATGTAAAATAGACATGTGTATAGTAGAAGTAAATGTGTGAAACTTTATTCGTTTTTTTTTTCTGTAACTCTATGTAATTCCTAAATAAATAAAAATAAATGAGAAAGTGAATGTGGTGAAAATAATGTGTATGTATGATTAAAGTTAGAAAAGAAGGGAGAAATAAATAAAGTATAAATACCTTATGATAGTAACACATGTACAATAAATATACCTTTTGTTTTTCTTTTCAAAAATCTGAAATCTGAAATATAAAAATTAGAAAGATGAATTATAAAATATATTTAAAATTGTCATATCAAGTTAAATAAAAGATGAAATTTAATGGATGAGTTACTTGCGATACTTTCTAGTTTAGAATTATTACCCATTTTTAAAATTCCAATTAAAATGGCAAAAAAACCAAGGCTATAGCTAGCCATTTTGAATTAATTCCTAAAGAGGTGTATAAACCTATACATATATTTTAAACTTATACTTACATCAAATTTTGCTTTTTTATATTAAAAAAAAAGGGTTTTCTTTATGAGTATAAATAAATGGTTAAACAACATGTCATTATTTTATATTTATAAGTGTCAGATGAACTAGAGATCGATCGAATGAAATGAACTCTAGACTATTTTAGACCAAATAAATATATCAAATTTTTATCAAAGCTACACAAAACACATATTCGGAGTAATACAAAGTTAATTAAATAAATGTGAATAAAAAAGTAACTATTGGAGGAACAAGCTTCCGATGATTTAGACCTTGAATGCTACGATAGTCGTAATAGCTGTTGACTCAATATTTTGGGTCAATAACGAGTTCCAAAATAGAACTCCAGCTTCCGAGTGTACATGGAATAAAAGAGATAAAAGATTAAATTGTACTTTAAGTGATCAAACAATGTCTAAAACAGTGAGCAGACTCAAATAATAGCTATGGAAATATATATTTATCATAAGAAATTGTACTCAAATTTAACATAGAGATTCATTGCACATGATGATTCTTTTCAATACAACCAGTTCACATTTTGGTAAGCAAATAAGGTACAAACTTGGAGAGATTAGAGGGTACAAATAATCCTAAATTATCTATGGTCTGAATAGGCGAGCACTTAGCGAAAATCATATCTTAAACCATGAACTCATGGTTGAACACATATATTAACTCTAAAGTTTAACTATCTACCATGTTCTTGCAAATTAGCTTTTAAAGTTTAAGGTAGCTTAATCATGTATCAAAAGAGGAACCAAGAAGAGAGTCATTTAAAGAAAGAAACCCGCAAAAATAGTCTTCTACCCACTTATTGATATGTACACATGAATACCCATTGTCTCGATTTTTTTTTAAAACGTCTAAAAATAAAAGAGATGATAACAAATGGTAATATATTTTCAAGTAGGACTAGATCCTTTGAACCATGAGGAAGACGTAAAGAAGAATCATATTCGTAAGCTAATTACTAAATCGTTTATCATGAAATTGAGGCTGCAACCCTTTTTACTTTGATTTTAGATCTCAAAATAGTATAACTTTTAAGCTAGTCTATACACTTAGGAGTCGTTTGGTAGGATGTATTTATTAAGATAGTCCTTGGATTAAAATTTAATCCATCCAATACAGTGTTTGGTAGCACAATTCACCTCAACCCACCTACTACATGGATAACTTAATACACCATATGTTGTCACGACCCGGGAGCACCCCCTAGTCGTAACCGGCGTACTCGACCTCGAAGAGGTCAAATACAAGCCTCTTAGCATTCATTCACCGCATAGACACTAAAACCATAAGGAATTAAAAACTTTCTTTACCAAGAAAACATTTCATAAAAAAAATAATAACAAGCGGAAGACTTTCTAGACTTTATACTTGATGTCTCAAAACCATCTAATACTTTAGAGTACAAAATTCGGGACTAATCCCATACACAACTTAAACAATATTAAAAAGACATAAAAGAACATATTGGGTATTGTCCTTGAATCTATGAGGGCTCACCAAGTCTTTATCTTCAACACTTAGAAACCTATCAAAATAGCCATGACATGTCATCATCTCCAAATCCCTACACTTAAATCCAAAAAAGGAAAGAAAGGGGTTAGCACAATTAAGCACTAAGTATGGAGACCATGCAAAAACTTGCCAAAAAGAACATTTCAAGGAAGTAAATTCATTCATATCATTTGATAAAACCTTTCCTTTACAAGTATAAGAGACATAATACAAGTCAACATTAACATATAAGACCATAGCCAACCATACATATACTCAACATATGTCCATATACAACCCATGCTTAACTTTAAAAGAACACATATCATTTCATTACCATAGGGCCTCTACCTAATATAACCTTAAGACACACTTGAGTGAGACAAGAAGTGACTGCCCATACAACCTCTTCAAGCACACTTAAGTGTTCCCCAAGATTACATTAGATAAGGAAATTTCCTTTACAACGTAACATCAATAGACCAACATTCTTTAGGAAACCATTTTGGAGACATTCAAGCACATAAGGGGACTTTCAGATACTAGTCGTTAGATTTAGGGAACTCACTTTAGTATCTTCAAAGCCTACTCGTGCCATGTGTAGATAGCATCCCATACTACTACCTACACTTTGTAGAACCTATCCAATAACTAGAGTGCACATCCCACATGATTGGAATAGGCATAACCGACATAGACCATACTAGCTAGGTATGGAATCCGGAGTCTATCCTACTCCGTGGAGGTTGTTCTACTTGCCAAAGGTAGAACTAGTAAGCAACCCATGTAGGCACATGGTTTAGGGGATGTCCAAGGAAGTTCATTGTGTCCTAGTCTCATACTCAAGTAGGGCCACCATCCTAACTACATCCACTCGGTGCTAGCCTTGTTTCCCATAGAGTATTTTCATTCACATATGTACTAGAGAGGGTTCCTTTTCTAGTTCAACCAACTCATAGTATCTCTTCCCAAGAAAGGCCCCATTTCTTAGTTATGTCCAATCAAGGTTCATAAGGATAGCTCATTTGACTTTCTTAGATAAGGATTATCATGCCGTTTCGGCTCCATCCATCTCTAAGTCTGTCATCTCACTCAAGAACGGAACTTCGCCCTAAGGCCCATCCTTCAAGGTTATACATTTATTTAAGAAAGCTAGACTTATGAAAGGGCACCATTTCTTAGTTCTGCCGATTCAAGTCTTTGCCTAGAATTCCTCTTTTAGCATTTATATAGAAAGGGCACCATTTCTTAGTTCTAGCCCACTTCACACATTCATGCATTCAAAACTTTAAGTAACAAGGAGAGACACTTTATTTTACCAACCAAGTCACAACATCATCATCTAAGGATACTTCAAAATCCAACATCATTTCATATATACATCATGAGAAATAATACTTTAAATCACAATGCTATACACTTTACATAAAATCATAATAAGATCACATAAACTCATTCACATCATGCCTTCACACATAGCTTCACATAAAACTTTACATATAGCTTCATATATGACTTTACATATAGCCTCATTTATATATAATAACACAACAATACAACAATACTCATACAATGCCCTTCATGGCCACAATCATAATTCCAAAGCAACAAGCAATACTTCCACCGAAGGTGGATCCAACCTAAAAAGCAATTATAGCAATATTAAGAGATCAAGCCATCTTACCATTCTCCAAAGCCATAACCAACATTACTCATTTCCCTACTAATTCAACATTATTCATAAAATAGGTCAACTTACCATCGTTTCCAAGCCACAGTCACCATCCTTAATTCTCCATAATATCACAATAGAATAACATAGATAATAGTAGAATTTATCTATACAATACAAGCTAAACATAATCCAATAATCAACATAAGCACCGATTCACTATTTGCCCATTCAAGGCTCAAATCTCATATCCTTCAATTCAACATCAATTCTTCACAATTCAACATATATAATACCATATACGAACAACCCATACCATACTAAACACAATTCTATAATCATCTACTCAAAATCAATAAACCCACTTTATGGTGAAATTTAGAGAATTTGAGAAAAACATGGATTCATGGGGATTTCTTTCTAAAAACCATTAATAACAATATAAATTATCATTTAAAACTTTTTTTTATGCAAGAACCCATGCTAGTATTGAAATTAGTACTTTAGGATTTTTGAAAATACTTTGAATTAGCTCTTTGATTGAAAAATGAATCAAAGATAAAGAATTCCCATACCCTAACTAAGAATCCCCAAGCAATTTGAGAAAGAACCACCTTAAAATCGTCAAATCCTAGCTCCTAGTTCTTGACCTCCTTCAATGGAGGATTGTAGAGAAATATATTTGAGAGGAGGTGGGTTTCTTTCTTTATTCTAATTGGAGTGACTTAAATGAAAGAATTTTGGTAAAAAATGGGCTTTAAATTGCTAGGAAAGGCAAAGAATAATAGGAACTCAACTTAGGAAAAGAATTAAGGACCCACAAAGTTAAACTTAAAAGTGTTCACTAAACCCGTCTAAACTTGTCCTTTTGGACAGTGCTTCACTATTTTGGGCATAACTTTTTACTCCAAGGTCAGAATTGGGCAAACTCGGTGGCGTTGGAAAGAGGACTCAGAGACCTTTAGTTGGATAGGTGAAGGTCCACCTAATTCATTTTGAGCTAAAAGATATGACCATTTAAAGTTGACCCTTATAACTCACTAGTTCAAATGACTAATTTCCGGATGTCACGGTTATTTCTCATCATTTCATCAAGTTCTCAACTCCAAACTCACATGTGAGGCTCTAGTTTCACTAGTTTGTTTTTAGGGTCGTTACATTATCCCCCACTTGGGAACATTCTTCCTCGAATGACACTTTAAGCACATAAGTGGTAACGACTCAAGTAAACAGCCCATCAACATGCATACAACATCAATACAAATGCATAAATATAGGAGGAAACATCAACTCCACATAGCAAGTCATACACAACTTCATGCAATTCAAGAAAGTAGGCACAACATCTACTAACTCCTTATCATCATCTTTACCTTTTCTCATTTCTCATTTCATTTCATTGGAGGTACTTCCTTCTCTAAATCATCTCATGCTCATCATAACATGAAAGGACACAATATGCAATTTTCTCATTAAAGCACATCATGCAACCTTCTCCAAAACTCAAGTAAGCATGCTCACATTATCACCTCATAAATGCACATTATGCAACTTTCTCATAAAAGCACTTTAGGCAACATCATCAAAACACTTTTAAACATGCTCATAAGTCAACTCATGCAACATTTAGGCAAATCATTATAGATGCACATCAACATGAGGAGCATAAATTTATGAAAACTCATTTTCTCATTTAACAAGAATTCATTTAAAACATGCATGACATAAGGAAACCATGGAAAACTCTTTTTCACATAAGACTCCAAAACATAACCCAAGCTTCTAGGAACTCTTTGCTTTAGGCTTGAGTAAGCACATATAGAAGTAGGTAAGGATATCAACACTTCTCAACAACTTCACTACTCAACATACCATCAATCTTACCAAAAACATTCTTACCCAACTCTTTAATTCACTAAACCTCTTGTAATTAAAACATCCTTCAAGCCTAACTCATAAACATCAACCACACTTAAAGACCATATCATCTAACCACATATTTCCCCCACTTAGGAGAAACTCTTACTAGTTCTTTCAAATTCACCTCCTTCCATCCTAAGGTCGGATCAAAACAACACTAGGCTTTTATACTCATTACACATAGCATTTCTAAATCACCACACATTTCACAAATTGCTTCAACACATCACAAAACTTCGTCAAGACTAAGCCGGATACTACCAACAACACGCATAACCAAAGGAATCCCATTCATACTAAAGTCATCACCACAATCTTTCACCTCACACCTACTAAGTCACCAAGTCATAGTTGGCATCACAACCAACATTCTCTCTCCCTCAACCCTTGCAACATTAAAACTTCCTCAAAGGTTACACCCAAATGACCATCACATACGGAACAAGGGAAGACATTATAGAGAGAAACTCCATGGCACGACTAAAAGAATGAAGAAGTGAAACTTTCTTAGCACTCAATAGCCTCCTATTCATAATGTGGCGCGCTTCACATTATGAACAAGACGCTACTAGATGTGGTTTTGAGACAACCTAAGACCATCCCGGAAACTTATGCTTTGATACCAAGTTTGTCACGACCCGGGAGCACCCCCTAGTCGTAACCGGCATACTCGACCTCGAAGAGGTCAAATACAAGCCTCTTAGCATTCATTCACCGCATAGACACTAAAACCATAAGGAATTAAAAACTTTCTTTACCAAGAAAACAATATCATAAAAAAAATAATAGCAAGCGGAAGACTTTCTAGACTTTATACTTGATGTCTCAAAACCATCGAATACATTAGAGTACAAAATTCGGGACTAATCCTATACACAACTTAAACAATATTAAAAAGACATAAAAGAACATATTGGGTATTGTCCTTGAATCTAAGAGGGCTCACCAAGTCTTTATCTTCAACACTTAGAAACCTATCAAAATAGCCATGACATGTCATCATCTCCAAATCCCTACACTTAAGTCCAAAAAGGGAAAGAAAGGGGTTAGCACAATTAAGCACTAAGTATGGAGACCATGCAAAAACTTGCCAAAAAGGACATTTTCAAGGAAGTAAATTCTTTCGTATCATTTGATAAAACCTTTCCTTTACAAGTATAAGAGACAGAATACAAGTCAACATTAACATATAAGACCATAGCCAACCATACATATACTCAACATATGTCCATATACAACCCATGCTTAACTTTAAAAAAACACATGTCATTTCATTACCATAGGGCCTCTACCTAATATAACCTTAAGACACACTTGAGTGAGACAAGAAATGACTGCCCATACAACCTCTTCAAGCACACTTAAGTGTTCCCCAAGATTACATTAGATAAGGACATTTCCTTTACAACGTAACATCAATAGACCAACATTCTTTAGGAAACCATTTTGGAGACATTCAAGTACATAAGGGGACTTTCACATACTAGTCGTTAGACTTAGGGAACTCACTTTAGTATCTTCAAAGCCTACTCGTGCCATGTGTAGATAGCATCCCATACTACTACCTACACTTTGTAGAACCTATCCAATAACTAGAGTGCACATCCCACATGATTGGAATAGGCATAACCGACATAGACCATACTAGCTAGGTATGGAATCCGGAGTCTATCCTAATCCGTGGAGGTTGTTCTACTTGCCAAAGGTAGAACTAGTAAGCAACCCATGTAGGCACATGGTTTAGGGGATGTCCAAGGAAGTTCATTGTGCCCTAGTCTCATACTCAAGTAGGGCCACCATCCTAACCACATCCACTCGGTGCTAGCCTTGTTTCCCATAGAGTATTTTCATTCACATATGTACTAGAGATGGTTCCTTTTCTAGTTCAACCAACTCATAGTATCTCTTCCCAAGAAAGGCCCCATTTCTTAGTTATGTCCAATCAAGGTTCATAAGGATAGCTCATTTGACTTTCTTAGATAAGGATTATCATGCCGTTCCGGCTCCATCCATCTCTAAGTCTATCATCTCACTCAAGAACGGAACTTCGCCCTACGGCCCATCCTTCAAGGTTATACATTTATTTAAGAAAGCTAGACTTATGAAAGGGCACCATTTCTTAGTTCTGCCGATTCAAGTCTTTGCCTAGAATTCCTCTTTTAGCATTTATATAGAAAGGGCACCATTTCTTAGTTCTAGCCCACTTCACACATTCATGCATTCAAGACTTTAAGTAACAAGGAGAGACACTTTATTCTACCAACGAAGTCACAACATTATCATCTAAGGATACTTCAAAATCCAACATCATTTCATATATACATCATGAGAAATCATACTTTAAATCACAATGCTATACACTTTACATAGAATCATAATAAGATCACATAAACTCATTAACATCATGCCTTCACACATAGCTTCACATAAAACTTTACATATAGCTTCATATATGACTTTACATATAGCCTCATTTATATATAATAACACAACAATACAACAATACTCATACAATGCCCTTCATGGCCACAATCATAATTTCAAAGCAACAAGCAACACTTCCACCGAAGGTGGATCCAATCTAAGAAGCAATTATAGCAATATTAAGAGATCAAGCCATCTTACCATTCTCCAAAGCCATAACCAACATTACTCATTGCCCTACTAATTCAACATTATTCATAAATAGGTCAACTTACCATCCTTTCCAAGCCACAATCACCATCCTTAATTCTCCATAATATCACAATAGAATAACATAGATAATAGTAGAATTTATCTATACAATACAAGCTAAACATAATCCAATAATAAACATAAGGATCGATTCACTATTTGCCCATTCAAAGCTCAAATCTCATATCCTTCAATTCAACATCAATTCTTCACAATTCAACATATATAATACCATATATGAACAACCCATACCATACTAAACACAATTCTATAATCATCTACTTAAAATCAATAAACCCACTTTATGGTGAAATTTAGAGAATTTGAGAAAAACATGGATTCATGGGGATTTATTTCTAAAAACCATTAATAACAATATAAATTATCATTTAAAACTTTTTTTATGCAAGAACCCATGCTAGAATTGAAATTAGGACTTTAGGATTTTTGAAGAACTTTGAAAATACTTTGAATTAACTCTTTGATTGAAATATGAATCAAAGATAAAGAGTCCCCATACCTTAACTAAGAAGCCCCAATCAATTTGAGAAAGAACCACCTTAAAATCGTCAAACCCTAGCTCCTAGTTCTTGACCTTCTTCAATGGAGGATTGTAGAGAAAGATATTTGAGAGGAGGTGGGTTTCTTTCTTTATTCTAATTGGAGTGACTTAAATGAAAGAATTTTGGTAAAAAAGGGGCTTTATAATTGCCAGGAAAGGCAAAGAATAACAGGAACTCAACTTAGGAAAAGAATTAAGGACACACAAAGTTAAACTTATAAGTGTTCACTAAACCCGTCTAAACTCGTCTTTTTGGATAGTGTTTCACTCTTTCGGGCATAACTTTTTACTCCAAGGTTGGAATTGAGAAAACTCGGTGGCGTTGGAAAGAGAACTCAGAGACCTTTAATTGGATAGGTAAAGGCCACCTAATTCATTTTGAGCTAAAAGATATGACCATTTAAAGTTGACCCTTACAACTCACTAGTTCAAATGACTAGTTTCTGGACGTCACGGTAATTTCTCATCATTTCATCAAGTTCTCAACTCCAAACTCACATGTGAGGCTCTAGTTTCACTAGTTCATTTTTAGGGTCGTTATATATGTGGTCTTATCTTATACCAAGGATATCTAGGAATTAGTAATATGATATTTAATAAGCCTTGGATAAGACAACAAAATGACTGAATTGCCCCTCAATTTCTTTATACACTCTTCAAAATTGGTAAAGAAACACAGGATGGACCATGTGAATTATTTTTCAGGCTCCTTTTTTTTTTTAGCCTCCTTCTCTTGATATTGTGTGTTAGTTCCATTGATTTTGAATTAAATATGAAATTCGACATGTCAAAATGGTAGTATTTGCAACCTTTTGACAATACCAATAATTCAACTTATTTAAGTGAGCCTGAGTTGTCTGGCCTTGTGCATTTGCTCATTGCACTTATCTTGTATGGTTATTTAATTCCCAAATCCCTCTATAACAATTCATTTCTCGAAATAGTCATATTTGAGGGGATAGGATAATGTGATGAGTAATATTGGCCAATGAAATGCACTGAAGCTCACCAACGGAATGAACATGAAAATATGTCATAATGCTATACATAAAATAAAAAATCACATAATAAATAAAGGGTATAATGGGAAATAAGCTTCATGTAGAGTCTTAAACCACACACAAGATTAGATTGGAAATAATGAACCAAACACTTGATAAAAAATAATCCTTGCATTGCTAATCCCTGCAATGCTAATCCATTCATTATCACTCTTTCTACCAAACGACCGTGGATAAAAGTTGATAGCATTTATACGGGAAGTTATTTACCTTAGCAGGGAGTGTTCAAACTAATAAAAAAAAAGAAATGTTCAGGTTACTACCTCCATATGTACATAATGAAAACAAACGGAACAGTGAACCTCAAACAAACAACTAATTACTTCTTAAGCCTTCAAGACAAAATTACAACAATTCTGTGATAAACAACCAAGTATGCACGAGGTTTAGGACCTTTCGGTGCATCTTTCTGTTAAATTAAAGGCAACCAACGCTTGTAAACATTTGATCAGATGCAGAAAATAGTTAGGACAGTAACAAAAGTGTGCCAACATCCTAATCAGGTATTACGATAATAACCACATGATTATACCTTCGGAAGTGAGGGCTGCTTGCATCTTGTAAACAAAACACAAAAACTGAGCATGAAATAACTAAACAACCACTGCGAAGTTAGAACATCCCAAGAGACAACACAAAAATGGCAGCCATTCGTACTTAAAACCTCACAACTTTATAGAGTTTAACTCAACTTATCGTAAGTCAGAAACACTTTTACGCAAACTTAATGTGAATGAACCAAAGAACTCGAAACTGTTTTTTTTTTTTTCATTTTTATGAGATTTAGCTATAAAAGGTTATATTCCATACTTAAACGAACATGTGACAATTTCTAGGTATGTAGATGATGCCAGCTAGAGCTCAAGACTAAAATATCATGTTTTTATATAAAAAAAAGAGTTGTAGGCTGAAAATTACCTTCTGAAAATGACTAAACAGAGATACAATAAAGCTATTATTGTGTTCTAAAAGAACACACTGATACAAATGTAACAACAACTATAGACAGAGCACAACCATGATTTTGGGATTGAAGTTAGTGTACATCTTCCATACTTAAAACATCAAACACTCATAAAGTTTATTTCAAACTAATCACATGTTGCAAACTCTAAAAAACACATAATCTAATATGGAATCATCAAACGACCAGAGATCGTATTCAGTTCACATTTTCGAATCTATTAATCACTTAAGCATCCGATCCATAAACTGTACACACAACTAACAATTCATGGAATTGATATTATTGTAACTAAGTCGGGATAGGATTTACCTTATGTAGGGCAGCGATTGAGGTTGTCAAATGTCTAGTTCCAAGCTAACGACTCCGACTTATGATATTCCGAGAAGATTAGAAAAAAATTTGATTAAAGCAGATGGAGATGAGAACAAAGAGGGAGCAATGGAATGCTAAATGCTTTCTGATATCTTTTTTCTCCTCCCCTGAATGGGGAACCTAAGGGTCCCTTTTATAGCCGATTTTGAGGCTCAAATGGTTCACAAGAAGAGCTTTAAGATTCAAAAATTTGAATTCTTAATAATCTAAATTCACCTTTTCAGATTGATACGATGGGGATAGAGACGTTGGCGGCTAAAATCCAAGGGTATGAGCTTTGATCTGGTGGTTATCGAGTTTTTTCTTCTTTTCCCAGGCGAACAGTAAAGGAGGAGCTTTTCAGGGATTTGCAAATCCATGGAAAAGGAAAAAAAGTGACGTGGATGTGATTGAGACAGTGACATCGCCGCCGAACCGTTGGTCCGAAGCAAAATCCAGCGAGTTTCATCAGATTCTCTGGTTTGTCGTTAATGAGCCAGAGAGACATAGGGTATGTTGGGTTATATTTAATTAGTTTAGGTAAAAAATAAATAAATAAATAGGTTAAAATAATACTATTCTTTAAACAATTTTCCCACTTAATTAATTCAACAATCTTTTTTTTTGTCTTGATTAATTTTCTAAAAACGTGCATATACATATATTACATATATTATACTTTGCGAAATACTCGTAGCAATAGCCCGCTACTAAACGAAAGGGAAACTTCAAATAATGGTGTAGCAAAAACTATTTGGATTTCAAAAGAAAAGTTAATATACTAACATTTTATTAGAACGAATGGTAGGAAAAAATATTTAAACTTATATAAATATATATCACAACTTAAATATTTTTCATACGTGTTATTTTAGATCCCACAACTATAACCAACAACGTAGAAAAAATTGTTTGGAGTTGTAAAGTAGAGATTTGTTATATTAATATTATAAAATATTATTTAATAATTTGAGTATATATGTATTTTTAATTAGAGAAATAAATGTCTTCAAATCTATTATTGGTGCCAAATTTATTTATACATATGTAAAAAAATATAAAAAAAATATTCAAGACTTAAAACCATAGAGAAATTAATCTTAGGAAAAAGGGAGAGCCAAAATTGGGTGTCAACAATACATAGAGGAATTCTCCGGATGTGATCGACTATAGGCAAATTTCGCTATCTGGGTAATGGAAACTACAAATAAATAGGTAAATATCAGTGGGTAGGCTAGACTATGAGTGAAATAGCTTTCTCTCGAACAACTATCCCGATTCAAGTGATTTCTCTCGAACATCAACAAGCATAGCAATTAAGAGCAGCCCACACCTTAATTCATCCACTCTCTCGAGTTAGATGGGTAGGATTGGGTTTATGATTCACTCTCTCGAGCTGAACCAATATCAACCCAGTACCTACAAACCATTAATCAAAAGCCTTGGTTCCAAAACCTCTCTCTCGAGCAAGCTAAGAACACAAAATTAGAACTGCATTTGCTACCACAATTCATAAATTAAACTTCAGCTAATGATTAAACCCACTTCAATATAGCATTTAAACTAGTAATTAACAATACTCATAAGCTAATCCAACCCATAATCACATGATCACACCCCAAGAATTGAGATTTTAGCCAAACATCATAAAAAGGTAAAAATGATTACCAACTCGATTAGCCATCAGCTGGGTAATAGTCTCCAAGCCTTTACAATGTCCCAAATTGAAGAAAATTAGTAACCCACTTGCAAAATCTCTGAATTAAGTCTCAAAAAGTCTTCAAGTCTATCAGGAAACTCTCAAACTCCAAATTGAATAAAATTAGTAACCCACTTGCAAAATCTCTGAATTGAGTCTCAAAAAGCCTCAAGTCTATCAGGAAACTCTCAGACTCTAAAGAAAACTATTCTAAATGGTAGCAAGCTTTGAATTTATAGTTCAAAATTCAATTCATAGTTGCCAAACATTAGGAACCAAAGGCCATTAGGCGAGGTAAGTCGGGTTCGCCAAACCGTCCTTTGCTATCTTCTATCGCCGTTATGCTTTGGTTCTCAACATCCTTAAGTCCTGTAACTTTGGCCGATCCATCTTGTCATTGCGAAACTAATCGGCGATTCGCCGAATGCCCATTCCTATCGCCAACTTGGTTTCTTCCCTCAGGGCTGGCACACTGGAACTTTAGGCGGACTGAAGAGCCACTCGGTGAGTCACCAAGTGGTCTTGGCGATCACCAGGCTCGCCTTTCTCCACTTCTTCAACTTGTTTTGTTCTTTTCACCTGTTAGTGTCCTTGCTTTGCTCCTTAATCCACATACCTGAAAATCAAGGCTTTAACATCAGATTATAGCATAAATTAGGCATTCGAGGACACTAAAACTATCAAAACAAAGCCCTAAATGAGTCCAAATCTCAGACTCATCAACACCCCAACTTAAAACTTTTGCTTGTCCTCAAGTAAAACTCAAGATCAGTAGTTCAATAAGGATGTCTACAAATAGTGTTGCATAAGACTCAACATAAATGCACACAATAAGGTTCAAATTACTCATACAATGATCATTGTGCACTCAAAGATTCAAATTGTGACTCACCATTATCAAAGATGCTCAAGTTCACAATACTTACTTCAAATGCAGGTTCAAACTCAACAAAGGTACTCAAATGTCCTCACCGCAAAGATGATTCCATATTCACACAAACTTTCTCAACAATTTAAAGTCCCGGAATCACATACAACTCTCACACTCACAAATATGAACACATGCATGACTTCACCCCTAAGTTTTTCCTTATTTTCCAATTAACATTCGTTTCAGCTCACTCAAGATCACAAAGGTCTTTTCAAGGCTTGTAACGGGGCTGAGTGTAAAGGTATGGTCATTTAGGCTTAGTGACTTCTACCTTCATAAAATATGGTCTGAACATCACTTTTCTCCTTTTCTTTAACATTTCAAACATGCTCATAATCCATACTAATTCAACTTCATATGAACTACCGGATATCCCATTTGTTTTGCAATTTACACTACTTTATTTCACAACTTTTTCGGTCCTTTTCTTTTCTTTCTTCTTTTTCATTTCCTTTTCTCTTTTTTTTTACAGGGAGGGGTTCCGTCTTTTTCAAAGCCATCACACAAGGGGGATTTCTCACACTTCTTGACTTTCCTTCTCTTTTCACCACACCCCCAACTTAGAATTTTGGCCTAAGTTGGCTATTCAAGCAAACCATACTTGATGAAAGTTATGGGTGAATGGTCAAAGATAGTCACAATTGCTCAAGTTTCTTCTAAGAAAAAAGGGTAAGGCTCAAAAGGTGCCAAGCAAGGTTCACACATCTCACAAGTTTGGCCACAAAAGAGGTACATTGTCAAGTTGGTTCACTCTTCAAAATTCTTGCCTAAGATCATTTCAAGTGCTTGCATCACTCAATCAATCGTACCACCAGGGAAAATTCTAAGTGTCATCATACACAATGTCCAAAGTAATCTCATCACACAAGGCATTGGTACCAATATCAAACAAGACTCCACACTTTCTAGCTAGCGTGCAATGTTCATCACAAGAGACTCATTCGACAACCTGCTAGTCACAACGAGATGCTAAAAGTTCACATATTGTCTATGCAACTTCGTTTGCCTCATCGTAGCCACACATTCATTTTGTTCAATTAAGAGCACTATTCGAGTCATCGGTATTGATCACAACCGACACTCAAATTCACATAAGAACAACCACAATCACATAGAAAAGAGGCGGTAAAATTTTAAAATTAGGTTCAAAACTATTTTCATTCAAAACAATGGGCCACAAGATAAACATTCACAACACAATTCAACAACCATGATATATATATATATACAACCATGATATATATATATATATATATATATATATATATATATATATCAACAAGCCAAATAAGCCCAATATTCACAAAACAATTAAGAGGTTGGTATGTAAATACCTCACCCCACCCAACAAAAATAAGCAGTTGTCCTCAAATGCAACTAAAAATAGAATAGTCAATAAAACAACAGAGAGGGAGGTAAAAAGTCATCCTGCCAGGCTAAGCTTGGGGTGAAGTCAGCATCTCAGTAACTCCATCTGTCGGGGAATCAGTGAACGGTATCACACTCTCAGGTTGGGCATCAGTGCCCGGTGCCTCATCAACCTTGGCTCCACTGGAGCCTGCCATAGAAGTATCTCTCAAGGAGGCCTGAACAGTGGAATCTACCATAGCCTCCTCCAAGTCAGTCAGGCCCTCAAAAATAGTCTCATCTTGAACACCAAGCTGCTCCTCATCAGTCTCAGCCTTGGACTCTGCAGCCGTATCATCAGCTCTAACCTTATCTCCGATGGTAGCCGGAGGCACATTAGAATGAGCTAGAATCTCTGTGCTCATGTCATTAGGGATCTCCACAGTCCCAAAAATCAGAGACATAGCAGTAGACTTCAGCTGGTCCACATTTTTCCTCCACTTCGCAATCGCATCCTTTAAGGCCGTCACCTCATTAGTAGCTCCCTGGCCTCTCTTACACACCTCTATCCTTGCCGTGAGGGCATCAATAGAATCTCTGAGAGGTGTCAATGCAGTAGTGAGAGCTATCTAGATCATCCCAGGAACCATGGCCTCTAGCCAGGAGCACGCATATCGGCAGAATGGGCTAGGTGCCCCATCTTTAGCAGCATGACCTGAGGCTTGGAAGCAGTAGTACCAACAACAGATCTATGGGGCCGGGGAGTAGCAGAAGTACTCGGAGTTTCAGAGGGAGCATATGTATAAGTACTTGAAGTCCCAGAGTCCGAAGTAGGCATAACTGCCTCTATAGGTAATGTATCGATATCAACCTCCGGGATGTGTCCATCGGAGCTGCTCTTTTCCTATCAGCCTCATCCCGTGCGTACTCGACCTCTATGCGTCGAATGTCTGTAGAAGATGTGGGTGTAACCTTGACATCTCTCTTCTCATCTTGTGGTACTCTGGCTCGACGACATAACTCTGTGATCAACACCGGAAAATGGAAGAGATGTTGGCACTATTTGGCCCTCATGGCCATTTCCTGCCCAATGATTGCACCTAAATTGATGCTCTTCCTAGCAATAATAGATCCAAGACAGGCTGTCTTTTTGTTGCGGAGGACTCATTCTGGGATGGCATGATTGTACTACTAATAAACCCGAACTAATACCTCACCGCCACATTGAGATCCTTCTTCTCTATTAGCACTCCGACCTTAATCCACCTAGGGGTACCGTTAGAAAAAAGAGGAGCCAGGCAACCTTTTAAGTCATCCAATGTCGTTGTCTTGATCATACTTTGGTAGTCAACCGCGAAGTTATAAGTACATCCCAAGATAATATTTATGTCCTCACTATTACATTTCACCTTCTTACCCCATAAAACCACATAATCCACTGGTTTGAAGGTACTGGCCTTCCTCTTCCCTTGTTGTACTAAGTCTCCATAGGCCGAGTAGAACTCCCGGCCCAATTAGGAATATAGGGACCCCGAGGTATAGTGAAATATTGAATTTATGGGACTTAAGGGTGCTCCATATCTCTGAATACTTGTCCACCATACCATCGGTGGACAACCTCTTCTCCTCAATAATAGTCCTTAGTCCCTTAGCCTTTAGTCTGTTGAGAAACCGGGGAGAAGGACCCTGTACTGGTAGTGCTGGGACCAGAGTCTGAGCTGAAGCTGGGGAGGAGGATGAGTCTGAGGCACCCAGATCCTAGACGAATCATGCATCCCCTTGGAGCGAAGTCCTGCTCTCCGGGCATGTAAAAGTTTGTCATCCTGAGGCTTAGAGATGGAAGCCTGAGAATCTAGGGACTCTTCCTCATTGTCTGATGAAGTGAGCTGAGTCTCGTAGACTCCCTCACTGTCGGAGCTGACCTCCGGTGACTCCACCATGGGCGCCTTGCCCTTTCCTTTGCCTTTTCCTCCCTTTGTATAGAGTTTGGCTTCCTTTGCCTTGGATGCAACAACATCCTCATTTATAATGATTTCTTTTGTCTGCTTGCGAGGCGGCATATCTCTTCTTGAAACTTTGGGTCTAGCCATTTCTGTAAAACACATAGAAAAATGTTAGAAAAAGTTCAAGAAAAATGCAGAAATTGAGTTGCAGTAAGACTCGCCGAACCGTTCGGCGAGTCGTCGATTCACTTTGGCGAGCCAAATTAGGCTCGCCGAAAGTACCAGCGCTAAAATTCTCTAAAATCAAGACAGCTCGACGATGTTCAGCGCCATTCGGTGAATCGCTAACACCAATCGGCCATCTAGAAGTATCCCGCCGAAAGTTATAGTGTATTTAAGGATTAGGGGTGCAGAAAGGGCGATAAAGAGGACCTTTCGATGAGTCGCCCAATGAACTTGGCGAGCTCAAGCATCTCATTGAATGTTACAGAACAAACTCAACCAAAATTGGAATTTAAGGGCGATCTGAGGGGGACTTTGGCGAATCGCCGAACCATTCGGCAAGCTCGACGTAGCTCACCAAATGGCCCAACATGCTAGTTTTCAACCCCAACTTTCAAATCAAGCCCGCAGCCCCCAAATTCAAATTTAAACATAAACACTATTCAATTAAAGGCAGACCCATACAACCCATGCCATCGGGGTACTCAGACTTCCCCCGATTTGGCCAAAATTGGCCATTTGATGACTTTTCCCCTTAAGAATGACGTCACACACTCCATCATTGGGCAAATTAGGTCATTTAGCACAATTCGGGGTTACTTAGACTTCACCCCACTAGACCCAACGCATTTAAACTACAACTCAACAATTTAAAATCAATTTTACATGCAAAAACAAGGAAATCGATCCATTTAAAGCATTTAGGCATACATTTAAACAAGTTACGGGCAATCCAACACATTAAATATGATTATATCAATTACCTAACACAAAACAACAACAAATTTACCTATTGCATTTGATTTCAACCGCAAAATTAAAGTAATGGGTTCGAAAAACTAACCTTAATGCCGAATTTCGAATTTGTATAGCTAGGCGGCAAAGTTCCACAATTCCGAGCAACGATTTCACAAAAAGAGTGGGTAAAAACAATGAAAAAGGCAAGATCTAAAGTGGGAAGTGAGAGTACGAGATTGAAAAAGGGAGAAGTTGAAGGATTTTGAAATTTTAAACTGTTTGGCCTTTAAAACCTTTCTGTTCGCCTTCCCTTCGGCGGATTAAGTCGTGGTCGCCGAACCACTAGGCGATGCGCCGAGTGGTAATTTTCCTCACCGAGTTTTACAGTACTACCATCAATTTGGGGGTTCAAGCGGTGGACAAAGTTGGGCTCGCCGACTGAGCATTTAGCCCGTCGAGTTTTACAGAGTTCTCCTTCAAGCTTGGTGGTTCTAATTGCGGTCCAAGTCGGGGCTCGCCGACCTGTTCGGCGTGTCGCTGACTAGACTTTGGCTTGCCAAACTACCTTTTTTCCAAGCCTTTTCACTTTTCAACCTGTACAATCAACACCTGTTATTCATAATCAAAAACTAAAGCATTAAAAACTTGGGTTGCCTCCAAAGAATCTCCTTAGTTAACGTCGTGGCACGATAAAAATACCAATTTAAGCTTCAGTTTTGGGGTTTGCCAAGGTATCACTCGGTAGGCCCCCTATTGGTCTTGGGTTCAAATGAGAAGAAATTTGACCCATTTGAGTCTCCAACTGCTTGATTGACACGGAATGAGAGGTGATCGTTTGATTAAGTGTAGAGACATCCTCCTTCATCTCTTTCAACCTTTGTCCAACCCCTCATCTTTGTTGAGAATATGTGAGAGCATGTCTTCCGTACATACATTTTCAGATTCCTTAGGCTTTTCTCATTCATGGGGTGGGACGTACCTGTCCTTGTCACCCTATCTTTCTTTCTAAGTGGCTTTACGATCACGCCAATCTCTATCACGGTCTCTCCATCCCTCATCTCTATTCCAACCCAAATTTCCACCCAGCCTTTGATAGTTTTGCCGATATCCACCTCTTTGATTAGCTAGGAAGTTCACTTCCTCATTGGAAAGTGTTTCAAAGTGAGCTTTTTCTGGGTTCACTCCTCTAACACCCACAACATTAACACTCTTCATACCACTGTCCATCTCATTTTTTGCCAATAGATCCAGCTGGGTCATCATTTTAGCCATATTTTGGTCTCTCTCTTGATCCTTTTCGATCTGCTCCTTTGTAATTCTAAAAGTGAGAGGAGAAACTTGGTCTTCACGAGTGTACCATGCCCTATTGATCTAAGTCATGCCATCAAGAAGCTGAGAGGCCACTTCATAGGGCTGCTGCATTATACCAACGGGAACAATTTTATCAACAACTCCTTTGTTCACCGAGTCAAGGCTTCATAGAAATACTGATGCAATATACGATTCGGCAGCCCGTGGGTTGGACATTGAAGCACCAACTTCTTAAACCTCAGCCACATCTCATGGATATGTTCACCTTCCAAGCGTTTGAAACCTTGGATACTATCCCTAAGGGTCATCATCTTTGATGGGGAAAAAAATCTCACTTGGAATACTGTAGTAAGCTCATCCCAATAGGTAATGGAATCCCTTGGTAACTTAGCCAACCATTTACTAGCCTCACCCATTAGAGAGAATGGGAACAACCAGAGATGGACTAATTCTTATGATACGTTCTTGAATGAGAACGAACCACAAACGTCCATTTAGTTCCGAATATTTTCATGTGGGTCTTGATTAACATTTCAAGGACATTTAATCCAGTTCCAAGCATCAACGATTGTTAGTCAGTATAATAACCTAACTAAATGAGTTGGGGTTGAATCCCACAGGGAGTGGTACATGTTTAAGATTCTAGAGTAAAGTAAGGGGTGACATGAATGTGAAATAACAGGGGGGTTTTGGTTTCAAATTGTAAACTACAGGAGTAGCAAACAACAAAAAAATAACAATAATGAGACGGGTTCTTGGGATGTGATTTGATTATAGACTAATGTAGACAAATGGGTAATTGCAACTGTTAGAAAATAGCTGTAAATTAGTGAATAGGCTAGACTATAGAGGAGGTAAACTTTCTCTCGAACAATTTACCCCGAATCAAGTCAATTTCTCTCTAACATCCACAAGCAGGCAAAATAAGAACAACCTACGCCTTAGTCCATTAACTTTCTCAAGCTGAATGTATGGAAAAAGGGTTTAGGATTTGTAACAACCCGAGAGCACCCCCTAGTCGTTATCGGCGTATTCGACCCCTCGGAGGTCTTACAAAAGCCCTTAGCATTCGTCATGGCATTTATCATAGAAAAATAGCGGAAAATTTAAAACATTTTCATAATATAACACAAGACTTAAAAGTCACCTCATTTAAACCTTTAATACAAAATCAGAATACTACGTCTCAAGGTAGCCATCTTAAAACATGACTACAACACAAGAGGGACACGACCCTTACAATACAAAAGAAACTACTATCTAGTACATATAACTTAAGGAAACTCTTTAACATAAAGGTCCTTGAATATTTAAGGACACACCTGAACTTGGAAATAGTAAGCCAAACTCATCACTTCTAGGAAAGACCCTTTAGTCACCATCACCTACACTTGGTGTAAAAAGATGAAGAAGAATGGTGTTAGTACAAGAATGCACTAACTATGATAACTATGCAAAACATGCTTTTAAAAGGACATTTAGTTGGAAACTCTGCATCATGCCTTTTTAGATAAACTTCATGAACATTTAGTACAATAGGCACAATATAAACCACATACATCATCATACACATGGAAACCATTCATAATAGCACATAGAGCCACTTATAACAATTTAGGCACATTCAATGCATACAATACATTACCTTCCTCTTTATCTTAACTCCTTTCCTCAAGCAACCCTTAGGGAATACTTGGTGCAATGTATCGCCTTAAGGTTACCAAGGGTGAACTTACATATAGCCTTCACCAATCCAACCACATATATTCATAGAGTCATAAGTACACCATAAGACATAGTCTTCACATAGGAACCATCACCTAAGACAACCCCCAAGTCACACTAGTGCAATGTGCAAGTAGCATTCCATAATACTACTCCCACCAAGTGTTCCTAGGAAGCCACCATAGACTAGGCACATCATATTCAACAAGTCATAACATCTTCATTTAACATTAGACATAAGACCAACATACTTCATAACAACATATAAGGACTCATTCCTTTACTACATCATTAGTCATAACCCATTTAGTTCATATCATAGGTAAACCACCCTCACAATCCCTTCACAAGCTCACTTGTGCAATGTACACATGGAGTCCCATACCCCCACATATACTAAGCAAACCCATTAAGAAGTCATAAGTGTAATTCACATGCATAAACATACTTCATGTCTTGACATAAGTAAAGTTAACCTTAACATACTTTCATATTAACATAATAGACCATAATCTTCATTACATAAAGAGCCTAATCATAACCTCCCTTAGAGTCCACTTGTGCAATGCATAAGTAGGGTCCATAGTCCTACATACACTAAGTAACTCTTCAAGAAATAATGACTAGAGTTCATATTCTTATCTTAGTTCATTTCTTAACTTTCAGGAGACATTGCCATAACCGACATAGACCATGTGAGCTACATGGAATCCGGTGTTCT
Organism: Solanum stenotomum; assembly: GCF_019186545.1. Classification (NCBI taxonomy): domain Eukaryota; kingdom Viridiplantae; phylum Streptophyta; class Magnoliopsida; order Solanales; family Solanaceae; genus Solanum; species Solanum stenotomum. The sequence continues at coordinate 37,431,260 of NC_064290.1, forward strand.
ACTCCCACACCGAAAAGAGAGGGTACTACTTGCCAAAGTAGGACCTACATACATAATAGCTATCTAGTGGATCCACTAAGCTAATACCTACGGGGGCACGTAGTTACGGAACAAGGAGATTGCTACTAGAAAACCTTGACTTACTAAGCGTGGAGGTTTCCATCTCATGAGACAACACTATGTTGGGAACCCGGACTTGCTAAACATGAAGGTTCTCTTGTGGGAAGCCGGACTTGCTAAACATGAAGCCCCCACTCTCATTTTTCATCTTCACTCGGTTCTAAGCTCCAACTCCCCTTTTAAACATCTTTAACCCTTTATTTAACATTAGTTCATAAAGTAGGCTTTAGGGACTTAATCCCTCATATCATATAGCTCAAAGGTTTCTAAGATGAAAATGACCTTTCATCATAGAACCTATATTATGTGAGAATGACCTTTCACATAATCATACCATATTCATAACATAGTCTAGTTTAGAGTACAATTGAGGAAACTTTTCAAGAGACTCACTTTCACTAGATTACCATAAACCTTATTCATTCATTCATGTGTGTGTACATATGTGAGAAAGCCTTTCACATAAACACCTTTATACAACACATATTCATACCTTGGTAATCATACACTTTGCATGCATAATAAGATGTAGGGGTGCATATAAGAGTTCACTTTTCAATAGACACCATAACACATTATATTCATAGCTATACATGTAGAGTGTGTGTGTGTGTGCATATTGGTCCTCATAGTGACATATTAGCAACAACATTGATACTGAGTGTTCTTCCCTTAAAGGGATCACAACACATTCACAATGTCCCCAATTCATGAGCACTTCACATAAAAAGCCCTTAGGGATTCTAGACCATACACCCACACTTCATCATAGGAGACAAGGACACATTCAACATTGAATAGGTACTCCTAACATGTATATGATCAAACATTCATAGAGGGGTCATATAGGTAGGGGTCTTTCCACAATAGTACCTAACATAGTCAATCATGTAGACCACACCTTATCCTTAACATTATCATTCACATTATACTCCTCATCATCAACACATTTTAAACATCATGCTAGCATTGAGGATTTCATACATAACCTTCTTAGCACAACTTTATAAACATAGGCATCATAATCATCAATTCACTTCACATCTATTGCCTTGAAGGCCATGATCTCAACATGTATAGATAGACAAGAAGTAAACACCTCCACCATAAGTGGATCAAACCTCACAACATCAATTCTCATACTATAGACTAGAAGTTAGGTCAACTTACCAATTCTCCAAGCCATGATCACCATGGATCAATCCTCAACAATTCATAATCAATTGACATAGGTAGAAATAGGAATCAACAATATAATTCAATATCATAAACATAGTCTAAGTACAATTCCATAAACAAAGGGATCAACCCATAACTTTGCCCATAAGGCCATAATCCTCAACTCAACAATATACCAACAATTCAACATGAATAAGTATAGATAATCATAAGAAACATCCATACAATCTAATCTAAACATAATTTCATCAATAGAGATCATATTCACAAAGACCCACATCGTAGGCCAATTTTTGAGAATTTAGGGATCATGGGTTCTTCAAGAATTCCTTTGAAAATTGTCTTAAAAATATTAATTCCACATTAATTTATTAATAGAATGATTTAGAAAATCGTTTGACAAGGAACCCATGTTTAGATTGAAAATTGGGAATTTTGGTCTTTGAATCACTTTTGAAAATCTTTGATAGAACTCCTTGAATGAGAGGTTATTCAAGAATCAAGAGTCACCATACCTTAATTATTGAAGACCCATGAAATCGAAGAAGAAATCAGTTGAAAACCCATCTTCTAGCTTGAGCTTCATCAAGGTCTTCAATGGAGTTTTTGAGAGAATCTATTTTGAGAGGGAAGGGTCAATTTGAAGAAATGGGGTCTAATTTTAGGTTTTGGGGTTTTAACCAACTTAAAATACCCTAAGATAGGTAGAATAACCGTTTATAATAATTCTCCAAAGTACCAAAACTACTCCTCACTTAGTTGGACCTTTTTAAACAAGTCAAACTTGGGTTTTATTTTCACAGATTTCGTCGGAAAACAAGTTCGTGACGCGGAGATGTTCCCACAAGTTTTCTGGAAATTAAATTCGAGACAGTAGAGTCCGCGACGCGGACCAAAATTTTTGGCCCTTGGTGGAGCAGGTCCGCGACGCGGAGCCACTCCTTCTATGCACAACTTCAACCTGCCTTGGCAGCTTGTTTGGCCAAGGGTTGGGGTCCTCCTCGAGGACCCTTATGGTGGTCCCGGGGAATCGTACCCGAACGTTTTGACCCTAAAAACATGTATTAAGACACTAGGGTCACCTCCACTGATTTTAGACTCCAAAAAACACATAAAAACATGAACAACATACTAGAACACACCAACACTTAAAAGACTAGTTTTCGAACGTCTTGGTCGTCCCTTGACGTTTGACTTCCAAACTCTTTAAAACTTACTTAAAAGGCTATTATTCATTATTTTAACAAGTTATTAATGCATAAAACCCATGTGAGGCTCTACTTTATCCTACTTTATTTTGAGGGTCGTTACAGGATTCACTCTCTCTCGCTAAACGCATGACAACCCAATACCCACAACTATCAATTCAATAATCTTGGTTTTAAAACCTCTCTCTCGAGCAAGCCAAAAACATGAAGGTAGAACTGCATTTGCAACTATAGTTCTTTACATTGAACCACAATTACTAATTGAAATCACTTCTAAACAACATTTAAATTAACAATTCGCAATACCCAAAAACTAAATCAGCCCATAATCACATAATCACACCCTAATAATTGATGTTTCTCTCAAACATCAACAATCATAGCAATTAAGAGCAACCCACACCTTAATTCATCTACTCTCTCGAGTTAGATGGGTAGAAATGAGTTTATGATTCACTCTCTCGAGCTGGACCCATATCAACTCAGTACCTACAAAGTATTAATCAAAAGCCTTGGTTCCAAAACCTCTCTCTCGAGTAAGCTAAGAAAATAAAATTAGAACTGTATTTGCAACTACAATTCATAAATTAAACTTTAGCTAATGATTAAACCACTTCAATATAGCATTTAAACTATTAATTAACAATACCCATAAGCTAATTCAACCCATAATCACATTATCACATCCCAAGAATTGGGGTTTTAGCCAAACATCATAAAAAGGTAAAAACAATTACCAACTCAATTAGCCATCAACTGGGTAATAGTCTCCAAGCCTTTACAATGTTCCAAATTGAAGAAAATTGGTAACCCACTTGAAAAATCTCAGAATTGAGTCTCAAAAAGCCTTCAAGTATACAAGGGAACTCTGAAATTCTAAAGGAGAACTATTCTAAATGGTAATAAGCTCTGAATTTACAATTCAAAATTCAATTTATAGTTGCAAAAAATTAGGCACGAAAGGCCATTAGATGAGGTAAGTCAGGTTCGCCGACTGGTTCGACGAACCACCCTTTGCTATCTTCTATTGCCGTTATGCTTTGGTTCTCAGCATCCTCAAGTCCTGTAACTTTGGGCGATCCATCTTGTCATCGCGGAACTGATCGGCGATTCGCCGAATGCCCATTCCTATCACCGACTTGGTTTCTTCCCTCAGGGATGACATACTGGAACCTTAGGCGGACTGAAGAGCCACTTGGCGATCACCATGCTCGTCTTTCTCCACTTCTTCAGCTTGTTTTGTTCCTTTTCGCCTAGTGTCCTTGCTTTGCTCCTTAATCCACATACCTGAAAATCAAGGTTTTAACATCCGTCTATAGCATAAATTAGGCATTTGAGGACACTAAAACTATCAAAACAAAGCCCTAAATGAGCCTAAATCACAAACTCATCATCGCCAGATCATATTTTATAATTTTTTATATTCTTTTTGTTTTCTTTTCTTTATTAATTAACTTTCTTTTTGTTAACTCTATTTTACACTAATTAATCTCTAATTAATTATTAAAATTCTCTAATAATTATTATTTCTTTATCACTAAATCCCACCCACTTTATCTCTAATCTCATCGGAAAAATCATTCATTTGATTTATATCACAATTTTCTTTGTCTTAACCGGCGAAGAACAACCAACCCATCACCACCATAAGCCCACCTCCATTCGTTTTTCTTTCCCAACAAACCATTAGCTACCAAACAATCACCTAAACCACCACAAAACAGTCACTCAAAATGCAAATCAATCACCGAAAACACCAAATCAGACCTCATTACCTTATCCCTTTGCAAATTTATTCTTTTGATTTATTTTACAAGAGTGTTGGCGAGCTCAAAGCTTCAGCCATGGCTCCGATGAAGTTCCAAAGAGCTTCACACTTCCAGATCTGAACAACCAACAAATAACCACAACCAACAACACCAGTACTACACTCTCGTCGTTGTGAATCTTTGAGGTTGTGAAGAAAATTAAAGAATGAAGAATAAGAGGTTAATGGGTGGGGAAGGAAGATTTTGATTTTTTAATTCTTTTTTTTAAAGAGTAATTGGAGGGGAAGGAAGATTTTGATTTTTTATTTTTTGTTAACTTTAATTTTTTCTGACGCGCTAGGTTTTTATTTATTTTCTATTATTTTGCCATGTCAGTTTTAGGGAGTAAATAAATTCACTTTTAAGTAGTAAAGGTGTGTAATAGGTCGTCATGTTAGTTTAAGTCTGTAACAGACTTTTCGAGACAAGTTCAAGGGGGAATCTATTCCTTTTCTCTTTTGACAAATCAAGAAAAAAAACAATATCTTTTTATCTATTATACCCTTAATTAATTACTTTGAAAAAGGTATAACTTCTTGAAAATATTAAATTTTTATTTCATCCACTTCATATTTAATAGAGGTAAAATGGTAAACTCACTATGTCAATCATTATTTTCTTAATAGGTGTATCAATTCAAAAGTGGATAAGTAATTAGGGATAGGGGGAGTAAATAACAATTATTTTAAAAAAAATAGTAAAAAGATAATTTAGTTAATTAGTAGAGTTTTTAAATGAAGGGCAAAAGAACTTTCATAACATGCCAAACAATGTATTATGGAAGTTGTGTAGCAATGAACAAAGTTTCAGAATACCCACAGGTGATAGGAAACTTTTTCCTCCAAACAAGTTGCTTTCAAACTTGTTAAAAAGTCTACCCACAAGTTTTAGGAGACTTCTTTTCGTCAAAAGTTAGGTTTAGTAGACTTATAAATGTTGGTTGATTAAATAACCACTAACTATTGAACAAATTTTATACCATTACTTATTTATAGAACCGTCAAAATGAGCTTAGCTCATGGTGCCGACCCAACCCAACCCGTTATTGGGATAGGGTTGGGATAAGATTTTTTAAGCCCCTTTAAAACTAGAGCTTATAAGCCCGACCCATGTAATCTCTTGGCCCTTAGGGCTTGATCGGGGATGGGCCAGTGCCGGCCCATGTGTCAAAACTATTTATTTAAGGGTAACTTACAACAATCTCACTAGTATATGAGCTAATTGCTTAAATGCACACTGTGTTGTAATATTACGAATCTTACCAGATTTTGGTACGTCCAGATATATGTATCTCAGGATACATGGACACAAAATTAGGTTAATTTATTTTAGATACACTCTATCCAAGTGGATTCACATGTATCTAGGATACATAGACATATCCCGCGCCCTCGCCTCCCTCCCAGCATCTCGCTCACCAATCTCTTATCTCACTCGCGTATCTGGGATGCATCACATGACATACATATATTTCGCGTATCTAGTATCCTAGATACATGCTAATCACACTAGATTTCTTGCTAGTATTATTGAAACAACACCATTGTTTGCCATATTTGATTTTAAAATCTTCTCATTTTCCTGATGTTATAGAATTTTAACTTTGAAAAAAAGGCTAGCTCTCCCCAGCCCTCGACCCTTCTAGGGTTAGATTGGGTTGAACATTTTCAGGCCCCTTCCAAAAGAAGGGCTAACCTGCCCTAGCCCATCAAATTCCTTGGCCCGCGAGGATTGACCACGTGGGGATGGGCCGACCCTTTTTTACTACTCTACTTATTTTATTGTATATAGTTAGACAATAATTTACAAGGAAAGGACACAATTAGAATAGTACTCCTTCCATCCACTTTTAATTGTCATGATTTCCTTTTTTAGAGTCAAACTATAAGAACTCTGTGTATTGCCTCAAAGAGTCCCCCATGACGTGGACACGGGACCTAGGATCACAAGTGACCCCAAGCTAACCCTCCTGGCATATCATAAGCATACTAAATAAACTGAATTAATAAATACTGTGCGGAAGCTAAATCATGAGATAATCTGATATGATGGGGAATACCCATATACTAAATCTGAAATATAAAAGTGCGAGTTTAAACAACAACTAAAAAATCAAAATCTAACACTATAGCTGAATCTAACTATGTCTGAACATAGCCTCTAGCCGACTCGAAGTGCTAGGACATGCCCCAACTAAATCTAGCAAAACTAAAACTAAAACTAAAAGCAAAGAAAGACAATCATATTAACGGTTCTTGAAGAATAAGGACTCACCACTGATGTTGCTGAACTGAAGATCAGGAACCAAACAATGCGTGATCTGAAAGTTGAGAACCTGCACCTACGTCACGAGGAGATGTAGCGTAGAGTATGCATCAATACTTAAAGGTACTGAGTATGCATGATAAAATAAAGCTGAACAATAACATAACTGAACCAAAGAATAATAACTGAGCAATGATAAGAGATAAACATGATACCAACTGTGAATACTGAACATGAAATGACTAAATGCAATGACCAAGTTTATAACATGATGAAACTGAAATCTGAACTAAAACTGATAACCTGGTCAATGCACTATAATCTGACTGTGAGGGAGCTAATAATAACCGACATAAAACCACATGAGCTAAATGAGGAATCCGATGTATATGCCCCATCGAGAGGACCCAGTATACCCTTCTAGAGGTATAGAGGCATGACTGGCGTGATCACTAAAATGATGCCCACAGAGGGGACTTACAACTTACGGGGCACGTAGCTCTGGGACTTGAGGGTGACTGACCCTAGTCCACTCAGTATTAAGCTACTCCTACTTAGAATGTAAATAAGAAATGTTATTACTGAAATGCTGAAGTACTGTATAGCTCAATTACTGTCATGTAGACTTTGATAATGTAACAATTATGATTGATAATGTGACATTCGTAAACTGAAGCATGTATATATATCTGAATAATCTAACCTAGCATGTATAATTCATGAACTAAACGAATATATACAACTAGGGTTTTGAATATCATACGAGAAACTAAGTAATAACATGATAATATGATTTGGATCATTCTAACAGCGAAAACCCAAAAATTTCTAAGATTCAAGAAACCCTAGGTCTAGATAATATTAAGAGAATCAAGATTTTGACTGAAATCTAGGGACCTAATGGGTGAAAGGAACCCACTAGTGAAATCCCACACACTTGATGATGAATTCCACGGAGAAATCTTTTGATTTCGGGGTTAAAACTGATAAAAACCTACTGCGTTCTTGGACTAGGGCTTGGTCGATTCTTTCTCCTTCTTTTCGTTCAACTTGATGATTTTTGGAGAATGAGTTGACTAGGGTAAGTTCTAGTTAAGTTGCTAGGCTTAAATTGACCAAAAATATGTAGTTTAGGGGTTAAACGACGTAGTTTAGGGGTCTAACGTATAAGAAAAAGACCAAACGACCTCTAACATAAAATCTGTCGGGGTAATCGAAGGACCAGACCGACGAACCATGGATGGACCGACGGTCCGTACTTGTCGACTGTCATTAGCGACTGGAGGCTGGAAGTTGAGGATCTGACCTACGGCCCTGGACCACGGACCATGGTCTGACCTACGATCCGTATGTCCTTGCGTGGGTCTATCCTTAGCCAAGTTTCCTGAGGGTTCTGGGGGAAGGGTCGCATGTTGTGAATCACAGACCATCAGAACGGACCGTGGGTTCCCCTACGGTCCGTGGGTAGTCCCCGTCGGTGCCACCTACAACTCTTGAAGCCTGCATTTTGGTAGTTCTAGCATACGGGGTGTTACATTATCTCCCCCTTGGAAACATTCGTCCTCAAATGAAGACTAAACTAGTTGAATAAGGAGGGAAAGAGCTGCAAACCCTACCACTAAACACTGGAAACTGATCTTTGATTGAACTAAGTTCCAAGAATATGCAAATACGGTGAAAATGCAAGTACAAACTGAAAGAACATGATACTGAGACTGAAACTATCCATGAATGATTGAAAATCTGAAGAGGAACTATTACCTCAAGATGGAATGGAGTCGGAAGGAAAGAGATGAGGATACTTGGCCTTCATGGCTACTTCTGCTTGCCAAGTAGCTCCCTCTACGGACTATCTCCTCCACAAAACCTTAACTGAAGTGACTTCTTTGTTTCTCAACCTTTGAACCTGATGATCAAGGATTTCAACTGGTACCTCTTCATAAGTGAGACTATCCTTCACAACCACACTTTCTAAAAGTACAATAGATGCTGGATCACCCACACACTTCTTCAACAACGAAATGTGAAAAATCGGATGCACTGCTGCTAGTTCTGTTGGAAACTCTAACTCATAAGCCACTTTACCAACCCTTTTCAAAATCTTGTAAGGGCCTACATATCTAGGACTGAGCTTCCCTTTCTTTCCAAATCTCATCACCCCTTCATAGGTGACACTTTCAGAAAAATCCAATCATCAACTTGGAATTCTAATTCCCTTCTCCTTACATATACATAGGACTTCTGGCGACTCTGGGCTGTCTTAAGTCTATCTCTAATGAGTTGCACTTTATCCATAGCATCGTGAACTGAATTTGGCCCTATCAAGGCTGACTCACCTACTTCAAACAAACCAACTGGAGATCTACATCTATTCCCATATAATGCCTCATAATGGGCCATCTGAATGCTGGAATGGTAACTATTATTGTAGGCGAACTCTATAAGAGGATGGTGATCATCCCAACTACCCTTAAAATCGATCACGCAGGCTCTCAACATGTCCTCTAAGGTCTGAATGGTACGCTCTCCCTTGCCATCCTTCTGTCGATGAAATGTTGTGCTAAGATTAACCTGAGTATCAAGACCTTTCTGAAAGGACTTCCAAAAATGAGAGGTAAACTGAGGACCTCTATCTGAAATGATAGACAAAGGAATTCCATGCAACTTGACTATCTCATTAATGTAAAGCTTGGCGTAGTCCTCTGCTGAATTTATAGTCTTAATAGCCAAAAAGCGCACAGACTTAGTGACTCTATCAACTATCACTTTAATAGAGTCATGTTGTTTACAAGTATGAGGTAAACCTGTAATGAAGTTAATGTTGATCACTTCCCACTTCCAAGTAGGAATGTTTATCTCTTGAGTCATACCTCCTGGTTTCTAATGTTCTACTTTCACTTGCTGGCAATTAGGTCACTTAGCCACAAAATCCGCAATATCCTTTTTCATACCAATCCATCAAAAGACTTTCCGCAGATCACGGTACATCATAGTGGTGCCTGGATGAATAGAATATCTGGAGTTATGGGCTTCAACAAGAATCTTATGTCGCAACTCACCCACCTTAGGAACACATAATCGACCCTGATAGCGAAGCACACCATCTCCCCCTTGGGAGAAAACCTCAACTCTCTGCTGATGGACTGCACCCTTTAGTTGGAGCAATATCGGATCACTGCCTTGATTTTCCTTAACCTCTGATACCAATGAAGATTCTGACCCATTCTAAATTGTTACACCACCATCTGATATGCTCATAAGACAAACTCGTAGGTGAGCAAGTCTGTGAACATCCTTCGTTAGCTCCTTTCTTTCTTCCTCAACATGTGCTACACTACCCATAGATAGTCTACTAAGAGTATCTGCTACTACATTGGCCTTACCAGGATGGTAATGCACACTCATAACGTAATCCTTGAGGAACTCTAGCAATCTCCTCTGGCGAAGATTCAACTCTTTTTGGGTGAACACATACTGAAGGCTCTTATGGTCTTTAAACACATCTATGTGAACACCATACAAGTAATGTCTCCAAATCTTAAGTGCAAACACCACTGCTGCAAGCTTGAGGTCATGAGTCAGATAGTTCTTCTCATGCACCTAAAGCTGTGTAGAAGCATAAGTTATAACCTTATCTCGCTGCATCAATACACAACCTAGGCCAACTCTGGATGCATCACAATAGATAACATAACCGTCTAAACTCTTTGGTAGAGTCAAAACGGGAGCTATAGTCAACCTAGTTTTCAGTTCTGCGAAGCCTTTCTCACAATCATCTGATCACTGAAACTTAACCTTTTTCTGAGTTAACTTAGTCAATGGAGAGGGTATGGATGAAAATCCTTCCACGAACCTTCTGTAATAACCTGCCAAACCCAAGAAACTTCTGATATCTGTAGGAGAGGTAGGTCTAGGCCACTGTTTCACTGCTTCTATTTTCTGAGAATCCACTTGAATCCCTTCGATAGACACAATATGACCAAGGAAAGCAATAGATTGCAACCAAAACTCATATTTGCTAAACTTAGTGAATAAATGGCGATCTTTGAGAGTTTGCAGGACAAACCTCAAATTATTCGCATATTCTTTCTCATTCCTAGAGTAAATGATGATATCATCAATAAAAACGATAAAGAACAAGTCCAAATACTGCTTGAACACTCTGTTCATTAGATCCATGAAAGCTGCAGGATCATTGGTTAGTCCAAATGACATAACTACAAACTCATCATGACCGTACCGAGTGCTGAAGGCTGTTTTTGGGATGACACTATCTTTGACTCTGAGCTGATGATAACCGGATCTGAGATCTATCTTTGAGAAATGACTAGCACCCTAAAGTTGGTCAAACAAGTCACCAATCCTGGGGATAGGATACTTAATCTTGATTGTGACTTTGTTCAACTGCCTATAGTCAATGCACATTCTGAGAGAACCCGTCTTTTTCTTCACGAACAACCACTACAACAAATGTGATATATAGCTATGAAATTTTTAGCTACGGCATGAAATTTGTCGCTAATTGTTCACTTTTTGTGACAAAAATTAAATTTTGTGGTTAAATACATGAGGCTTATATTATTAGTGACGAAACACAATAATTCGTGGCGAAGTTTTGTCCAATTGAGTTTCCCACCAAAAAGTAAATTGGCGCCATTTGTTGAGTACTATTAGCCACGAATTTGAAGTCACTGGTGACACATTATTTTGTTATTAATGATATTCTCAATTAGTGACAAATCATTTTTTGTCCCTAATTTAGGAAAATTTTGAATACAAAAATTTTTTGTCACAAAAAATATATTGACACATCAGTGACAAACCATTTTTGTCCTAAAATTAGTTAAATTTTGTATACAAAATTTTTTTGTCGCAAAAAGTACATAGATATATTAGTGACAAATCATTTTTTGTCCTAAAACTAGATAAATTTTGGATACAAATTTTTTTCGTCACGAAAATATATATTGATTCATTAGTGACAAATCATTTTTTGTCCTAAAATTAGTTAGATTTTAGATATGAAAAACTTTGTTAGAAAAATATATTGACAATAGGTGACGAACTAGAATTTGTAGTTAATCATAGTAAACTTTAGCAACAAAATTTTATATTCAATTGTGACCGTAATTTTTGTCACTAATAGTTCAAACAATTAGTGACAATCGTATTATTGTCTCTATTTAACCTACAATTTAGTTACAAAAAAAATTGTCACAAAAAAATATATGTTCAAATGGCTACAACCTAAATTTCCTAGTGGAATAGTGCAATTATGGACTCAATGAAAAGGTATATATCAAGATCCATTGGAACAATTGCAGCTAATAAAAGTCATATGCATATTTTAAAGTTGTATTACAATAAAATAAAAACGAAAACCATTAATTTTTATAATGCACTAAAAAGGTCAGTGAATAGTAATACCCACAACTTATTGTTACGATAGTTTGTAGAACTCCCACAATAAGTATAGCCACAATCAATTTGTGCCATTTAACAACTATTATAATTAACATATATGTCATAAAAAAATAAAAAATACCTATTAAAAATAAAATTTCACCATATTTAACAAGTATCATCCCAAAGCATTATCTTTAGTCTTACAAACTAAATTCAAACACAATATTCACTCCAACCATTCTAATATTTATTAAACCACACAATCACATTGTCATAATATCTAATCCAATTATAAAATATTTTTATGATTTCCTTAAGATTACTACACACAAATGATCTTCTTGTGTCCATGGATGATATGCATTCATTAGTTGCATCACTTGTTTTACAATTCAATTTAGGATCATGACCGATGTTAAATGGTGGGATGCTAAAGGCAAGCCTTGATGAAAATTTACAAAAAATTGGACAAAGTTTTCCCTGTTTTTGGGCCTATAGAAAAGAAATTCCTGTCTAAAAAATCAATAACATACCCAACCAATATCGCTAAAAAAAGCAAGCCATAACATGCATCAACAGTATAATAATACTAAATCCATCTCCAACTACGAAAAGAAGTCTAATACTATTTCAAGTTTCCAATAATGGAAAATTACGCATGACACTAGTGAAATGATTAACAAAGCGACTCTAAGAGTTCAAAAGAAAAGGGCGGTAGTAAATAAACAACTTCTTGTCCACACAAAGCAATCCCCGTGAACTATAGATTTTTCAACTCGTACACTATAGCTAAAGTCTTGTCGACGTCACCTGTGATCTGTGCAACAAAAAAAAGTGGGGAGTAAATCACCAGCTCAATGAGTAATAACATTTAACTACAACATTTCTAATAAACAAAATTCAAAAACATGTTAATATGATAATTAGAAGATGTCATGAAATAAATGCCCTTTTTATAAATGATAACATGAAACACCCCGGAAATCCAAGGACCTAAGCTAGAGCCTTACTTTATGATTAATGACTTAAAAATAGTTAAACTGATGTTTCTAGACCTAAACTAATGTAATTAACTTAGTTTGGAAGAGTTAAGAGTCTAAACGTCAAGAAACGACCATGAGGTCTGGAAACTAGTGAAATTGAACTAGTAGGTGTTCTTAGGCCTTGGGAAGGCTTGGGAGTGTCGTATGATGGTCTAATCTTGTAAAAAGGTTTTAAATAGGTAAAATAATGTTTTTAAAGTCAAAACGTCCGGGTACGACCCCCAAGGACCACCCAAGGGGTCCTTGAGGAGGACCCAAGTGTTTGGCCAAAAGCTGTCAAAAACAGCTTTGCCTACGAAGGCCATTGACGAGCCGTCAATTGATCCCCTCCCCGTGGATTGGGTTCGTGGATCAGGCCTGCATCAAGACTTGGTTCCCTACAACAGGGAAGCCTCAGTCAAGAACCACGAAGGCAGTCCACGCCACATGAACCCATCCACGGTCTGTGGATGGGCAAGCGTAGGTGCTGCCAACTTTCCAGCCCTCTAGTTTTAGGTTTGTGTTTTGGAGTTTAGTTGATTGATTGATTAAGGTCTTATGAGGTTGTTTAGTTAGTTAGTTAATGACCCTTTTAAGCTAAAAAGACCCTAGACTAAACCATGGAATCGTTGGGAAACTAGACCCCCAAAACAGTCCCCCAAACAGTTGCAAGAAAACAGCTTTTTGGAGGTGGCCTACGGATGGCCATTGACGCCCCGTCAATCATGAATGTCAGTCCATACTTAGTTTTTTTAGAGACATGCAACATTTACACTCCCAGACCCAAACCACGAGACCAAACCACGGACCATTAATCAATTGACGGTCCGTGGATGGCCAACGTAGATGCTGCCAGTTTTCAGATTTTTAGTTATTAGTTGGGAGTTGACTTTCGAATTAGTTATTTAACTAGGGGTTAAGGGGGTTTGTTAGTGAGTTAATTACCTAACTAAACCCAACTATAAGACCCCAACCCTATTAACCTAAGTCATTCTAACTCAACACAATAAATCAAATCATAAACTCTCTCAACTCAAGACTCCATTGAAGAAGGTCAAAGATTCAAGTAGGGCTCACTCACACCTTCAATTCTGATGCTTGCTTACGTGTTATTCGACCACACAACAAAATGAAATTACTTGGGATTAGTCCATAGTGGCCTGGGAAGGGTTATTTACTCTCAAGAAATATGGAGGGCTTAACATTAAAGGAAGTAGGAAATTGAATGAGGCTTATGCTGGAAACTAGTGAAATTGAACTAGTAGGTGTTCTTAGGCCTTGGGAAGGCTTGGGAGTGTCGTATGATGGTCTAATCTTGTAAAAAGGTTTTAAATAGGTAAACTAATATTTTTAAAGTCAAAACGTCCGGGTACGACCCCCAAGGACCACCCAAGGGGTCCTTGAGGAGGACCCAAGTGTTTGGCCAAAAGCTGTCAAAAACAGCTTTGCCTACGAAGGCCATTGACAAGCCGTCAATTGATCCCTGCCCCGTGGATTGGGTTCGTGGATCAAGCCTGCATCAAGACTTGGTTCCCTACAACAGGGAAGCCTCAGTCAAGAACCACGAAGGGAGTCCACGCCACATGAACCCATCCACGGTCCGTGGATGGGCAAGCATAGGTGCTGCCAACTTTCCAGCCCTCTAGTTTTAGGTTTGTGTTTTGGAGTTTAGTTGATTGATTGATTAAGGGCTTATGAGGTTGTTTAGTTAGTTAGTTAATGACACTTTTAAGCTAAAAAGACCCTAAACTAAACCATGGAATCATTTGGAAACTAGACCCCCAAAACAGTCCCCCAAACAGTTGCAAGAAAACAGCTTTTTGGAGGTGGCCTACGGATGGCCATTGACGCCCCATCAATGAATTGACGCCCCGTCAATCATGAACGTTAGTATATACTTAGTTTTTTTAGAGACCTGCAACATTTACACTCCCAGACCCAAACCACGAGACCAAACCACGGACAATTAATTCTATCTTAGGTGGTGGACATGTACTGCTGGTAAGACTGAAAATACTATAATGCTTCAGCACTATTTTACTTATTTTGGTGGCCTTAAAAGCATTAAAGAGTGGCTATAGCAGCATCAAGTTTTTGGATTCATCAAAAAATGCTTACAACAACGAGGCAATGTATGCAGAAAAATGTCATGTTCATCTGTTAGAATGCCCCAAGTTAAAATCTAAACACAGTAAAATGAATTTAAACAAGGTAATAACATTAGAATAGTTAACTAATTCACTAAATTAGAGATAAGTAGCAACAAAAAGTGAGGCAAACCTGCAATTTCGTGTGCATTGTTTGCAATCAGTCCAAAGATATGGACCCCTACACAGAAAGAGAACAACCTGAAGCTGTTAGAAAGGTACAAAGGAGGGGCTATCTCTAAAGTAAAAAACTAATTTCGGGGAAAAATGATTTTTCTTTTGAATACATAAAAGAATAGTAGGGACTGGCAAAAAAACATAGAAAAAGATAAAATAATGAAATTTAAGTTATTGGTAAGCTACTCGACTTTAATCGCCTATGACCTTAAGTACGATAAATAATTTTCAATAAAATAATTTTTTTTGTAGTGAAAAGGCCATTACTTTGATAGTATTCAAAGAAGAAATGCATAATTTAGAAGGTCTATTAATAAGTAATTGGCCTTACTCTTACGAGGTTACATCAAAAGCCAATGTCGTCACCATCAAATGTGCTATCAACTTCATCATCATTGGTACTATTATTACCTTCATTCTCCTCATGATCACTAATGTACTCTATTATAGTGTCATCCTCTTGTTACAATCATCATCGCTGTAATCAATTTCAACTGCATGTTGTGTTTGAGCCTCCAATTCAATTACATTTGCATCCAAGGTAACCGAATCAATATCATCTCTATGTAGTTGACACAGTATTTCCACCGAATCACTGACAATTGAATTATTTTCAAGTGAAATATCTTGATACACTTCATCATTTGCAATATGTAACTCATCACTTTCTATGTTTGAATTTTCCTTCTCTGGCACATCATATAAGTGTCTATCTTGAAATTTGAGCACAATTCGCCAATTTTCCCCCAATTTTGGGTCATCTATATAGAAAACTTGTTTTGCTTGAGTAGTTAGTACAAAAGAGTCTTGTTCATACCAAAACCTTTTAACACAAATACTCGTAAAATTATTATCTTTTTGCATCCCTGCTTTCTTGCGAAGATCAAACCACTTGCATTTAAATAGGAGAACTCGATTTTCCTCAACATACTCTAACTCAAGGATGTCAACTATAATACCATAAAAGTCAATCACCTCATTTTCATGGTAGCCTGCAATTACTATACCACAGTTTTGACTTTTACGTAATTCATCGCATCGTTGAACATGATACCTGACACCATTTACAATACAACCAGTATGTGTTCTTCCACGCACATCAGGTCCCATTGCCAAAGGATATAATTTTTGGATAGGCATTGACTTTTCCTTATTATATAATAGCATAATCTACAATAAAAATTGTGGTCAATTAATGAAGAAATAAGTAATAATTTAAACAGAATAACATGAATATTTATCTTTAAATCACTTACTTTTCTTTTGAACCATAAAGGAAATTGTTCTCGGTGTTTATCATTGATATTCACAAGAATTGAAAGCTTTGAGAATTTCTTACATCCTGGATATAATTCACGTTCAGCTTCTTCCAGTAATTTGTCAAAAATTTTAGCTTCCTTCTCACTCATATTACCGCACACATTATTATCAGTTTTTGTCTCATCCGAAAAACTGGCAAACGATCTTCAACTAAGCTCTTCTAACATAGTCTGAATTTCATCATCATTGCCATGCTCTTCATTTTCATCTTCATTGTAAATAACTTAAATTTCATATCTCATTTGTGATTGTTCTCCATGGTATATCCATTGCATGTAACTTCCCATTATTCCCTTGATCAATAGGTGGTCATACACTATTTCTTGTGTTTGAAAAAACACATTTAAACAATCTNCATAGTCTGAATTTCATCATCATTGTCATGCTCTTCATTTTCATCTTCATTGTAAATAACTTCATTGTCATATCTCATTTGTGATTGTTCTCCATGGTATATCCATTGCATGTAACTTCCCATTATTCCCTTGATCAATAGGTGGTCATACACTATTTCTTGTGTTTGAAAAAACACATTTAAACAATCTTGACACGGACATCGAACTTTAGAATTTCGATCAAAGTGAGACCGAACAAGTTGCATAAAAGATTGGACACCCTCAACATATCTTTTAGAGAACTTAGGTTCATGAATCCAGCCTCTATCCATGATCAACTGCATAAACATAACACTTATCAAATAAATATTATAGAAAAAGCACATGCAAGATTCTGTCAAATAAAATAACTATAAAAATAGATCTTCAAATGAGATAAGTATGAGGAGTGAAGTGGGAGATCCAGAATATTACTACCAATCAATTGGTATAGTGACCACATTATAAAGAATTAGTTACTCTGACTATGGAAAAGATGATGGTTATTTCACTACTGTATGGAAGCTTTTCATCATGCAAGAATATATTGTAGGTGTGACTGTAGAGGGCACACATATTGCACTAAATGAGATTGTTATTAGTATTGTTGTTAGCATTCAAGGAGTAGAAAGTAAAGAAATAAAGTTATACTACTATGGTGATAATTCAACATTAGTCTATACTTTTCAACACTTAAAGAGAGGTAGGGAGCCAAATAAATTTGCAATAACCATTGTTCTTGGACTTTTTTTTTCTGTTCAAGTTCCCAAAAAATACTTTCATCTAGTTTCCAGAAATCGAGATTTTATTCTTAGAGGTGACATCGTTGTCCATTCTGCAACAAATTAAATGGGTGGTTGAAATGATGTTTTTGCCGGTTACATTGGTTGTCTTATATTTGTTTTTGGTGATTGCACTTCTATGGTCATCCCTGAGCAATGTAGAGCTACTAAGGAACAAGTTTTTTTCTCCGTGGCAACCTATAGAGGTTTTATTGGACACACTTAAATTTAATATTTGTGGTCCTGCAACTCCCATTAGATCACAGAACTATAGTGATTTCGGTCTTTCTAATATCTCAGATTGAGTTTCGCGCTGACTCGCTCCATCCTGCCCCTCTGCCTCGCCTTGACTCGCCCAATCCTACCCCTCTTTGCCTTGCCACGCCCCACCTCCTCCTGCCTCTCCCTGCCCCCGTCCTACCCTATTTTAATTCATACTTATGAAAAATCAGTTCATAAATCAGAACTCAATATTCTGATGCTTAGAATCAAACATAGAGGAAAAGTCCAACAAAGTATGAGGAGAGAATTAAATTGAAGTAAAAGAAAGACTTACCAGAAAGGTCCGATGGCCATGAATGCTAGAAGACAAAGAGCAAAAGCTGAGTATCCAACAATGGTTGTAGTGACGATTTTGACTTTGAGAGGAACAAAGGAGAAGAGGCAGCAGACTCTTGGGAAACAAATCCTTAATTAAATAAAACCCTCTTCCTATTTAATCCTATTTAAGTCCTTAATACTACCAAATCAAGACATAATCTCCACGTAGGCAATGGTGAAAATTATTGTGTCTTGTACAACATTACCTTTTTTTTACACCATAATGAAGAAATATCACTTTTGTTATGTTTTATTTGTACCCCTCATTTGTGTATTTCTTACATACTTTCTCACATGTGTATTTGGTAAATATTACAAAGTTTGAGCCTAATTTCAATTGTACAAAAACAATAGAATTGATATACTTCTAGCGTGTGGGCACCAACTACAGGCTTTTGAAATTTCAATTTCCTTTTTGTGTTCATTCAGATATCTGATTTCTGTAACGTAATACGGTAGTATTACTCCATTTCCATTTATTGGTGTATATTGCGTTAGTAAATATTCTTCTTAAAATGATATTTATTAATTTGATTTTTGAATTTAGTTATTTAAAATTAAATATATATCAATTATATTAAAATATTTTAATTTTGTGACCTTAAATATATTATGTAAAAATTTATATTAAAAACTTGCTATAAAAAGAAAATGTCAATCCTTTTAAAGCAGATTAAAAAGAAAACATGTCAAATATATTGAAATAAAATAAGTGATATTTTGAATTATTAATTTTATTTTAAAATTTTAAATTTAATAACTAATATTTTATATAGCTTTCTAGCGATAAAGATAATATTGCAAAAATAATTTACTTTATGTAGATAATTGATTTTTTACGTGACCACAAAATAGGTGTGATTTAATTTGAGATATAACTATAGTAGTCAAAATAGATTTATTATTTTTTAGGTGTAAATGCATTTCTTATATGGTGAGTACTTATGATTCTTTAAATGTCAACCCTTTGTATTATTGTGCAAAATTTTACTATTTTCTATTTTTCAATTTATGTAACACATTTTGTTTTTCGAGTGTCAAAACAATTTAAGTTTGACAGATAATTTACTCATGAAATCTTCAAATAATTTAAAATGAAAATTTATACACCTTAAAAAGTATTACGAGACACAATAATTGACAATTCAAAATATTTAAAAGACATGAAAAATTGACATTCAAAGATAGACTTGTTTGAATTTCGAAAACTGAAATGTGTCAGAAAAATTGAAATAGAGAGAATATATTTTATGGAACAATTAACTATATAATGATTATGGATATGAAGAGGATACATGCAAGAAAAATACTCATTCTGTTCTTTTTTTTTTATGTCATCCTATTTTTAAATAATTGGTTCATAATACTTGTCATTCCATAAAATAAATGCATAAAGTACAAAATTCTTCCTATGAATAGAGGAAGGAGAGAACTTTTTTTCTATTCAGGTGTATCTTACAATGGTGAATGAGAAAATAATCCAAAGGTTACCATGTTGAATTCAAAAAGGTTCATATCACCTAGAGAATACACATACATGAAAGTAAGTATAAGTTCATGAATAAGTTTAATGGACAATCCACTTATTCAGTGGATTTATAACACAATTCAATTTATCAAATTAATAATATATTTTTTTCATGAGTAGATATTTTTCCTATGATTCTATTTGTATTTATTATGCCGGAATGGAGTTCATGTATAAATCAACTATGTTATATGAATGATACCATCATTTTTAGTCTAATTTAAGAGTTTTTTAATATTTACTTTTAAAATTATGTAAAAATAAATAGGGAAAAATGACAAATATATCTACGAACTATTGTAAATGGTATGCAAATACCCTCCGTCATACTTTTGGGACATTGGTGCCCCTGTAGTCCAAAAACTAGAACATATATACCCTTTATACTAACAGACATACACTTGTCATAATCTTATCCACCGACCGATATTTATTAAATGTTGGATCGACGGATAAGATTGTGTCACGTGTCCCTATTTAGTCTTCCGTTAGAGTGAAGGACATATATGCTCTAGTTTTTTTGATGACAGGGGCACCAATGTTCCTAAAGTATGACGGAGGGTATTTGCATCCCATTTACAATAGTTCGGAGATGTATTTGTCATTTTCCTTATTTATTTTTACATAATTTTAAAAGTATTTATTAAAAAACTCTTAAATTAGACTAAAAAATAAATTACTCCCATGATTTCAATTTGTTTATACTACTTTTCTTTTTATTTCGATTATATATATATTATTTTACTCTTTAAAGAAAATTTTGTTTATAACTTTTTAATTACAAATTATTTTAAAATTTGGTTATTTATTTTACATAATTTTAAAAGTATTTATTAAAAAACTCTTAAATTAGACTCAAAAATAAATTACTCCCATCATTTCAATTTCTTTATACTCCTTTTTTTTTTATTTCGTTTAAAAAATAATATTTCCCCCCTTTGTTAACAACTCTTTAATTTCAACTTGTCAAATGAAATGTTTAAGATCAAAAGATTAAAAATATTTTGAAATATTTGATATATTTTTAATTTCGGACCATAAATTTTAAAAGTCTTGTTTTATTTTTTTTAAACCCTCTGTTAAATTAAAATAGAATAAACAAATTAAAATAGAAAAATTGATAAAATCATCCTTAAATTAGTTTATTTGCTTAATTTGAAATGGACAAAAGAATTAATAATTCTACATGTATACCAAATATAGGCTCAAAAGTATATTATCAAAATATACCCTAGGTAAGTGCAAGAACCTCTCCTTTCTTCTCCCCAAAAGAAGTCACTGCCTCAAGAACATTTAGCTAACTCTGGCTTTCTCATCATGCATTCAGACAACTCCTGATGTTGTAACCTCAAGAGCATTCAGGTAAAGCCATCTCGATGTATCTTTGTCAAGCTTAATAGTATATAGTTCTGTATTGGAACCCCAAAAACTCTTAAGAGGGGTTTTCCTGTCTACAATGTTATAATGAATTTTGCACCTTTTATGCCATTACTACTCCCCTTCACAATTTTCTGAAAGCATATTTGATATGAAGCATACCAGCAAGCATGTCATTTGTGGAGGAGACGAGAACCAGAATAATTTTCTACATCAATGGCATCTATGTCAATCTGATATTTTTGGGCTTTCTAACACCTTCAATCTATGGTAACTAGATTTATGGATTGAAAACTTGAAGATAAGAAAGGCTAGTAACCTTGGTCTATTTGAGACTTCTCTTTCAGATCTATTTCGATACAAGATGCAAAAGCAAATGGAACCAACAATCTTGCAACATGGAAGAAAAAAAATTTCATGCTCATGCATATACAAGATCCAGGGTTTTGAGTTTCAGCTGAAGGAGGTGAAACTATTAACCCAATATGTAAGACACCAATTTTATGTTTCTTTATGTCTTCAGTATTTTTTTTTTTAGAAATAAAATTGTTGGACATTTTACTGTGCAATTTATTTTCTGAAATAATATGGATATTTATGCCATTTTTTGTGTGCAATTTTATTTTTTAAAAATTAGATGAAAGTAGAGATAAATATTATATTTAAAAGAAAATTGATCACCCACTTCTCCACTTCCTAAGTTTCTGGGTTAATAGGTAGCACCACTTCCTCCTCCAGAAAGCAGATAAATGGAAAAAGGAACTGTCTTTTGGCGCTTAACCTTTTTAGGTTTTTGGCTCCAAAATAATTTCAGGACAACCACTATATATATGAGAAAACAAACGAAAAAGTTTTATCTTTCAAAGTGAAGCAAAATTTTTGAACCTGAACAAGAAGACGAGGTATGTATCAGTCCCCCTATTTTATGTTTGAACAAAATTAAACAGATAGTTATATGCCACAAAAGATTTTTTCATTGATTATTTGTTTCATGTACATTGATATTGCTTTACTATTGTGTCCGACAATCAATCAGAAGATAAATAAGTCAATTATAAGTTTCTGAATTAGAAACACCCTAATTACTGAGTATGTTACATTTTGTGTGGTGTGCATATTTACTATTGGTGTGTGACACATACTATTGAAGCATAACATTTTTCAAGGCATATATTGAAACAACTTCTCTGTTTTGTTCATATATTGATGTTTTCCCTCGATTTTTTAGGGAAGAGATGATGGATTGTAGTGAAAACATGGTATGAAAGTCTATAAAGTGAAACTTGTTCTTGAACTTGGAATGTAGAATTAGGATATGAAATCAAACCTTGGATTTGAATGAACTAAACCAAAATCATTTTAGATGAATATTCTATGGGACAATTAATTTTTTTACTAAAACTAATAATGTGAGTGAGACTTTCCATATTGATGATTTATGAAATTTTTAGATTTTTCTTTAGTTGTTAACGGTTGGTACTTTTATATTAACTAATTTTGTTAAACTAATGGATTTTATGTCTTATGGACACTCTAACACTAATTATTGTGTTTTGATAGTGTGATGCCAATCAATGGCACCAGGTGGACGTGTCTTTAAGCAAACTACACTTACAGGGGAAACTATTCAAGATACTCAATCACTGGATGAATTAAATAACCCTACTCCTCTTGTTAATACAGGCAATACATTTTATTATGTTGATTAGGATTAAACTATTTAGTTATTCGCCAAGTTGAACATTTTACTAAATGGATAGGTATTGTGATCTACACCTTTGGAACTCAATGATATTTTTGTAATATGTGAAGCTTATAATCAACAGACATGATATATGAATGATAAAAAAAATGCTATTAGCTCTTGTATATTCTCTTTGTTTTTGTCAATGATTTTTTTGACTTAACTGTCTGTTTATATACAACAAAAAAGCAAAAATTTTAGTTGTTTCAGTCTTCATACCTTTCTTCCATACATGTAATATTTTTTAGATTTTAGGTGGTACTTTGAACTGTCTTCAATTTTTTTCATTAGATGCTTCTACTAGAATCAAGAATGGTCGTGGCAAGAAAGGTCTTGGAAAAATGAAGAAGGCTATGAGAAGTAAGATGAAAATAGATATCCCAGTTGGTAAAGGAAGGCCAACTAAACCAGTTCAATCGGCAAAATTATCCAATGAATTAGGAATAATTGCTCGAAATTTTATTTCGCTTCCAAACAAGTGGAAGGAACTCACAAGAGAGGACAGAGATGCAACACTAATTAGATGTCATGTAAGAATTCTATACTCTTATAAATTTATACATGGTTGTGATTATATTTAGTTTCATTTATAATTCTCCTATGCATGAAATGACTAAAGAGTTTACAAAGTCCAAAAGACTGACACAAGAGTCTAAGGGGGATAAACTATCCTAACTATATTAAGTTAAAATATTGAAGTTGATATTCCATCAAAGCACCTTATGTTTCTGTCCTTCCACACACACCAAAAAATACAAGTAGGAATCATTTTTCAAATTTGTTTGATGGATTTATCAACTTTCCAAGAGTTTCAACTAATGTAGGCATCCTTAAACTAGCATTCATGACCCAACTAAAATAAAAAATAGCAACAAATAAATTTAAAAAATCAACAGTCTGTTAGTCTCAGAAACTTGTTGGCACGTAAAGCATCTATCGACTTTTGTCATGCCCCTTCTCCTAAGGTTGTCCTGAGTGACACTGCCCTCATGAGATGAAGTATTTGACCTTGGGAGGGGCTTTGGTATGCCAAATAAGCTTCTAAGGCCACATCTCTATCATATAATTGTGAGGACATCATAACGAATACCATTCTTTCATTGTGTATTGTCCATTTGTCATCATATCCCATTGGATTCTATATGGGTTGTGATCATTAAGGAAGCAACAATCCAGATTGGATAGTAATAGTAGCAAACTATCTAGTTTCCGGTCTTGGAAATTCAATTTTGAACAATGGTGCCCTGACATTATTTTTTCTGTTCTGGGAGATAATAGTGTCTGAATTAGAGGCTATTGAGAAGATAGTAGGAAAGTTACTTTGTAGAGTAGTGTTCCTTGACCATTTTTCCTTCCAATTTTTTTTTGAGAATTAGTACTATTGTATTCTTCAGCATTAGGACTGACAGGGGAGTGAGATTCAAATCTAAACTTTACAAAGTACCTAGGAAATCAACCAACTCCTCTACTTCCTCTATACAGTTCTGTTTACACCATTTTAATGTGAATGTCATTATCTTCTTTTGTAGCTGCATTGCTGGTTAATAAATATCCCATGGCTTTGCTATGCTCTTCTATGGACCAACACCATATGGAGATATGAATATATTAGTGGACCAATGTGATAGTATTTAGGTTTTGCGAAAATCGATTCTTTCTAGAGAGCACCTGTCTTTCATTGTTGAACCTCCATATCCGTTTCATTAGAAGGGATCTATTTTGTCCTGCTATGTTTCTGATACTTAAGCTTCCAAGATATTCAGAAAGAGTGATGTGGAGCCACATGATATGATGAAATTTTTTATTTTTTCTATTTCCTTTTCATAGAAAGTCTCTCCTTAACTTATCAAATTGTAACATTACCTCGCTGGGAATAGGAAATAGTCACTTTAGGTATGCAGATAGGCTGTTAAGAGCAACGTTTATCAGTGCAAAGAATTTTTTTGAACTGCAATCTATGCCTTTCTAAGGAAACTTCACTTTTAAGCTAATTAGTATGTTAGTTGCTTTGATGATTATTATTTTAATATGAAAGGGATTTTGATCGTTTTGTATGTTTTTTCAAAAACAAATAATTAGGAGAGGTTTGAGATTAATTTGGACGAGCATTACGTGAAAGATAGCTCTGAGGATATTCTGAAAAACAGAAGCCGACAATGGTGCTACAAGTTAAAACAATTGTTTGAAAGTGCACGTTCAGAAGAAGAAACTCGTAAAATTGAAGTGCCAGAGTTGATCCCAGAAAATTGGAATAGACTTTGTGACATGTGGATCGATCCAAAACATAAGGTAATTTAAATTCATGTTATTCTCGTTATTATTAAAGTTATGATATTTATATTTTCTTTGTAGAAACGATGCGACATAAACAAGGTCAATCGAACTAAGCTTAAATCTAATCATTTCATGGGATCAAAAGCATTTGTAGCAGCTCGTGCTGAACTTGTAAGTTATACTGTTTTTATTTTTTTACTAATAAAACTTCAGTACTATTTCAATTGTTTTTCTTATTTCACAAGGTGAAAATGAACCTGAAAAAGTAGAGCCTGACAGAATCGAGTTCTACAAGCATACTCATTACAAGAGTAAGAAAGGATGGTCATCTTTAGAGGCTGAGACTCACTATGTAAGGATGGTTATCCAACGCGTTTGTTTGATTAATGTTCTTCTGAAGTTGTCTTCTCCTTTAAATAGTATTTATATTTTTATGCAGAACAACATGAAAGATTTGAAAGATCTATATACTTCGGGAGAGGCTTCCATGACCACTGATGAAATTGTGGATACCGTACTTGGTACAAAGTCGGGGTACATAAGAGGACTTGATTATGGTCCAAAACCTAATACTACAAGAGCTACACAAAGGAAAACAGCAGAGTTAGAGGACTCCCTCAGAAAAGCGAAACAGGAAGCTGCTAGTGCCCAAAATAATTTACAGAATCGATTAAATGCCGCTGAAACTGTGGTAGAAAACCAGCAGACTCAGATACAAGACCAGCAATCTCAAATACAAGATCAACAATCTCAAATAGAAGCATTAAACTCTCAATTGAATACTATTGTGGCACGCCAAAAGGAAATGTTTAGGAAAATGCAGTGTTTTGCTCGCTCATCGCCTTCTAACAGGTTAGAAGTAATGCAAACTTATGTGATAATTTTTGCTTACTTTTTTTTCATGAAATATATAAATATGTAGAATTTAGTATCTAACTTTGCATACTTCCTTTTATTATGCAACAGAGACGGAGCTCCATGAGAATGCCAACTTTAGGTATATTTTTATTTCGCCAACGTAAAGTCCTGTTTCAAAAGTTATAGTTTATATCAATTATTTTATTTATATTATATTAATACGTTAATACCTTAGCTCAAGAAAAAAAAGTTAGTATTGAACATGCCATATACTTTAAGCCCTAGGTGCGTCCTAATCTTACTGGACATAGTGTAGAGAAGGCTATCATACCTTATAGAGGGGAAACATTGCAAGTAGCTAAGTAGAGATAAAGAGAAGATTCCTCCATTTTACACTACATTATAGATTTTCAGACCATGGAAATAGAATATCAATATTGTAGAGCTGCAATTCTTATCCTTCTCGGTCTCTTACTCCTTGCTTTGGGTGTATTTGGTCATTTAGTGATGATATAGTTTGGTTTTCCTTAATTCTTGATAGCAAAGCTTTGTATTCTTAGGGAAATCAGTAGCACATAGAACCAACATTTTTACAGTTGGGAGATATTCCAAAAGGTTTCTAATATCTTAGCCATAGAATTGGCAGGAAGTTGTTCATATGCTTACTGGAATACTTTTGTACTCTACTAGTAGTGCAGTAGTCCTTTAGATGTATGATTGGTAGTGCTAGATATATAATTCAGTATAGCTGTTGGAAGCGAAATCATGATTAGAATTTAGAATAAAATAAAATTGTGTGTTAATCTTTGTTAATGTTGTAATACCATTGGTGCTAAATGGTTTAATTCAAACCTCACATGAAAAATGACTTAAAACTCATATGACATGTGTAGTTTTAGTGTAGAAAGAGAAAACATACTAGTAGAAGTGTGAAGGAGCCATACATTATTTCCAATATCATTGGCATAACATTCTGATTTCTTCCTCTCATTTCAACATTCTGAGTCTGACTTGCTCTTCTTTTGTTAACGAATCCTTAATTCACCTTCTCTTCTTATAGCTTCATTCTCGCACTTACTACTAACTTCCATTTTTTTTCATTCTTTCATGAATCTAAAAGGAAAAAGTCAATCTTATTCTTATGGGTTGATCAAAACTGCTGCAAAAATACAATCTTTTAACTCTTTTTTAGACTCTTTTGAGTTGCCATTAATATACTGCTTAGTTTTGTTTGAAAGATGGGTACAGATAGTAAATACCAAATGGTGGTGAATGAATTTATGGTAAGATGATCTTATATTAAGAACCTATGTTGCTCGGAGTCTCTAGAAATGTTATTACAGATGTATTGAATCTTCCAAAAATGCACTACTTTTGGAGGATCAGACATTTTTGAAGAGTTCGAGTGTCATAGCAAGAACTTTACTTTTTGAAGAGTTTGGAATTTATGGTAAAATGAGCTTATACTAAGAACTCTTTTTTCTGCCGAAGTCATTCTTGATTTTTAAAATTTGATAGGACTAATTACATTTCTCTGGACAAAAGATCCAGCAAAGTGAAAGATCTATTGTATGATAATTGATAGCCATTATATACTGTTCTATCTCATCAAGTCTTCACAGCAAATTTAAAGCAAATGATATGAAAAAGAAAAGAAGATCAATAAACTATCTCATGAATTTGTTTGGAACAACTGTACATTAAACTTTATCCTAGTCTACCCACTTTGATTTGAAAGAGTATGTTTTTGCATCTGTTGTTGAAAAGTTACGACTTGTTTGGATACTTTGCCCCTAGGTTTATCGTTTAGCGGTAACATAGAGCTTGCTCTTGTTTCTAGTGATTTAATGATTGTAGAACACCTTGTTAGATAGGGGCTTAGGTCAGAAAATTCAGTATGATCTTAACCAACAGGTACAAGAAGATACTGCAGCTAAATTGGTTCCAATTTGTGTTAAGTTTGTCCTTAATAAAATGTTGGCATACCGTGATCCTGCACCATTTTATTTTCCTAAAGGAAAAGGCGTTGAGGATCTCCCTGATGCTTTGATTGCCCTTTCAATGTGGCTCTCTGAAAAAGAGTAAGATTACTATGACAACATGTTTGAGCAAACTAGTTTCACTGGTGCAGTTCACTATTTCCCTAATGCCTTGAGCCATCCATTTTCACAGTATCTATTACCAACAACTGTCTTGCTAGGTGTATATTGCCACCAATCAGTCCCCTTTATACACACACTTTTCACCCATTTTACTCAAAGGTTATCAGCATGTTGGCTATATTCCATAGATACTTTGCCACTGCATCTGCATTCTATATCATACAATTAGTGATCCCCTTTAAAGTTGTCACGTTTTCCTTCATTTTGGGCTATTGTATGCTCCGGTATTGTCACACTTTCCCCTTAGATTCTTGTTATTGTTAAAGTTGATATTACTCCATAGAGTTGTCTTGGAGGTGTGTTACTTTGTGAAGGCAAAGTCAACTAGTTAATTACCAGATAATGTGGTAGTCGACAGGTTTGGACAAAAAGATATCAGCAGGAATGTCTATCTTATTGCAAGATAGAAGAATACAAATTTTCATTCTTTGAATTATGAGCAGTGAGTTTAGAAGCTTAAACATTTCATATAGTTAAAATATGTTCAGTCTAATCCCTGAAACAAATAGAGTTTTATCGTAGCAAATGTATAGCTAATATATAGCTTCACATTCTATATGATTTATTTTTGCGGTGGTCATAAAACAGGACATTACAACATATGAAAAATCATATTGTGTTACAGATTCTACTTTTTATTAACTCTTATGAATTTCTTTTCTCTCTTTTACACAGGTATAAAAGGTGAGAATTGAATCAAGACTAATGCAAGACAAGTATCACCATATTATTGATACTTTGGAAGAAATTTCTACTTTTTTGTCTTGGTTTAGGAGTAATATTTCTTCTATATATATCAGTTAGATTTTCTTGTTATTGGACATATTTTACTTTAGTTTATGGAGCTTGTTAAAGTACCTTCAGATATTGTAGTTGTTTTTAACTGTAATGCATAGATTTCATTATAATCTAACATGTTTTATTATTTAATTTTTAATTTATGCAATTCTATAATTTAAAAAATTTCACTAATATAAAATAATTAAGTGTCATCAATGAATGCAATTAGTGACAAAAGATTTTGTCATTAAAGGTAACATTTAGCAACGACTAAATCAAGCTTTTTAAGGCAAAATAGTTTTGTCACAAAATAAATAAATTTGACATAAGTTGACTACATTTAGTGACAAAAATATATTTGTCCCAATATCCTCTTTTTTATCGAATATGAATTAATTTTTTATTTTATGACAATTATAATTGTCACTAATCATGATAATTTATAGTGACAATATATGTTGTCGGTAAAAACAATACTTTTAATGACAAAATGAATAGATTTAACCACAAAATTATTACCCTTTTTTAGAATGATAAATTTGTCCCTAATTTAAACATTTAAGGACAAATTTATTTTTGTATATAAAAAGTAGTCATTAGTGACGAAATTACATTTGTTCAACTACGAAATACATATAACTTTAGAGACAATTGATGTCGTCACTGTTTGAACTAATTAATTAGCAACAATACAATTTTGTCGGTAATAATAACCTTTTTGGTGACAAAAGATACTATTAACCACAAACAAATTATACTTTTTATGACAAATAAATTTGTTACAAATAATTATTCATTTGGCGACAATTCTTCTTTTTGTAGTTAATATAATACTTTTAGCGACGAAGCACTAAATCGTATTTGAATAATTTTAGAGACGCACATTTAGGGACGACTGCTTGACGAAATTTTTTTCATCACTCAAGATTTTTAGTGACGAAATATGATTTATTAATGACAAAATTATTTGTCCTTGATAATCACATTTGTTGTAGTGAGCACTGGTGTACCCCATAGGGAAATACTGGGTCTGATGAAGCCCTTATCTAGAAGGTCTTTCAATTGCTCTTTCAATTCCTTAAGCTCAGCTGGAGCCATTCTGTAAGGAGGAATAGAAATGTGATGGGTATCTGGAAGGAGATCAATTCCAAAGTCGATCTCCCTTTCGGGAGGAACTCCGGGAAGATCTTCTAAAAACACTTCTGGAAACTCATTAACTACTAGAACTGACTCAAGAGTTGGGGTTTCGGAGCTTGAATACTTTACCCGAACTAGATAATAGAGATAACCCTTAGAGATCATTTTTCTGGCCTTAAGGTAAGAAATGAATCGACCCATAGGCGCTAAGCTACTACCCTTTAATTAACATTTCTAGGACACTTTAGCCAATTCTAAGTGTCAACGATCGCTAGTCAGTATATAACCCAACAAAATGAGTTAGGGTCGAATCCCACAGGGAGTGGTATATGTTTAAGATTCAATAGGAAAGTACGAATATGATCAAGTCAGTCATAGGAATAGACATTTACGAATAAAAACATAATTCAAAATTGGATGGTAACATAAATGTCAACTAAGGGGGTTTTGGTTTCAATTATCAACTACAACAACAACAAATAATACAAAATAACAATAATGAGATGGGTTCTTGGGATGCGATTTGATTATAGACTAATGTAGACAAATGGGTAATTGCAACTGTTAGGAAATAAGTGAATATTAGTGAATAAGCTAGACTATAGAGGATGTAAACTTTCTCTCGAACAATTTACCCCGAATCAAGTCGATTTCTCTCGAACATCGACAAGCATGCAAAATAAGAACAACATACGCCTTAGTCCATTCAGTCTCTCGAGTTGAATGTGTGGAAAATGGTTTAGGATTCACTCTCCCGAGCTGAACCCATGACAAACCAATACCCACAAACCATCAATCAATAATCTTGGTTTTAAAACCTCTCTCGAGAAAGACAAAAACACAAAGGTAGAACTGCATTTTCAACTACAATTCTTTAAATTAAACCACAATTACTGATTGAAATCACTTCTAAACAACATTTAAACTAACAATTAGCAATACCCATAAACTAAATCATCCTATAATCACATAATCACACCCCAATAATTAGGGTTTTAGCTAGACATTATAAAAAGATAAAAATCGTTACCAAATTGAGTTTCCATCAACTGGGTAAGATTGATTTCATCTTTACAAAGGTCCAAATTAAAAGAATCTCAAAGACCCACTTCTAATTTCTCCAAAATTGAAAAACTTCAATTCTTCAAAGCTAAGAAAAACTTGTCTCAATACTTAGAATTTTATATCTTGAAAGTATGATACTTACTAATTGATAAAAAGTTATTAAACTAAATGTTCAATAACGTATTTATGGTTGCCAAAAATATGCTGCGAAGGGCCACTCAACGCAGTAAGTTGGGCTCGCCGATCAACTCGGCGATTCGCCCTTTGGTTAATTCCATTGCCTTTTTTCCTTGGCCTTCAACATCCTCCAGGTCTATAACTTTGGGTGATCTAACACTACATTGCGGAATCCCTTGGCGAATCGCCGACTTTTTCTTTCTCTCACCAACTTGGTTCTTTCCTTGAGGGCTTGACGCACTGGAACTTTAGGCGGTCAAATGGCCACTCGGCGACTCGCCATATGGACTAGGCGATCACCAGGCTCTCTTTTCTTCCTTCTTTCTGCTCGATTTATTCTGTTTTGCAAATTGGTGTCCTTGCTTTGTTCCTCAATCCAAATACTTGGAAATCAAGGATTTTACATCAGTTGTTGGCACAAAATAAGCATTTGAGGACACTAAATCATTATGAATAAAATCCTAAATGATTCGAAATCTCGGACTCATCAACACCCCCAACTTAAACTTTGCTTGTTCTCAAGTAAAACTCAAGTTCAACAGTTCAAAAAGGATGTCTCATACAGTGCTATACAAGACAATCATGAATGAACATAACAAGACTCAACTTACTTATTCAAGGATCAATTGTGCACTCAATGGTTCAAGTATTGACTCACCATTACCAAAGATTCTCAAGCTCACGATACCTGCTTCAAATGCAAGTTCAAGCTCAACAAAGATACTCAAATGACTTCACATAAAGAATGATTCCATATTCAAACACAATGGTTCAACACTTTATAGTTCCGGAATCACATACAACTCTCACACTCACAAAGATAAACACATGCATGACTTCACCCATAGGGTTGCCCTTATTTTCCAACTAACATTTGTTTCAGCTCACTCAAGATCAAAAAGGTCTTTTCAAGGCTTGTAGTGGGGTTGAGTGTAAAGGCATGGTCATTTAGGCTCAGTGGCTGCTATCCTCATGAAATGTGGTATGAACATCACTTCCCGTCCTTTTCTTCATCGTTCTCATTCATGCTCAAAATTCACCCCATTATTCAATTCTCATGGACTACCGGACACCCAATTTTCTTTTGTCCTTTCACAACTTTATTTCAAAACTTTTTCGTTGTTTTTCTTTTTCATTCTTTTTTTTGTATGGAGGGGTTCCATCTTTCTCAAAATCATGGATACAAAAGGGGGATTTCCTTGCACTTCTTGATTTACCTTCTTTTTTCACCACACCCCCGACTTAGGCTTTTGGCATGTTGGCTATTCAAACAAACCACACTCATTAGGATTATGGGTGAAGGGAATAAATAGAGACCTCATTTGCTCAAGTTACTTCCAAGAAAAGGATAAGGCTCAAAGGATGTTCAAGCAAAGTTCACACACTCACAAGGTAGGTCACAAAAGAGGTATAATGTCAAATTGTTTCACTCTTTAAAATTGTTGCCTAAGATCATTTCAAGAGGTTGCATTACTTAGTCAACTGGACCAACGGGGCA
Organism: Solanum stenotomum; assembly: GCF_019186545.1. Classification (NCBI taxonomy): domain Eukaryota; kingdom Viridiplantae; phylum Streptophyta; class Magnoliopsida; order Solanales; family Solanaceae; genus Solanum; species Solanum stenotomum. The sequence goes on from NC_064290.1 coordinate 37,464,268, forward strand.
AATTCTAGGTGTCATCACATAAGATTCATGGTAAGCTCATCAGACAAGGCATTGGCACCAATATAAAACAAGACGCCACACTTTTGCTAGTGTGCAATGTTCATCACAAGAGACTCAATTCGATAATCGGCTAGTCACAACGAGATGCAAAAAGTTCACGTATGCCTATGCAACTTCAATTTGCCTTATCGTAGCCGCACATTCATGTTTTTTTTATTGAGAGCACTATTCAAGTCATCGGTATTGATCATGACCGATATTCAATTTTGCACAAGAACAACCACAATTAATTAAACAAGAGGTAGCAAGAACAACCACAATTAAATAAACAAGAGGTAGCAATTTTTTTTCAAAAGGGTCCAAACACCATTTGCAATTAACACAAGGAGCCACAAGCTCAAACATCCACAAAACAGTGCTAAAACACAATTTATAGCACAAAACCCAATATATAAACAAAAGTAATAATCTCAAGAGGTAGGTATGGAAATACCTCACCCCACCACAAACAAAAAGCAATTTGTCCTCAAATGCAATAAAGTATTAAAAAATAATAAAAGTGACAGAGATGGAGGTAAATAAAAGTCTTGTCTCTTCATCTATCAGGGCATCAATGCCCGGTGTTGCACTCTGACCATGGGCATCAGTGCCCGAAGTCACATTAGTAATAATAGGTCCAGTAGGGTCAGCCATGGGTGTGTCTGCCAATGAGATCTGTACGGCTGCATCTACCATGGCTTCGTCAACCTCCGTAAGGCCCTCATAAGAAGCCTCCTCATCAACACCAAGCTGCTCCTCATCAGTCTCAACCTCAGACTCAGCAGCAGCTACCTCCTCAGTGTGGACCTCATCTCCTGTGGAAGCCGGAGGCACATATGAATCAACTGGCACATTAGGGATCTCTACTGTCCCAAAAATCATCAACATGTCGGTGGACTTCAGCTAGTCCATATCTCTCCTCAGCTTCGCAATAACAGCCTTCAAAGCCGTCACCTCATCAGTGGCCCCTTAGACTTGCTCACAAACCGCTATACGTGCCGCAAGAGCATCAATAGTCATACTAAGGGGTGTCATAGCATTGCAAGGGCCCTCTCGATCAGGCCAGGAAAGGTGAACTCAAGTCTGGCGGCGCGTTTATCACCAAAATAGGATAGCTGCCCCATCCGTAGTATTGCCGCCTGAGTGAGCGAGGCCCGACCAGCACTAGCAACAGTCGACCTAGGAGGCAAAGGGGCTACAGAGCAACTGGGAGTAGCAGAAGGTACAACACTGGGTGAACCTGAAGGCCCAGGGATCGGAGTAGGCAATACTGCTTCTGCAGGTAGTGTCTGAGTATCAGTAACAAGGGAAGAGTCCACTAGGGCTTCCTTCTTCTTTTCTGCCTCATCCTTCAAATACTTTGCCTCAATCATCTTTATGTCGGTACAGGATATGGGAGTCATTTCCACATCATTCTTGTCATATATAGGCACCCGAACTTGCCTGCTAATCGAATAACGCTATCAAAGACACTTAATCCAGTTCTAAGAGTCAATGATCATTAGTCAGTATATAACCCAACTAAATGAGTTGGGGTCGAATCCAACAAGGAATGGTACATGTTTAAGATTCAAGAGTAAAGTAAAAATATGCTCAAGTCAATCATAAGAATAGACATTTACGATTAAAAACATAATATAAATCAGGGGGTGAAACGAATGTCCAATAAGGGGGTTTTAGTTTTAACTATCAGCTACAACAACAATAAAAAATGCGAGAACAACAGTAATGAGATGTGTTCTTGGAATGTGATTGGATTATAGGCTAAGGTAGACAAATGGGTAATTGCAACTCTTAGTAAATAGCTGTAAATTAGTGAATAAGCTAGACTTTAGAGGGGATAAACTTTCTCTCGAACAATTTACCTCGAATCAAATCGATTTCTCTCGAACATCGACAATCATGCAAATAAGAACAACCTATGCTTTAGTCCTTTCACTCTCTCGAGCTGAATGTGTGGAAAAACAGTTTAGGATAATGCTCTCTCGAGTTGAACCCATGATAACCCAATATCCACAGACCATCAATTTAGTAATTTTGGTTTTAAAACCTCTCTCTCTCGCAAGCTAAAAACACGAAGGTAGAACTGCATTTGCAACTACAATCCTTTAAATTGAACCACAATTACTGATTGAAATCACTCCTAAATAACATTTAAACTAACAATTAACAATACCCACAAGCTAAATCAACCCATAATTACATAATCATACCCAAGAATTGAGGTTTTAGCTAGACATCATAAAAAGATAAAAATCGTTACCAAATTGTGTTTCCATCAACAGGGTAAGACTAATTTCATCTTTACAAAAAACCAAATTGAAGAATCTTAAAGACTCACTTCCAATTTCTCAAAAATGGAAAACTTCAATTTTTCAAAGCTAAAGGAAAAATGTCTCCAAAACTCAAAGTTCAAAAATAAGATACTTGATAATTATAGAAAATCAGAAAAAGATACTGAAAGATAATAAACATAATATTCAAAAACGTATTTATAGTCGCCAAAAATATGCTGCGAAGGACCATTCAGCGTAGTAAGTCGGGCTTGCCGATCAGCTCCGCGATCCGCCCTTTGACCCATTCCATCACCTTTTTGCCTTGGCCTTCAGCATCCTCCAGGTCTGTAACTTTAGGCGATCCTAACACTGCATTGCGGAACCACTCGGCGATCCGTCGACTGCTCCTTTATCTCGCCAACTTGATTTTAACCTTCAGGGCTTGGCACACCGAAACTTTAGGCGAGGTAATGGCCATTCGATGAATCGCCAATGGGACTTGGCGATCACCATGCTTTCATTTCTTTGTTCTTTTTTGCAAATTAGTGTCCAGGCTTTGGTCCTTAATCCATATACTTGGAAATCAAGGGTTTTACATCAGTTATTAGCACAAAACAAGCATTTGAGGACACTAAATTTATCCAAATAAAGCCCTAAATGAGTCCAAATCTAGGACTCATCAACACCCCAACTTAAACTTTTACTTGTCCTCAAGTAAAAGTCAAGTTTGACAGTTCAAAAAGGATTCCTCAAACAGTGCTACACAAGAGTCAATCATGAATGCCCACAACAAGACTCAATTAACTCATGCAAGGATCAATTGTGCACTCAAAGATTCAAGTTGTGACTCACTATTATCAAAGATTCTCAGGTTCACAATACTTGCTTCAAATGCAAGTGCAAGCTCAACAAAGGTACTCAAATGCCATCACACAAAGATGATTCCATATTCACACACCATGGTTTTCACACACAATGGTTCAAAAAGTTACATCTCTGAAGTAAAAAAAAAACTCTCACAGTCACAAAGATGAACACGTGCATGACTTCACCCATAGGCTTGCCCTTATTTTCAAATCAACCTTCGTTTTAGCTCACTCAATATCAAAAAGGTCTTTTTAAGGCTTGTAACGGGGTTGAGTGTAAATGTATGGTCATTTAGGCTCAGTGACTGCTTTCCCCATGAAATGTGGTGTGAACAACACTTCCTTTCCTTTTTTTCTTCATTTTCATTCATGCTTAAAATTCACCCCAGTATTCATTTCCATGAAACTCTGGACACCCAATGTCTTTTTGCACCTTTATTTCAAAACTTTTCATTCTTTTTCTTTTCTTTTTTTTTTTGTATGGAGGGGTTCTATCTTTTTCAAAACCATGGGTAGAGGGAAATTCCTTCAAATTTCTTGATTTACCTTCTCTTTTCACCACACCCCCAACTTAGGCTTTTGGCTTAAGTTGGTTATTCAAACAAACAACATCTCATGAGGATTAAGGGTGAAGGGATAAATAAAGGTCACAATTTCATCAAGTTTCTTCCAATAAAAGAATAAGGTTCAAAGGATGTTTAAGCAAATATCACACACTCACAAGGTAAGCCACAAAATAGGTATAATGTCAAATTGTTTAACTCTTTGAAATTGTTGCCTAAGATCATTTCAAGAGTTCACATCACTTGGTCATCCAGACCAATGAGGCAAATTCTAGGTGTCATCACACATGGTTCACGATAAGCTCATCACACAAGGCATTGACACCAATGTCAAACAAGACTCCACTTTTTCGCTACTGTGCGATGTTCATCACAAGAGACTCGATTTGACAATCGGCTAGTCAGAACGAGATGCAAAGAGTTCATATATTGCCTATGCAACTTCATTTGGCCTCATCGTAGCCGTACATTCATGTTTGTTCGATTGATAGCACTATTCAAGTCATCGGTATTGATCATAACCGATAATCAAATTTGCACAAGAACAACCACATTCAAACGTAGTAAAAAAGAGTGGCAAATTTTTTTGGAAGGGTCCAAAAACCATTTACATTCAAAATAAGGAGCCACAAGCTCAAACATCCATAGAAATAGTGTCAAAACACAATATATACATAAATTATCATCAACATAAGAGGTAGGTATAAAAATACCTCACCCCACCACAAAAAAAAAAGGAAATTTGTCCTCAAATGCAATAAAAACATGTAAAAATCAATAAAAGAGGATAGAGAGAGGTAAAGATGGATCCTGTCTACACAGTCGCTCCATCTGTCGAGGCATCAGTTCCCGGTGCAACACTCTAAACTTGGGCATCAGTGCCTAGAGTTACATCAACAACACTCGATCTACTAGGGTTAGCCAATGGTGTGTCTGCCAAAGAAGTCTGCACAGCTGGATCTACCATGGCCTCCTCAGTCTCCGTAAGGCCCTCGTAAGAGACCTCCTCAGCATCCCTAAGTATCTCCTCATCCGTCTCAGCCTTAGACTCAGGATTAGCTACCTCCTCAGCTCGAACATCATCTCCGGTGGTAGCGGGATCTGGCTCAACTGGCACATCTGGGATATCCACTATACCAAAAATTATAGACATGTCGGTGGACTTCAGCTGGCCCACATCTCTCCTCAGCGCAGCAATAATGGCCTTTAGAGCCATCACCTCCTCAGTGGCCCCTTGGCCACGCTTGCACACCGCTATCCTTGCTGCAGGGGCATCAATATCTGCACTCAAGAATGCCACAACATCAACAAAGGCCCTTTCAATTATGCCAGGAATGGAGGCCTCAAGTCTGGCGGAATGTCGATCTGCAGAATAGGCTAGCTGCTCCATCCGTAGCAGTTCAGCCAGGGTGAGTGGAGGTCGGCCAACAGCAACAGCAGTACCATATCTTGGGGGGGGGGGGACAAGAGCAGTAGAGGAACTGGGAGTAACAGAAGGGGAAGCACTAGATGTACCTGAAGGCCCAGGGGCCGGAGTAGGCAAATGTTCCTCTGCAGGTAGTGCATCTGTATCCACAACTGGGGATGTGTCCATCGGGGTTGCCTTCTTCTTTTCTACCTCATCTTTCAAATACTCCACCTCAATCCTCTGGATGTAGAGGTGGGAATCACATCCATATCCTTCTTCTCATCTCTGGTGACTCGAGCCCGTCTACACAACTCAGTGATCAACACCGAAAATGAGAGGGAAGTCTGCCGCTGCTTGGCCCTCATAAGCATCTCCTATGCAATAATCATCCCCAAGTTCAGCCTCGTCTTATCAGTGATACAACCAAGACAGGCTGCTTTGGTTTGGCAGAGAATCGACTCGTTCTGGGATGGCATAATGGTACTGCTGATGAAGCCAAACCAATACCTCGCTGCTACATTGAGGTCTTTTTTTTCAATAACTGCCCCAACCTCAAGCCACATCGGAGTACCGTTTGATATCAGAGGGGTCAACTATTTTTTCATGTTCTCCAGCATTTTTGTCCTGATCATGTGTTGAGAGTCATCGTCAATATCATTTGAGCACTCTAGGAGTGCATTTATAACATCACTATCACACTTTAGTTTTCTGCCCCTGACAACCACATGGTCTACCGTCTTAGATTTGGCGGCCAACTTCTTCCCTTGTGGTACCGAGGCACTGTAAGCACTGTAGAAATCTTTGACCCAATTTGGAAGGTACAGGCCACGAGGCTTAATGAATAGCTAGAATTTGTGTGACCTCAGACAGCTCATGATCTCAGGGTACCTGTCTATGACACCATCAGTAGACAACCTTTTCTCCTCTATGATGGTCCTCAAACCCTCAGTCTTCAGTCTGTTGATAGATCGGGGAGAAGGACCCTATACCGGTGGTGCTAGGACCATAACCTGTGCAGGAGCAGGATGAGTAGTGTTGGCCTGAGGAGTCTTGATCCTAGATGGATCATTTATCCTCTTGGATCGCAGCGCCGCTCTCTGGGCTGCTAGTAGCTCATCTTTAGGCTCATAAGTTGTAGCCTGATGCTCCTTTTGCTCACCCTCACTCTCAAGATTCTCACAGAAAGTTACAGAACCCAAACTCAAATTTTGCTTGAAATTAAAGGCGATAAAGGGGGATTCGGCGAACCGTCGAGTGGTTTGGCGAGTTCGACCCAGCTCGCCAAATGACCCAACGTGCCTACTTTCAACCCAACTTCCAAAATTCAACCTCGAAGCCCCCGAAAACAAAATCAAAACATGCAATCCTTCAATTAGGCTTAGACCCATTACACCTATGCCCCCGGGATATTCATGCTTCTCCCGGTTTGGCCAAATTTGGCAATTTGATAAATTTTACCCTTATGAATGACGTCAATTGCTCCATCATTGGGTAAATTACGTCATTTGGCACAACTACAGGTTACTTAGACTTTACCCGACTAGACCCAACAACATTTTAGCACAACCCAACAATTTTAATCAATTTTAAGGCACAAAATATCGAGAAATCAACAATATAGATATTATAGGCAAAATATTCGAATTAAAACAGGCAGACAAGCATACAATTACGATAAGAGAGGCCCACCACACACCACTAAGATAAGAATAATGTAAATGAGTAAAAATGACTAATTACAAGTTTGGGGTTCGGAAAACAACCTTTAATGCCGAATAGAAATGTTGTAAAGCTAGGCGGACAATTATATAGAACTCCGAACACATAATTGATGACTATTACAAGATAAAAACACAAAAATATGGGAAAAACTATTTCAGGTGTGAGTTTATAAAGTTGAAAAGTGAGGGAAAGTGAACGATTTTGAACTTTTGAACTATTGGCTTTTAAAACCATCTAGTTCTTGCCCATTCAGCGACATTAGTCTTGTTCCCCGACCCACTTGGTGACACGCTGAGTGGGTACTTACCTCGCCAAGTTTTACAGGACCTCAAGTTAAACTGAGGGTCCAAACATTGGACAAAGTCGTGATTGCCGACTTGTTCGGCGACACGCCGATTTGCTCTTGGGATCACCGAGTTTACAGACTCAACCCTTATGGTTTTTTGAGTCCAACGGTAATCCAAGTTGGGCTCGCTGACCTCTTCAGCGAGTCACTAGACTTTTAGCTCGCCAATCTGCACTTTTCAAACACATCTTACACTTCAACCTGCAAATTCAACACACGATTATTTCTACAACAAAACAAAAACAGTAAAACTTGGGTTGCCTCCCAAGAAGCGCCTTAGTGAATGTCGTGATATGACATAATTTCGCACTCAATCTTGATTTGTGGGGTAGAGACGAGACAAAACATTACCCATTTGGGTTTCCAACAGCTGAATATATAAGAAATGGGAAGAGATCATTTGATTCAGCAGTGAGAGGTTCTCTTTTATCTCATTCAACACTTTGTCGTGTTCTTCGACTTTGTGGAGAATGAGTGAGAGTGTCGCTTCTATTTGTCCACCCTCGTGCTCCTTGGACTTTATCCGCTCGTGAGGGGGAATGTATCGATCTTTTTTTTTTTGTTTGGTACTTCTAATTCCATAATTTGCTTGGCCACGAGATCCAGCTGAATCAGCAGTGTGGCCAAAATCTAGTCCTTCTAAGTCTCTTTGTTGGTCTTGGCCATATGATCAAGGAGCTGGGCTGCTATTGCATAGGGTAGTCGTGTGAGACCATCTGGAGAAATTTCGTCAGCCACTCCTCTGTTCTCAAGACCAAGACCTCCATAGAAGTAGTCCAGAAACATGTTATCTGAGATTTCATGAGTTGGGAATTGTAGCAATAGTGACTTAAATCTCAGCCACAACCCATGAATTGACTCACCCTCTATTTGCCTAAAACTTAGGATGTTATCCCTAAGAAACATCATTCTCAAAGGAGTGTGGTCCATTTGGTCACTGTTGCTACAAGACATGCTCCTTTATTCAGCTCTAAACAAGCAACTTGAAAACCAAAACTGAAAGTAAGTAGATTCAACTATAACTAACTAGAACAAAATTCTACTTAACCAAAGAATCTTAACCAACATCACTCCCCGGCAGCGGCGCTATTTTGATCGAATAACTCTATCAAAGACATTTAATCCAGTTCAAAGAGTCAACGATAGTCAGTATATAACCCGAACAAATGAGTTGGGGTCGAATCCCACATGGAGTGATACGTGTTTAAGATTCAAGAGTAAGTCAATCATAGGAATAGACATTTACGATTAAAAACATAATGTAAACCAGGGAGTGACACGAATGTCTAATAAGGGGGTTTTGGTTTTAACTATCAGCTACAACAACAACAAATAACACGAGAACGATAGTAATGAGACTGGTTTTTCGGATGTGATTCGATTATAGGCTAAGGTAGACAAATGGGTAATTGCAACTGTTAGTAAATAACTGTAAATTAGTGAATAAGCTAGACTTTAGAGGGGATAAAATTTCTTTCGAACAATTTACCGCGAATCAAGTTGATTTATATCAAACATCGACAAGCATGCAAATAAGAACAACCTATGCTTTAGTCCATTCACTCTCTCGAGCTGAATGTGTGGAAGAGGGTTTAGGATTCACTCTCTCGAGTTGAACCCATAACAACCCAATACCCACATACCATCAATTCAGTAATTTTGGTTTTAAAACCTCTCTCTCAAGAAAGCCAAAAACACGAAGGTAGAACTGCATTTGCAACTATAATCCTTTAAATTGAACCGTAATTACTGACTGAAATCACTCCTAAACAACATTTAAACTAACAATTAACAATACCCACAAGCTAAATCAGCCTATAATCAAATAATCACACCCCTAGAATTGGGGTTTTAGCTAGACATCATAAAAAGATAAAAATAGTTACCAAATTATGTTTCCATCAACTGGGTAAGATTAATTTAGTCTTTAAAAAGGTCCAAATTGAAGAATCTGAAAGACCCACTTCCAATTTCTCAAAAATGGAAAACATCAATTCTTCAAAAATAAGATACTTGATAATGATAAAAACTCAGAAAAAGATACTTAAAGATAATAAACTTAATGTTCAAAAATGTATTTATAGTCGCCAAAAATATGTTGCAAAGGACCATTTGGCGTAGTAAGTCGGGCTCGACAATCAGCTCGGCGATCCTCCCTTTGACCCATTTCATCGTCTTCTTGCCTTGGCCTTCTTCATCCTCTAGGTCTGTAACTTTAGGCGATCTAACACTGCATCGTGGAACCACTCGATTATCTGTCGACTGCTCATTTCTCTCGCCAACTTGATTTTCTCCTTCAGGGCTTCCCACACTAGAACTATAGGTGAGGTAATGGCCATTCGACAAATCACCAAAGGACTTGGCGATCACCAGGCTTTCATTTCTTCATTCTTTCAGCTCACTTTGTTCCTTTTTGCAAATTAGTGTCTATGCTTTGGTCCTCAATCCATATACCTAGAAATCAAGGGTTTTACATCAGTTATTGGCACAAAACAAGTATTTGAGGACACTAAATCAATCCAAATAAAGCCCTAAATGAGTCTTAATCTACGACTCATCAACTGTACAACTCAGTGATCAACATCGAATATTGGAGGGATGTTTGGCGCTACTTGGCCATCATGACAATCACATGTGCAATAATCATTCCCAAGTTCTACCTTATCCCATCAATGATGCAACCAAGATAGGATGCTTTGGAGTGGCGGAGAATCGACTCGTTCTGGGATGGCATGATGGTACTGCTGATGAAGCCAAATCAGAACCTCGCTACTATATTTAGGTCCTTCTTCTCAATGGGTACTCCAACCTCGAGCCACTTGGGAGTACCGTCTGATATTAGAGGAGCCAACCACTTCTTCATGTTTTCTAATGTCTTTGTTCTGATCTTATATTGGCAGTCATTCTCAATTCGTGTTGAAACCCCTAGGACTGCATTGATAGCATCACTATCACATTTCACCTTTTTACCCCTGACAACTACATAGTCAACCGGTTGAATTTGGCTATTGGGTTCTTCCATTATGACACCAGGGCTCCGTAAGCAGTGTAGAACTCCCGGACCCAATTTGGAACATAAGAGCCTCAGGGTCGGCTGAACAGCTGGAACTTGTGGGACCTCAAACAACTTATGATCTCCGAATACCTGTCTATGATGCCATTAATAGACAACCTCTTCTCCTCTATAATGGTCTTTAGCCCCTCAGTTTTCAGTCTGTTCATAGACCGTGGAGGAGGACCATGTACCGGGGGTGCTAGGACAACAACCTGTGCTGGAGCAGAAGGAGTACTAGTGGCCTGGGGAGTCCTGATCCTAGAAGGATCATTCATCCTCTTTGATCGCAGCTCCGCCCTCTGGGCTGCTAGTAGCTTATCATCCACAGGCTCAGAATTGGTAGCCCGAGGATCTTGGTGCTCACCCTCACTCTCAAACGTGGTGAGGTGAGTGGCATATATCCTGTCACTATCGGAGCTGGCCTCCGGTGACGCAGGAGCATGTGCTTTGCTTTTCCCTTTTCCCTTCCCATTGGTGGTGGGAAGTTTGGTAGCCTTAGCCTTGGATGCAGCTGCATCCTCATTGATATTTATTCCCTTGGCTCTCTTGTGGGGCGGCATGTCTCTTCCTGCCACTTTTGGTCTAGCCATATCTGCAAACACATCGTAGAAAGTTAGGCACAGTTCTGGCAAAGTTGTAGAAAAATAGTTGTAGACAGATTCGCCGAACCAATCAGTGAGTCACCGAATGACTTAGGCGAGCCAGATCGGGCTCGCCGAAAGGATTGGCTCAAAAATTCTCAAAAAAATGGCATGTCGACGATGGGAAGGGCCTTTTGGCGAATTGCCGACAGTATTCGGCGAGCACAGACCAGCCCGCCAAAAGGTATGGTGTATTTTAGGGGTTAGGGGCACAGAAAGGGCCATCCAAAAAGACTTTCGACGAGTCGCCGAGTGCACTCAGCAAACTCTGGCTTCTCGCCAAAATTTACAGGACCCAAACTCAATATTAGCATGAAATTAAAGGCGATCAAGGGAGATTCGGCGAGCTCGACCCAGCTCGCCAAACTGCCCAACGTGCCTACTTTCAACCCCGACTTCCAAAATCAACCCTGCAGGCCCCAAAAATAAAATCAAACCACACACTAGCTAAATTAAACTAAGACCCATGCTACCCATGTCTCCGGGGTACTTAGAGTTCTCCCGATTTGCAAAAAAATGGCCATTTGATGACTTACCCCCTTAGTAATGACGTCAAATGCTCCATCATCGGGTAAAATACATCATTTAGAATAATTATGCACTACTCAGACTTCACCCAACTAGACCCAACAACATTTTAGCACAACCTAACAATTTATGATCAATTTTATGCACGAAATTCAGAAAATCAACAATTTAGCAATTTAGGCAAGATTTTCAAATTAAATTAGGCACAAAAGCACATATTTACAGATCAGAGAGGCCCAACACACATCACTAATATAAGAACAATTGCAAATGAGTAAAATAGCTAAATACGAGTTTGGGGTTCAGAAAAACCAACTTTTAATGCCGAATAAATGAGTTGAAATTCTAGGTGGCAAAGATAGCCAGCTCTGAACATACAATCGACGACTAGAAAGCGGTGATACAACAAAAATATGGGAAAATATAGTGCGGGTGTGAGTTTGGAAAGTTAAAAAGTGAGGGAATGTGAAAGAGTTTGAAAGTTTACACCTTTGGCTTTTAAAACCGTCTAGTTCTCACCCTTTCAGCGACATTAGTCTTGATCGTCGACCCACTCGGCGACACACCGATAGGGAACTTACCTCGCCGAGTTTTACAAGACCTCCAGTTAATGTGGGGGTCCAAACGGCGAACAAAGTCGTGATCACTGACCCATTCGGTAACACATCGATTTGCTCCTGGGCTCGGTGAGTTTTACAAACTCCAAATTTAGAATTTCTTGAGTCCAACAACGGTCTATGTCGGGCTCGATGACCTCTTCGGCGAGTCACCGATTGGACATTTTGCTCGCCAACCTGCACTTTTCAAACATATTCTACATTTTAACCTGCAAAATCAACACACGATTATTTCTAAAACAAAATGAAAGCACTAAAACTTGGGTTGCCTCCCAAGAAGCGCCTTAGTTTAGATCGTGCCACGACGCAATTCCCTACTCAATTTTGATTCACTGGGTAGAGTTGAGACAACACATAATCCATTTGGTTCTCCAGTAGCTTAATAGATATATAATGGGAAGCAGTCATCTGATTCAGCATTGAGAGATTCTCTTTTATCTTATTCAATACTTTGTCGTGTTCTTTGACTTTGTGGAGAATGAGTGAGAGCATATCTTCTATTTGTCTACCCTCGTATTTCTTGGGCTTTATAGGCTTGTGAGGGGGAATGTACCAAATTTTCTTTTTCTCCGGTACCTCCAATTCTATAATCTGTTTGGCCATGAGATCCAGCTAAGTCAACAGTGTGGCCAAAATCTTGTCCTTCTCAGTCTCTTTTTTGGTCATGGCTATGTGATCAAGGAGTGGGGCTGCTATTGCATAGGGCCATCGTGTGAGACCACCTGGAGAAATTTGGTCAGCCACTCCTCTATTCTAAGGACTAATACCTCTATTGAAGCATTCTAGTAGCATCTTGTCTGGAATTCCATGAGTTGGGCACTGCTGTAATAATTCCTTAAATCTTGGCCACAACTCATGAATAGTCTCACCCTCAATTTGATTGAAAGTTAGGATGCTATACCTGAGAATCATCAATCTCAAAGGAGGGTGGTCCATTGATGAGTCAACAAATTGGACTCATTTAGGGCTTTATTTTGATAAGAATAGTGTCCTCGAATGCTTATTTTGTCTAAATATATGATGAAAACTCTTAAGTTTTAGGTATTTGAAGTTTTAGTAAAAACATGGACACTTAGGCGCAAAAAGGAACAAAAAGAATGAAAAGAATGAAAAGAATGATGAAGCTGAAGCCCAAGCATCGCCAAGCACACTTGGAAATTTGCCGAAGGGATTTACTCCGCCCTTTGTTCCAGTACGTGAAGCCCTGTATGAGAAGGATAAAAAAAGCGATGAAGGGAGCAGTCAGCGCTTCGCCGAATAGTTTAGTGAAATAGTACTATACCGCCCAATGGTCCAGAATGTGAAGGTGCTGAAGGCAAGCACGAAACGACGATGAGACAGAAGAAGGGCGAGTTGCCGAAGTCATTCGGCGACATCGACTAAATTAGCCGAAAGATCCGCCAACGCTTTTTCTGAAGTCTATAAATACTGAACTTATTATTATTTTTAGGAGTGGTACTTTTATTTTGATTTCCAGAATAGAATAGTACTTTTTAGATATTTTCTCTCAAGTTTGGAGAGGGTTTTTGGGAACTTGAAAAAAGGAGTTCATCTTCTCCGAATTGGAAGTGGGTCTTCTTTATTCTTCTTCCTTTGCTTAAATTAAGGTTTAATTTCTTATACCCATTTGATTTCACTATCATTTTAGGTATATTTTGTTATTTCTTGATGTGTGGCTAAAAACCCCCATTCTTGGGGTGTGATTTAGCAAATATGTGTTGATATTATTGTTGGGTCTTGCTTGCTGATAGGTCAGATGTAGTTTAATGGTGATTTCATCTAGTGGTTGAGGGTTAATCTAAAGGGTTTGTAGTTGCAAATACAAAGTTACTTATGTGTTTTCGGCTTGCCCGAGAAGGAGGTCGCGAAACCAAGACCACTAGACTGATGGCCTAAGGAGTGGGTCGACATAAGGTTTAGCCCGAGAGGGTGAGCCCTAGTCCCATATCCTAACACTCAGCTCGAGAGAGTGAGTGGGGTAAGGCGTAGGCTAGTCTTCATACGGCAAATGGATATTCGAGAGGAATGCATTTGAAACGGGGTAAGTTTCCCGAGAGGGAACTTATTTCCATTTAAAGCTTAGCCTAGTCACTATTATCTTACAAATTTCTTATCAAAAGCATGTACCCAACTATTTATCTCAACTTGTATTGCTGTCACACCCCAAGAACATTTCCCCATACTTGATTTTCTTGTTAATTTTTGCTGCTTTTACTACTTGTAACAAAAACCCCAAACCGATATTTGACACTTTCGTGTCACCCCCTTTATTTACCATGTTTATGTTCGTTAATGTCTTTAGCTACGACTAGTTAGAGCTTAATTTTATTTTTCCATCAATTCTCAAAACCACTCCCTTGGGACACGACCCCAACCTTTAGTTGGGTTATTATACTATCGACGATCATAGACACTCATACCATAGGTTAGTGTCGTTGGTTACGATAAACATCAAAATGGCGCCGCTGCCGTGGAGTGGTGTTATTTGAGAATTTTTAGATTAGTAGAACTTTTGTTTTTCTTAGTTGTAGTTCACTAACTGTACTTTTAGTTTTGTTTTTCGTTGAGTTGTCCACTTAGATGAACATGGCTGAGTAGAGTACTGGCAAGTTGGTGGAAATGAGCCAAGAAGTCTAGAAGGACCTCATGTTGACCACATTGGCATCTCAGCTAAATGAACTGGCCACCAAACTCTCAGAGGTGGAAGTCTAATGCAATAACAAGGGGAGGTATATACCCCCTCATGAGCGAAGGAAGTGTAGAAATGGGAGAGAAAATTGTGTCGAGGACACACTTCAAATAATTCTCCAAAAGGTCACTGATCAGGATCAGGTGTTGGAAGAAATGAAAGAGAATATTGAAGTATTGCATCAAATGATTGGATCCCACTCTAGATCAATCCAGCTAATCAGGTCACTCCTAAGTTTTGCAGTGCCTCATCTCCACCCAAATGACATATTAGGGTCACCTAGTGACACTGGGGAAAACCCCAATAATAGAGAGTGAGACAAAGCTTACGTCGTGCCACGACGTAAAATAAGGCCCTTCTTGGGTGGCAACCCAAGGTTTACTACTTTTAATTATTCTGTTCGAATAATGGTGTGCTGATTTTGTAGGGTAAAATGAGAAAGGTGTTGAGAAGTGCAAGGTGGTGAGCCAAGGACCCAGTGGGGGAGTCGCCGAATCTATCGGCGACTCTGACTTAACCCGCCGTTGGGACCCTAAAACAAGAGATGTCCTGTAAAACTTGGTGAGGCAAATATGTGTTCGGTGCGTCCCCGATTTTATCGGCGATAAGACTAAGTCACCGAATGGCAGAGCACTGAATGGTTATGTAAAGGCAGAAAGTCAAAATGTTTGAAGCTCTCACTTTCTATCTTCTTAAACTCTTCAAAATCACACCAAAGGTACTTATTCTTAGATTTTTATCTTTCCATTAGTATTTCAATTGGTAAATAGTGTTTGGGGTTGGATCTCTTTCCTGCCTAGCGTTTCAAAAAGCAATTTGATCGGCATTAAATGTTAGTCCATAAAACCCCGAAGTTATCTTAAAAGTTTTTGCACTCTTTTGCAATTGTAGTATCAGGATGACGCGTGCTGTGCCTCTCTGATAAAAATAAGTTGATATGCTATGAGTAATTCGAGCTTAATTGCCTGAAATATTTTAATAGTCGAATGCCTTGTTGTTTGTGCTTTAATTTGATTGAGTTTCTACTGGGTGTTGCTTAATTGTCGTTATATTAGTGGGGTAAAACCTAAATGGCCCACATTTGTGCTGAACAATGAAAATTGCTCAACAAAAGAATGGGTGACGACATTCTTAAAGGTGATCGTAGTTAAATGGCTAAAATTTGGCAGGACCAGAAGAAGTCTGAGTATTCCGGAATGATGGGAAGTATGGTTCTTGTGTGAATTTTGTGTCTGCATGCTTTAATTTTGTTTTCAGTGCTTGTATGGTCGATTCTAAGAAGTGGGTTGAAAAATAGGCATGGTGAATCATTCGGCGAGCTGGGTTGTGCTCGCCAAACGATTCAGCGGTTCGCCTACTGATCTTATATCGCTCTTCATTCATGTCCATAGTTCTAAGAGTTCTGTAACTTTCGGCGGACACATCCGTGGTTGCCGAAGGTTGTCGGTGAATTGCCATTAGGAATTCAGACCACCTTTCGCATGCCTCCTCTACCCTCTTTCACTGTATCTTTTGGCGAACTACTTTGTCATCGCCGAAATTAGTCGGTGTCTCACCAAATAGAATTTTTCATCGCTTATTTGCCTAGATTTCAAGCTGATCCCTTGGGCGAGTTTGACCTAGATCGCTAAGGAGATTTGGCGATTCACCGATTAATCGGCAAACCTTTCTGCTTCAGATTTTCTGTGTTTTAGTGTGATTGTTCTTCTGACTAATCACAAACTTTTGCAGCTATGGTACGCAGAAACCTAAATGCACCACCTCAGAAAAAGGCAATGGGAATTACAATCAATGAAGGAGGATCACATCCTTCACAGAAAAGAAAGCAAGATCTCCCACCGGGAGATAAAGGCAAATGAAAAAAGCACATCGTTAGGAAGGGAACAAATGTTGAACTAGTTGTTTCTGAGATGGAGGATGAGGAACCTTTGATAAATCAAAGGGAGGAACTTAGGGCTAGAAATCAGCCCACAACCACCGAAACCCCTTCCGCTGCCACTCCCCAACTACTGAGTCAGTGCTAACTCCAGCACCACCTCTAGCGGCTCCTGCACTCCCTGTAGCTCCACCTCAACCCAGGTTGTTGAATAGACTAAAAGGTGATGGTTTACGAACCATTCTAGAAGAAAAATTACTATCTGTGGAAGGTTTGGAAGGTAAGCATGATGAGGTGCTTGACACACTCAGGTATGACGAGTTCGAGCAGTTCACTAGACCACGGGGCTCTTACATTCCTTCCTGCATTCGAGAATTCTACCTAGTTTATGGGGAGTTGGTCCCAAACAATAAGAAAAAGGCTAGTGAGTTCCAACCGGTGAAGTCGGTTATGGTCAGAGGCAAGGAATTGGAGTGTCACAACGAGCATATTAATATTGTATTGGGTCGACCACTGCACTCGGTACTGCCCTACTAGGTGTTTGCCTACTGCTCAATCCCTGGATGACTTGAAGGGTTGGCTAGCTCCGATGATCTCTAACACCACCCTGAGGTGGATGGATACAAGAGGTCAGATTGAGAAGAGGGACATGGACATTGCCTCCCGGTACTGTTTGGTTTCATCAACAACACTATCTACCATCCCAGAATGTGTCCATTCTGCGGCATCCTAAGGCTTTTTGCCTTGGGTCTATCATGGCTAGGAGGCGGATCGACTTGGGGCTACTGGTTTCACAAGAGATGGCCATTAGAGCCAAACAGACGCAGACGTCTCTGCCCTTTCCTGTTCTGGTCACCGAATTATGCCGGCATGCTGGAGTACCCCGAGATCCTGTCAGCGATATAGAGGTCACTTCATCTTCCTCCACTGATATCCAACGTATAGAGGCTGAATTTACATAAGAGGAAGATTATAGGAAACGAACAACCCCAACAGATAATTCTCGAGAGGTCAATATTGACTTATTATCAGCAGAAACACCTTCGTCCACCCCAGCCTTTGAACCCTCAGGTATACCAGCTCCTTCTACTTCTTCTTCACAGGATCCAAGTGCTTCCTCATCCTTCCAGCCTGCCAGAATCATCAGGCCATGATCTTGAAGATGGGGCAGTTGGCCTATTCAGCTGATGTGAGAGCCACTAGACTAGAAAGGCCTGTTCCAGAGATGATTGACAGGGCCATACTATCATCACTTACTCCCATTCAGACTTCTGTTGATGCCTTGACAGTGAGAGTTATGGCTTGTGAGAGTAGACAACGGGAAACCTCTGAGGTAACGGTCCTAAAAGCTGAGATTGCAAGTTTGTGGACGGACGTAGATTACCTTAAGTCTACTGACTTCACTTCACTCATAGAGAGAGCAGATAATAAGGATGTTCATGAGACCACCGAATATGTGCAAAGGGATGGTACAACACAGGTAAAGTCGGATGCAGAAATCGACGAGGAGTTGATAGCAGTACAGGCTGAGGAGATAAGAGTGAGCCAAGATGCGAGCATATTCAGAGATCTGCTAGATCTAGTAGAGACAGTTACGTCCACAGCAGCCCCTAGTGGATCTGGCACTGCCTTTCCATCTGAGACTACTTCGGGCACTGATGCCCCAACAGATAGAGAGATTGCATCGCCATGACCTTTCTCTACCCTCCTCTCTACCTTGCTTACATCTACTTTTGGATTATGTATTATTTGCATTTGAGGACAAATGCTTTTATTGGTGGTGGGGTGAGGCTCACCTTTTGTGTGCTATTTGTGACTTGTGTTTTGTAGATATTTGGGTTGTCTGTTTATAATTGTGTTAATAACTGCTTTTCGTAGATGTTTGACCTCATGGCTCTCGTTTACTTTTAATTGTAAAATGATTTTGACCCTTCCGAAAAATTTTGAATTTTTTGCACATTTTTACCACCCCTCGTGAGTTGAATGTGACTGTTCTTTTGCAAAAAAATTAAAGTCTCGGTTTCGATCAATACCGATGACTTGAATAATGTTCTCAATTGAACGAACATGAATGTGTGGCTACGATGAGGCCAAATGAAGTTGTATAGACAATATGTGAACTCTTTCCATCTCATTGTGATTAGCCATTTATCTAATTGATTCTCTTGTTATGACCGTTGCACACTAGTGAAAGTGTGTAGTCTTGCTTAACTTAAGTGTCAATACCTTGTGTGATTTGGTTGCTTTGAACCATGCATGATTAAACCTAGAATTTGCCCTGTTAGTCTGATTGATTTATAAAGGTGTCCTCTTGATATGATCTTAGGCAACTTTAAAGAGTGTGAGCCAAATTTGCCATATACCTCTTTCGTGGCCTACCCCTGAGCGTGTGAAACTCTTTTGAACACCCTTTGAGACTTACCTTTCTTTGGAAGAACCTTGATGAACCCTAGACCTCACTTGACCCACTACCTATAATCCTCTTAATTTGTGGTTTAGTGAATAGCCAACTTAGCCAAAATCCTAAGTTGGGGGTGTAGTGAAAAGGAAAACGAGAAGTCAAGAAGTGCAGGAAAAGTCCCTCTTAACCCATGGTGTTGCAGAACAGTGGAAATCCCTTCAATTCAAAAAAAAAAAGTGGAATAAGGTACGATGGAAATCGGGTTTCCAAGCAATCCATGAAGATGAATAAACAGGTCACTTAGAAGCATTAGAAAAAGAATTGATAAAGGAGGAGAAAGAATGCCTTGAGAACACCACATCCCACGAGGAAAGAGCCATTGAGCCTAAATGACCATACCTTTACACTCACCCCCATTACAAGCCTTAGAAAGACCTTTTTGATCTTGAGTAAGCCGAATCGAAAGTCGATTGGAAAATAAGGGCAAACCTATGAGTTAAAACATGCATTGTGTTCCTCTTTTTGAGTGTGAGTGTTGCATCTGATTCCTGATCTTAAATTGATTAACCTCTGTGTGTGAATACGGAATCATTCTTCATGTGAGGGCATTTAGATACTTTTTGTCGAGCTTGAACTCGCACAAGTAGCAAGTATTGTGAGCATAAGAATCTCTGGTAATGGTGTGTCACAACTTGAATCTTTGAGTGCAGAGTTGATCTTTCAATAAGTAATTTGAATCTTGTTGTGTATGTTCATGATTGAGTCTTATGTAGCACTATTTGAGACACCCTTTTTGAACGGCTGAACTTGAGTTTGCTTGAGGACAAGCAAAATTTTAAGTTGGGGGTGTTGATGAGTCCACAAATTAGACTCATTTAAGGCTTTATTTTGATAAGAATAGTGTCCTCAAAAGCTTATTTTGTCTAAATATTTGATGAAAACTCTTAAGTTTCAGGTATTTGAAGTTTTAGTGAAAGCATAGACACTTAGGCGCAAAAAGGAACAAATAGGCTAAAAAGAACGATGAAGCTGAAGCCCGAGCATCGCCAAGAACATTTGGCGATTCGCCGAAGGGATTTACTCCTCCCTTTGTTCTAGTACGCAAAGCCCTGAAGGAGAAGGATAAAAAAAGTAATGAAAGGAGCAGTCGACGCTTCACCAAATAGTTCCGCGAAGCAGTACTATACAACCCAATGGTCCAGAACATGAAGGTGCTGAAGGTAAGCACTAAACGGCGATGAGACAGATGAAGGGGCGAGTCGTCGAAGTCATTCGGTGACATCGACTAACTTCGCCGAAAGATCCGCCAGCGCTATTTTCTGAAGTCTATAGATACTGAACTTATTATTATTTTTTGGAGTGGAACTTTTATTTTAATTTCCAGAAAAGAATAGTATTCTTTTTAGATATTTTCTCTCAAGTTTGGAGAGGGTTTTTGGGAACTTGAAGAAAGGAGTTCATCTTCCCCAAGTTGGAAGTGAGTCTTCTCTATTCTTCTTCCTTTGCTTAAATTAAGGTTTAATTTCTTATACCCCTTTGATTTTACTGTCATGTTAGGTGTATTTTGTTATTTCTTGATGTGTGGAGAAAAACCCCATTCTTGGGGTGTGATTTAGCAAATATGTGTTGATATTATTGTTGGGTCTTGCTTGCTGATAGGTTAGATGTAGTTTAATGGTGATTTCACCTAGTGGTTGTGGTTTAATCTAAAGGATTTGTAGTTGCAAATACAAAGCCACTCATGTGTTTTCGGCTTGCCCGAGAGGGAGGTGGCGAAACCAAGACCACTAGACTGATGGCTTAAGAAGTGGGTCGACATTAGGTTCAGCCCGAGAGGGTGAGCCCTAGTCCCATATCCTAACACTCAGCTCGAGTGAGTGAGTGGGGTAAGGCGTAGGCTGGTCTTCATGCGACAAATGGGTGTCCGAGAGGAACACATTTGAAACGGGGTAAGTTTCCCAAGAGGGAACTTATTTCCATTTAAAGCTTACCCTAGAAACTATTATCTTACAAATTTCTTATCAAAAGCATGTACCCAACTATTTATCTCAACTTGTATTGAGGTCGCACCCCAAGAACATTTCCCCATACTTGATTTTCTTGTTAATTTTTGCTGCTTTATTACTGTAACAAAACCCCCAAATTGATATTTGACAATTTCGTGTCACCCCCTTTATTTATCATATTTTTGTTCGTTAATGTCTTTAGCTACAACTAGTTAGAGCTTAATTTTATTTTTCTACCAATTCTCAAAACAACTCCCATGGGACACGACCCCAACCTTTAGTTGGGTTACTATACTATCGACGATCGTAGACGCTCATACAGTAGGTTTGTGTCGTTGATCATGATAAGCATCATCCATTGGGTCACTGTTGCTACAAGACATGCTCCTTTCTTCTGTTCTAAACAAGCAACATGAAAGTGAAAACTGAAAGTAAATAGATTCAACTATGACTAAAAAGAACAAAATTCCACTTAACCAAGGAATCTTCATCAACACCACTATCCGGCAGCGGTGCCATTTTGCTTAACGTTTCAAGGACACTTCATCCAATTCTAACTGTGAACGATCGCTAGTCAGTAGAAAACTCAACAAAATGAGTTGGGGTCGAATCCCAAGGGAGTGGTACGTGCTTAAGATTCAATAGGAAAGTACGAATATTATCAAGTCAGTCATAAGAGTAGACATTTACGAATAAAAACATAATTCAAATCAGATGGTGACACGAATGCCAAATAAAGGGGTTTTGGTTTCAATTATCAACTACGTACAACAACAACAATATAATACGGAATAACAATAATGAGACGGGTTCTTGGGATGTGATTCAATTATAGGCTAATGTAGACAAATGGGTAATTGCAATTGTTAGGAAACAACTGAATATTAGTGAATAAGCTAGACTATAGAGGAGGTAAACTTTCTCTCGAACAATTTACCCCGAATCAAGTCGATTTCTGTCGAACATCGACAAGCATGCAAAATAAGAACAACCTACGCCTTAGTCCATTCAGTCTCTCGAGCTGAATGTGTGGAAAAGGGTTTAGGATTCACTCTCTCGAGCTGAACCCATGGCAATCCAATTCCCACAGACCATCAATCAATAATCTTGGTTTTAAAACCTTTCTCTCGAGTAAGCCAAAAACACAAAGGTAGAATTGCATTTGTAACTACAATTCTTTAAATTAAACCAAAATTTCTAATTGAAATCAATTCTAAACATCATTTAAACTAAAAATTAGCAATACCCATAAACTAAATCAGCCTATAATCACACCCCAAAAATTGGGGGTTTAGCTAGACATTATAAAAAGATAAAAATCATTAGTTTCCATCAACTGAGTAAGATTAATTTCATCTTTACAAAGGTCCAAATTGAAGAATCTCAAAGACCCACTTCTAATTTCTCCAAAAATGAAAAACTTCAATTCTTTAAAGCTATGGAAAACTTGTAGCAATACACAAAAGTTTATATCTTGAAAGTATGATACTTACTAATTGAAAAAAAAAAATAAACTAAATGTTCAAAACCGTATTTATAGTCGCCAAAAATATGCTGCGAAAGTCCATTCGGTGCTGTAAGTCAGGCTCGCCGATCAACTCGGCAATCTGCTCTTTGGTCAATTCCATCGCCTTTTTGCCTTTGCCTTCAGCATCTTCCAAGTCTATAACTTTGGGTGATCTAACTCTGCATCGCGGAATCACTCGGTGAATCGCCGACTGCTCTTTTCTCTGACCAACCTAGTTCTTTCCATCAGGGCTTGGCACACTAGAACTTTAGGCGGTCAAATGGCCACTCGGTGACTCACCGAATGTACTTGGCGATCACCATGCTCTCTTTTCTTCTTTCTTTCAGCTCCATTTGTTCCTTTTTGCAAATTAGTGTCCTTGCTTTGTTCCTCAATCCAAATACCTGGAAATCAAGGATTTTACATCAGTTGTTGGTACAAAATAAGCATTTGAGGACACTAAATCATTATGAATAAATCTCTAAATGAGTCCAAATCTCGGACTCATCACCCTTCCTTCTAAGATTGGTTAGTTTGGAAACTGAAAACGAACAATCCTAGCTCTACATTCAACTGATGCATAACATGAATGTAACCAATCCATGCCTAGAATGATATCGAAGTCTACCATTTCTAACTCTACAAGATCTACTGAGGTGACTTTCTGAGACTATGACAGGGCAATTTTTGTATACCCGTCTAGCTATAACTGGGTCCGACTGGAGTAGAGACTGAGAAGGGTTCAGAGAGAGTTTTTGGACTAACATTGAAGTTGACTTCTATATAAAAAGTTACAAAAGAAAGAGTAGCCCCTGGATAATACAATGCATAAACATCTAAGTCAAAGACTCGTTACCTACTAATGACTACATCAGGAGAATCTTCCTGATCCTGACGAGCCTGATGAGCATACAATCTGTTTTGGCACTATCTGCCACCTGTACTATATGAGTTACCTTGCTGAGTTGGGTGACCTGCTGGTGCTGCTGAAGTTGTGGACTGAGCTCTACCATTATTGGCTCCTTGACGCTGTTTAGTAGAATGAATATTTCTCAACCTGTGACCAGACTGACCAAACCCAAAGAATCCTTCCTTTCCTGCAGGACACTCGCCCGGATAGTTCTTACTACACTTTGGACAAGTTGGGTAGGTTCGGGTGTCTGAAGTACTACCTTGAGACTTAGAGCCTGATGCCCTACCTTTCTGATCATTTTGGAAATTGGAGGATGGAACACTAGCTGATGAAGGTGCTGGAGCTGAAGATTTCTACTGTAACTGCGAGCGATTTCGACCACCCAATTTCTGTTGAGAATACTCATAGTTGCCTGTTCTAGCCTTCTTATTCTCCTTAGCCTATTCCCTAAGCTTATCTCCCTCAACCTGCTGAGCATGAGTCATGAGCCTAGAGATGTTCATATTTTCCAGCAACATATCAATCCTACACTCAGTTTTCACTAAGTCGGATACCCCATACATAAACTTGTTCATTTGTGCCCTGGAATCGGCAACCATATGAGGAGCATACCTCGAGAGTTGGGTGAACTTGAGTTCATACTCTTGAACTGACATGGAACCCTGCCTCAAATTCATAAACTCCTAAGCTCTTGCCTCCCTCAACTCTCTCGGGAAGAACCTGTCCAGAAAAGTTTCAATAAAGCATTCCCAAGTGATAGGAGCTGCATCTATACCATGTTCTCCTTTCATTGAGTATACCAGATACGAGCTACATCCTTAAGCTAATAAGATGCCAACTCCACCCTATGATTACTTGTCACTTGCATCACTTCAAAGATCTTCTTGACCTCATCTATGAAGTTTCGGGGATCCTCACCAATCTGCGATCCTAAGAACTCTGGCAGATTCATCTTAACGAAATCACGAACCCTGGCTGCCACTGATCCACCACTAGCATTTGCAGGAACTGGAGCCTGTTGGTTGTTCTAGTTAGTCACACTTTAAGCCAAGAGTTGAATGGCGTTCTGAAATTAAGCATTCGAGACTTCCTGATCTAGGATTGGAGGAGCTGCGTTAGCATTCCTTCTGTAAGCTCTATGAGGAGGCACGATCTGAAAGCGCATAACTTCTAGTTAGCAATGAGGAACTAAATCATACCTTACGCATGATAAGAGTAACAAGAAAATGAAGTTTTTCCTAAACACTTCGTAGCGTCCCTTTCATTAGATGTGGTGCACTTCATACCCATGAAAATGACTCTACTTAGTGCGTTTTTTCGGACATCCTAGGACTCTTAAACCTAGTGCTCTGATACCAAGTTTGTCCTTCTCCGAAGCTACCCCCAGGATGCAGACACGGGACCTAGGATCACGAGTGACCCCAAGCTAACTTGCTGGCATATCATAAGCATACTAAATAAACTGAATGAATAAATAATATGTGGAAGTTAAATCATGAGATAATCTGAAATGATGGGCAATACCCATATACTAAATCTGAATATATAAAAGTGAGACTTTAAACAACAACTGAAAAGTCAAACTCTAACACTATAACTGAATCTAACTATGTCTGAAAATAGCCTCTAACTGACTAGAAGTGCTGAGAAATGCAACAGCTAAATCTAGAAAAACTGAATCTAAAACTAAAAGCAAAGAAAGACAATCATGTCAATCGTCCTCGAAGAATGAGGACTCACCACTGATGCCGCTGAATTGAAGATCAGGAACCGATCTAAGCGTGATCTGGAAGTTGAGAACCTGAACATACGTCACGAGGAGATGTAGCGCAAAGTATGCGTTAGTACTTGAAAGGTACTGAGTATGCAGGATATAATAAAGCTTAACAATAACATAACTGAGCCAAAGCATAATAACTGAGCAATGATAAGAGATAAGCATGATACCAACTGTGAATACTGAACATGAAATGACTGAATGCAATGACCAAGTTTATAACATGATGAAATTGAAATTTGAACTAAAACTGATAACCTGGTCAATGCACTAGAATCTGACCATAAGGTAGCTAATAATAAATGACATAAAATCACATGAGATAAATGTAGAGTCTGATGTATACTCCCCATCGAGAGGACCCAATATACCCTGCCAGAGGTATAAACGCATGACTGGCGTGATCACTAAAATGATGCCCACAGAGGGGACACAACCTACGGGGCACGTAGTTCTGGGACTTGAGGGTGACTGACCCTAATCCACTTGGTATTAAGCTACTCCCAATTATAATGTAAATAAGCAATATTATTACTGAAATGCTGAAGTACTGGATAACTCAATTACTGTCATGCAGACTCTGAGAATGTAACAATTATGATTGATAATGTGACATTCGTAAACTGAATCATGTATATATATCTGAATAATCTGACCTAGCATGTATAATTCATGAACTAAACGAATATATACAACTAGGGTTCTGAATATCATACGAGAAACTAAGTAATAAGATGATAATATGATTTGGATCATTGTAACAGCTAAAACCCAACCTTTTCTAACATTCAAGAAACCCTAGGTCTAGATAATATTAAGGGAATCAAGATTTTGACTGAAATCTAGGGACCTAATGGGTGAAAGGAACCCACTAGTGAAATCCCACATACTTGGTGACAAATTCCACTGAGAAATCTTTCGATTTCAGGGCTGAAACTGATGAAAACCTGCTGCTATAGGTCTTGAGCCTAACTCACACCCCAAAAGGTAGCTCAAATGGATGAGGATTGCCCAAGCCTTATAAGGAGTCCACACATCTCATTAACCACCAATGTGGGACTTTTTACTTTAACAAAATGCAAAGTCTTATTTCACACTCTCTTTTATGCTTGAGCGAAAATGGTGTTTCTTTCTGCTGGTGAGTTTTCAATCTTCTCTTTTTCTTCATGTTAACAATGTTTGACCTGTAATCTCTAATCATATTATCTATCCAAAAATACCTCTTCCATCTTCTTCTTCTTCTTCCATTTGTTTATGCTTAAGTTAATCATATTCTCTCACGAGATCGACCTGTCATTATTAGTTCATTTTTGTGTGTTCATATGAAGTTGAAGATCTATTTCTTGGTAAGAAAGCCATAACTTTGATCATAGTTAACAATATTCTCATGAGATTATAAGTTTCTATTATGTTGACTATCATTGTTTCATACAATATGTTTGGACTCCCAAATTTTTCTTTGGGCTAGGTGCTTAGTATGGTTCTTACTTGCTGCACACCAAGGAGCTTAACAGAGGATAAAATTAAAAAGTCATTATATGAATTGCTTATATATATATATTTGATGTTTTAGGCTTTTCAAGTTATTAATGAAGTACTTAATGGACTTAATATATATGAAAGAAAAAATGATCTTTACTTATACACTTGGCAGTTTACCAATATAGCTCACTGTAGCAAAAAAGATAAATAATTTTGTGTCCTCTTAAAAGCTGGACTCAATCTTCTATTCATAAAAAATCGATGGTAAAAGATGTATCTTTGGATCCAACATGGTCAATGTAGAATAAAGGAAATCACACATATACGACTTTCTATTTTTAAATGGAGATTCAATATTACATTTACAATAGGCCTAAAAGTCACACTCCAGGTAATACTAGGGGGCTCACTGATTCTCTTTAGTTTCTTTCTTATAACTATAATTATTTAAGGGGGATGCACAACAAACTGATATGAAATCAATAACTTTTTGTCGGTCGATATATTTAGATATTCAAAACACTTTTAAGCTTTGCGTTTTATGATGTATTTTGTTTTTTTCACTGATGTTTATAATTGGAAATTTTCTGACTTTGAGCTATATCTATGGGAACAAAAGCTTGACAACAACTAATTTGTCAGCCACACTCGTTGAAATTACTAGCCACAAATGTGAAAGTTGGTAGCCACAAATGTGAAAGTTGGCAACCATATTTGTGGAAGTTGGTAGTCAAAGATTGGTAGAGTTTGGCAGCCTAACTTTGTGAAAATTGGCTGCCACATTTATGTCACTAATGATGTAATCAAGAGGTTCAAAACTCTATAAATAGAGTAGTAATTGAACACTTGAAAGCACACCAAAATAGAGAAGCAATAGAGAGTAGAGAGAGTAATCCACAAACAATTTTTTAGTTTGTGAGAAAATAGCGTGGAAGTAATATTATTGTGAGTTGTAAGAAATAAAAAGAGTGTTGAGTAGTAGTATTTTGACACTACCAAGTTTTTTATCAATATTATTGCATTACTTATTCGGGTATCATATTTACCCCATTTTAATATTTGGTGTCGTTGTTATTCTCTTCCTATTGCTATTTAGTTTAGACATTATCCTGGGTGTGATTATAATTTTTTCCAACAAATGGCAAATAATAGTCCATTTTCCTTTCAGTATTCCTATCTCACAAGAGAAAATTATGAATAATGGTGTCTACGAATGAAAGCCATTCTTGGCTCTCAAGATGTTTGCAAAGGGTACAAAAAACCTATTAATGAGAAAATTTTTTCCTCAACTGAAAAGGTCTTGTTAAAGACAAGAAAGAAAGATCAACATGCCCTCAGTCTTATCCATCAATGTTTGGATGAAGGCATGTTTGAGAAGGTGGCTGATGCAACCACCTCAAACGAATCTCAGAAGATTTTACAAAATTCTCTTCAGGGAATTAATAAAATAAAGAAAATAAAACTTCAAACTCTAAGGGCTGACTTTCAAGTTTTAAAAATGAAAGAATCTGAATCCATTTTGAATTTCTATTCAAGCTTGACGGCTCTTGTGAATCAACTATGAATATACGGAGAGGAAATAAATGATATGCGAGTGGTAGAAAAGATCCTTCGTTCTTTAACACCTAAATTTGATTATGTGGGGGTGTGCTATTGAGGAGTTTAAAGATTTAGACTCTATGACTGTAGAGCAATTGGAAGGTTCTTTACAAGCCCACAAAGAGAAAATGAAAAGGAGAAAAGAAGAATCACTAGAGCAACTTCTTAAAACTCAGGCATCCTTCAAAGGATTTGAAAGTGGGAAAAGTTACAAAGGAAATAGACAATGGCAAGACCATGGAGGTCGTGGAAGAGGAAGAAGTTATACCAACAATTTCAACAATGAAGATAAAAGTCACCAGTCATTCGAGGTCGTGGTCGTAGTCAACGAGGAGACAGAGGACATGGAGCCTACCAAGGTTCAAATGAAATGAGAAATGACAAATCTTAAATTGAGTGTTATAACTGTCATAAAATTGGACATTGCTCTTGGAAATGTCGTAGTAATGTTGAAGATAAAGTTAATCTTGTCGACAACAACAAAGATGAAGATGAGTCAACATTGTTATTAACACTCAAAGAAGAAGATAGAGGTGATTGCAGTTCATGGTATCTTGTAAAGATGATGACCATAAATTGATTAACAATGTTCATTATGTGCCAAAACTGAAAAATATATTTTTTGAATTTGGGTCAACTTCTTGAAAAAGGATATGATATTCATATGAAAAATAAGCATCTTTGGCTTAGAGATTCAAGTAACAACTTAATTGCTAAAGTGCATCTGGCAAATAATAGGTTATTCCCTTTGAATCTTAAAACCATCGATGCAAAGTGTTTGAAGGCTAATGTGCAAGATGACTCATGTTGTTGGTATATGTGATTTGGGCACTTGGACTTTGAAGCACTCAAATCAATGGGAGACAAGAACATGGTTGATGAGATTCTGTCAATGAACCATCCAAATCAGGTGTGTGAAGCTTGTCTTCTTGGAAAACATGCAAGGAGGAGTTTCCCAAAGAAGACTACATCAAGAACAAGTAAGCCACTTCAACTTGTACACACCGATGTGTGTGGTCCAATCGATCCACCTTTTTTTGGTAAAAGAAAATACTTCTTGCTCTTTATTGATGATTTCAGTAGAAAGACTTGGGTATACTTCTTGAAGCAAAAATTTGAAGTTTTTGTTGCCTGTAAAAATTTCAAAGCACTTGTAGAAAAAGAAAGTGGCTACGAAATAAAAGCATTATGGTCTGATAGAGGAGGCGAATTCACTTCAAAATAATTTAATGACTTTTGTCAATCTCATGGAATTCATCTCCCTCTAACAGTACCTTACTCTCCCTAAAAAATGGAGTTGCTGAAAGAAAGAATAGAATAATTCTTAATATGGCTAGATGTATGTTGAAAGTTAAACATCTACCAATTTATTTTGGGCCGAGGCTGTTTCTTGTGCAGTTTATTTGAGCAATAGGTCTCCAATAAAAAATGTATGAGATCAAACACCTCAAGAATCATGGAGCGAAAGAAAGTCAAATGTCAAGCACTTGAGAATCTTTTGGAGCATAGCATATGCTCATGTTCCACAATCAAGGGAGAGCTAAACTTGATGATCGAAGTATCAAGTATGTGTTTATTGGCTATGAAGCAAGTTCAAAAGGCTAAAAATTATACAATCCAAGCAGTAACAAGGTGGTGGTGAGTCGTGATATTGAATTTGATGAAGAAGCATCATGGAATTGGGAGAGTCCTGAAGAAATAACATATGATTTTCTTCCATATTTTAGAGATGAAGAATAACATGAGACCATGGCACTTGCACAGGATGCAACCACACCTCCTTCACTAGCAAATGTTGCATCTCCGTCTACTCAAGAGAGTTCAATTGAAAGGCCACATAGGATGATGAGCATCCAAGAACTTTATGATGACACAAAAGAAATTACTAATTTTGATTTTTTTGTGTTGTCTCTTTGCTCATAGTGAACCAATGATTGTTGATGAAGTTGTTACGGGCAAAAGGTGGAGACAAGCCATGGAGGAGGATATCCAGTCAATAGAGAAGAACAACACTTGGGAGTTAACGATTCTTCCCAAGGATCATCGAGCAATTGAAGTCAAATGGGTATACAAGGCAAAAAAAATGCTCATGGAGAGGTAGAGAGATACAAGGCAAGACTTGTGGCTAAAGGTTACAAACAAAGGCATGGCATAAACTATGAGGAATTCTATACACCTATTGCCCAGATGGAGACGATCCATATATTGATCTCTTTGGCGGCGCAAATGAAGTGGAAAATCCATCAACTAGATGTCAAATCAACATTTTTGAATGGATATCTTGAAGAAGAAGTCTATGTTGAACAACCATTGGGCTTTGTGGTAAAA
Source organism: Solanum stenotomum (assembly GCF_019186545.1). Taxonomy (NCBI): domain Eukaryota; kingdom Viridiplantae; phylum Streptophyta; class Magnoliopsida; order Solanales; family Solanaceae; genus Solanum; species Solanum stenotomum. Next base: position 37,494,907 of record NC_064290.1, read on the forward strand.
AAAATCATGAAGATACGGTGTTGAGGTTGAAGAAATCCTTATATGGGTTGAAGCAAACTCCACGAGCTTGAAATAGTCACATTGATAAATACTTTCAAGACAAAGGGTTTACTCGTTGTCTCCATGAATATGCTCTTTACATTAAAGTTCATACTAATGGAGCTAGTCTGCTTGTTTGTCTTTATGTTGATGATCTAATTCTAACGGGTAACAATCCAATTTTATTTGAATCTTTCAAAAAAGCTATGTCCCTTGAGTTTGAGATGATGGACATAGGGCTCATGTCATATTAATTGAGCCTAGAATTAAGTGAAGCAAATGGAGGAAGACATATTCATATCTCAAGAAAGCTATACAAAGGATATTTTGATGAAGTTCAACATGTTTTATTGCAACCCTGTGAACGCCCCAATGGAAAGTGGAACAAAATCGTCAAAGTTAGATGAAGGAGAAAAGGTGGACTCCACTTTGTTCACAAGTCTTGTAGGAAGTCTAAGGTACTTGACATGTACGAGACTAGATATACTCTTTGAGGTTGGAGTAGTAAGTCGCTTCATCGAAGGTCCTACCTCCACTCACTTGGAGGTCGCTAGAAGAGTTCTATGTTACCTGAAAGCTGAATAGGTGGCAGGGATATCATATACGTGTCGTGCTATTTGGTTGATGAGATTGTTGAAGGAACTCAATTTGCCGCAAATTGTTGCCACAATGATTTCTGTTGATAAAAAATTTGCGCAAGCACTTGCAAATAATCCAGTGTATCATGATCGGAACAAGCACATGACATAAGGTATCACTTTATCCGAGAATGCATTGCCAAGAATAAGTTAGAGCTCAAGTATGTGAAATCTCATGATCAAGTTGCAGATATCTTTACAAAGCCTCTCAAGTTTGAAGATTTTCAAAAATTGAGATCAAGCCTTGGAGTAGAGAAGAAAAATAAAAAATAAGGAAGAGATTTGTGGGAACGAAAGCTTGACAACAACTAATTTGGCAGCACACTTGTTGAAATTACTAGCCACAAATGTGAAAGTTGGTAGTCACAAATGTGAAAGTTGGCAGCCACATTTGTGGAAGTTGGTAGTCAAAGTTTGGTAGAGTTTTGGTAGAACTTTGGTAGAGTTTGGCAGCCAAACTTTGTGAAAATTGGCTGCCACATCTATGTCACTAATGATGTAATCAAGAGGTTCAAAACTCTATAAATATAGTAGTAATTGAACACTTGAAGACACATCAAAATAGAGAAGCAATAGAGAGTAGAGAGAGTAATCCACAAACTATTTCTTAGTTTGTGAGAAAATAGTGTGGAAGTAATATTATTGTGAGTTGTAAGAAATAAAAAGAGTGTTGAGTACTAGTCTTTTGACACTACCAAGTGTTTCATAAATTTAATTGCATTACTTATTTGGGTATCATATTTACCCCATTTTAATATTTGGTATCATTGTTACTCTATTCCTATGTGATTATCATTTTGTCCAACGATATCAACTAGTCATTTAATTTTACTCCTATCTTGCATTGCATGTCTCTTTTACTTGATTCTCCTAATTAGTTAATATAAGCTTTCGTAAAGAATAATGGTTGATTTAGTTCTCTTCGTCAAGTTAAATATACGGTGAGTTGGGAGGATTACATGTCATCGATATCATATAAATGATATGTGAAAATTGGTTACACCTGCTATTTTTTGGCATATATTAGGTGTTCCTCTATGCGTCTCTGGTATGTTTATATGCCTATTGAGAAAGAAAGAATATTGTGTTGTAGGTTTGTAAAGTGATTGCATTACTGATACTTTGCAAAATACAGATTTCTTATCAACACATCATTGATAGAAAATAAAACACACACCCTCACATAATGACAGGAGTTCATAGAAGGAAACTAAAAAAATTCATTCACTTTTCACTTAATGTCTTTTTCCTCCTTTGAAACACTTCTCTGGTGTCATCTGAATTTTGAACGAATGTTTATTTTTTCTATGTTTTATCCTCCTTTTTTGTGTGCTAGCATATAGTTATATGCTTGCTTCACTAATATATGAAATCTTTTTTAAAAAAATGATTGTCGTTGCTGAATTTATCAAAAGAGGTGGAAGACGTTGCATGCGAGTCACTACCTATTTTAGTAACCATTAGTCCTTACATTGCCCCTACTTATAGTTAATATGGTATTACTTATTTGGCATTATTGCAGGCAAGAAACACGGATAAGGAAAGAAGGAACGGAAAATTCCCTCTCACTCCTGAGGAAATTGGCCTTATGCTTCGAGCACTTGGTTTCGCTAATGATGTTCATATATATATATATGTGTGTGTGTGTGTGTGTGTGTGGGGCATTCGGAGAAATTTATGGAGTAGAGGAGACATTGGCTCCTCTCAAGGCTCTATTTCCAAAATTTTATTTCAAAGAAACAATTGCCAGCAAAGAGGAATTGACACCATTCTTGTCCTTTTCTTCTCGGATGGCTGTGTTAGATTTCATGGTTTGTGATGAGAGTGGATTTTTTTAATCCAATAACAATGGTATAATATGACAAGAATGCTCGCTGGAAGAAAGTAAGCTACTTGATGTTTTTGACTTGAATCAGTTAGCTGACTTCAGAAAAAATTAAAGTTTAAACAATTTTCCATCTTACAAAATAATTTTGACGAAATGATACTCCTACAAATGCCATATTCTTACTCAAATACCATGTTACTTTATTTGTTATTCTGTTACTCCAGAAAAGGGTAAAGTTTTTAAAATCCTTTCCGTGTTTCAGAAGTTTTAATCACAAACGAACTATCCGCCCAAATGCGAAGAAGCATAACAATTTGCTCCTTTATCAAAATAACATGACATGGGAAGAGTTTGCCTCACTAATTCGAACGTCTCAAATAGGTTTCATGGCCGAGCCAATGGAGTTAAAGCCAGGCAGGGGAGAATTTCATGAAAACTCAACATTATGCATTTGTGCATATTCTAAAATGGATACCGGTGTTGCTACTTTTAGTGTTAAGAGAGAAAAGGGTAAAGTAACTGATGGTCAGGTAGGTGAAGAAGAGAAAGAATGGTATGATACAGAATATACGGAGAATGAACTTGATATTCAATGAAGAGGGCTTCCGAAAGACATGATGCAGATTCTGGCAGATTTATAAAACTTTACAGTCAGAAATAGAAGATGATTTTCTTGGATTAAAGAAAAGTTGCAGATAGAGCAGATCCTCATTTTGAGTACTAGCTTCCATTCATTGATAACAAAATAACGGTAAGACGAAGATATAAGCCGACGGTCCAGGTACATGAGAAGACTTTAGCCGCTTACTCAGAACTTGCGGCTTTCCTATCCATACCGTTTCAATGCTGCATTCGTCTGTTTCAATGTGTATAATTATAACACCTTTTTGGTACTTATGGGGATGAATATATCTACTTTTAAATACTAAAATTTATTTTTTTGCTAATGTGATGACTTTTTACTGATAGTTGATGCGATTAACGTATCTGACGGAAGTTTTCTACGAAAGCAAGACTTGTGTGTCGTGAAGAGAGATTAGTCCCAAGAGTTAGTCGTTTTAGAAGATGTTGCAAAAGCTAATGAAACTAAAGTATGGGCTTCCATCCACTTACTGTGATCCTGTGATTTTCGACTAAATATTTTATCAAATATCAAAAAAGGTATCAGTTAAAGTATTTTTATAATTACCTTTATTTTATTGCTCTTAAAGCTAAAGGAATATACTCAAAAAGATGAATATAAAGGAATATAATCACACTGCATATTCATTGTTATTAGAAGGGATATCTAAAAACTTGTATCTCTATTTTGACAAAATGTTTAAGAGTGGTATATGTTTGATGTTGCTGCAAACTTAACATTATTAAATGCATTTTGTAAAACAGTAATAATGCTAAGAGACTGTGCAAGATGCAAGGTTTGATTTTCTTCAAACCTAATGATATATGTAATAATCATGTGAAATGTTGCTATATATTCTTATTAGCCTCTCAAAAGGCTTCTTGGCTATTCAACATGTCAAAATATTATTCAAATCCTAAGAGCTGAATTACCCAGATTTACGACTTGGTATATGAATACCACAATAGTTGATTGTCTCAAATCTCTTCGTTTCAACCACTTTGATATGGTATTCAACATCAAGCCAAAGATGAACAGATGTAGTGCAATTGCTTGATATAAGCTATGCCAATAATTAATCACTTAGTGTTGGGCCCGTGCTGAGCACGAGTCATGCCCATCTAGTATATATATATGGAAAATTTTAACACATTATTGTTTTCCTCTTTAGAATTTGATTTGTATAGAATAAAAAATACACCCCCTTTAAAACGAAGAAGAATTTTATGTTTTGTGTGACGGGTACTAACATCAATTTTATTATGTCTTCTTCGCAACCGGATAAGGCAATGCATTGAACTGCCTTCTTCATGACCTTTGTAGAAATTTGACAATAATCATGCCCTTTGCTTTTCCAAATGATGTTTTTGGCTAAATTACTGAAATGCTGAGAATGTTCACAGATTCTTATTCAAGGAAGAGAAATTTGACTGTTATCATTTAGTACTTTTATGGTATCCAAGAATTAAAAGCTTTTCTAAGTGAATTCGGATTACCTTATAAGTTACAATGTATTTATTCTCATGTTCTCTGAATATTCATATGACATTTCCACCATTTGGATAGAATTACATGCTTTGGTGTACAATTTTTTAACGACATAGCTCCACCACCGATTCTCTTGAAAAGAAAAAGACAACGAAGGAAAGAATCTCATTAAGATATTTAACAGATCTTCCTTAATGTTTAGTGTGAAGAATGTACAGTTTCTTGGACATGACTTTGATCTTCATAGCAACATAAGTTTTTTTTTAGAATTCAAGAAAAGATCACAGTGTGATAAGCAGTTTATCATTACAAAGGTGTAAAGTGAAATTCATTATGTGAGGTATGACACTGCAGTAAATGAAATATTGAAATTAGAGAGCCAAACAAGGGTGGAAGAAATGCAGACTTTCGACAAAGGACAATTGAGCTTGCCTTTGATACAACTCTCTCAAGCAACTCTACTATTTATACATATGTAATGACCTGGTCGGTCATTTTTTATTTTTCCACGGAAATTACTATTTTTCCCCTCTCGATGTCGACCCCGAGTCATTTTTTATTGAGTTTGAAAAGTTGGTTTTGACCTCCAAGTTAAAAGTTGAGATTTTTGGTAAGTTTTGAGTTTGAAAGGCTAAGTTGTTAAGAAAGTGGTTTTCAGTGTCTTTTGGAGGTTTGAGTATCGAAATGGGATTCCTTCGATTCCATCAGTCTTGAAATGTGAAATATGATCCGTGAGAGTTATCAATTTTTGATCCGAGTCTTTTTGAGGATTTGAGGTCTAAAGTTGTGCAATTGTGGAGATTTAGCCTTTGGGTTGACTTTGGTCAATATTCGGGGTTTGGATGCTCCGATCGGGATATCGAGAGTTTCATTAGATTCAGGGGATAATTTTAGGCATGGTGAGGTCTTGGTTGAGTTTTGAGAGGTTCCGAGTTTGTTTTAGCCTTTTTGGCGTGAGTTGGTTTCTTGTGGTTTTTACAGATGTCAGGTCGAGGTGACCTCAAATTTATATTTTGACGGTTCCATTGAGTCAGGAAAGTCGAGTATAAGTGATTTACATATGTGGTTTCTGTGTACGGGGTTCTGAACGAATCCCAAAGGTCCTTTCGATGTTTTGAAAGTTGGTTGAATTTTTCTGTTGCATAAATCTGGTGTCTCTCGCGATCACGAGGAGGAGCTCGCTTTTGCGAGATGTTGTTCATTTTTCCGAAGGGTCAACTTCACTTCACCTTCGCAATCACGAAGGACCTGTTTGCAATTGTGAGCTTAGTAGAAGCGAAGGCTCATTCGCTTTTGCGGTGCCCGAGATTTTAGCGGGGTTCACTTAAGCAAACCCCATTATCACGCCCCGAGCCTACACCCTGGACGTAGCTGATACTCGAGAATCATTGCTGGTCCCTAAGCGAACCATCATCGTGGTTGACTATAAGCGGAATACTAACTCAAGCATACATAAGCATCAAATTGAATGAAATGCTTACAAACAATTTACTGAGTACGAAACATAAGTTATTATAAAACATCTGAAAAATGAAAGACTCTCCAAGACTGTCTATATATGAAGCCTCTATTGTATATAGACGAGTGTCGAGACAAGACCCACAACTACTTAAAACAACTGACTAGAAAATAAATGTGAAGTCTCACAGAATGCAAAAAGGCTCACCTAGGCCCTCTGAAGTGCAAAGTGATCTCAACGAATGCCTGTTGATGATCTTAAGAACCTGTATATGCATCATTAAAAGATGCAGGTCTAATGCCATCAGTACATTGTACGAGTATGTAATATGAATGAATAAACAAATAACTGAATTGAATGACTGAAAGCAACTATACTGAATTGGAAACCATTTAAGCTTTACAATAAGATGTTCAATAGAAGTAATATGAAAATAAGATACTTTACTTTGTGGGGAGTTTCTCTACCGACAACCATTAATATGAGCCTAGCAATGATACAACGTTTTGCGCACGTTACATGGGTCATCCTATACCTTGTCGGGGTATAGAATGATATTATGACTATGGTGCATCTAATAGGCCTTCTCAGAGACAGTGAAAAGTCGCATGAAGAATCAATGCTATCCTATTGTATGATGGCTACGTAGTTTTATGAGACTTTTGAGCTATAAAAGAATCTAACCCAATTCGTTGCTCGATACTACTCCCAAAATAATCAATTATAACTATATTCTCAATTCACCCTTTACAAAGAAAGGGACTATTACTTTTCCGAAACATCAATCATACTCTTTCTTTTTGTTAACTGTCTAATAGTATATATGGAACCATTTGATTCTATCTCTAAAAAGACTATTTTCAAAAAATGCATTTAAAACTTATATGAAACGTTCGGGACCACTAAAGTCCCCTCAAAACTCTTGCTCAAATCGTCTCTTTAAACTTTTCTCAAGACTCCTCTTCACTTTCTCAGAAAAACCAATTTAAGATAATTGTTTGATTAAAAGATTCTCAACAATAACTCAATGAATACTCAAATGATAGGGTTCATGCTGAAATATAGACATGAACGAATCAACTAGATAAAAGCTCTTGAACTTTTCTCTTAAACTCACTTTAGTTTGGAATATAAATTAAGACATGTGATTAGGACATGGAGGATCTATCAAGGATTGATGGAGCCTTTAGTAGCTAATACAAAGAGGAAAACATACTCACGATTCAAAGGAACATGTTCGGAAAGAAGCATGGAAAGAAAAAGGACCAGATGACCCTGGCATACTGCTGGTGCATCACCCTAGGGCCTGAACTTTAGAAGTCAGGCCTTGACACACTGCTGGTGCATCACGCTAGGGCCTGAACTACTGAAGTTCAGTCTTGGCGCTATGGGTGGTGCGCCGCCGTAGCCCCCCTACCCAGAAAACCAAACAAATTTTCTTCTCAATTTAGGGTCCTAACTCATTTAGAATTGAATGATTCCTCCTAAATTCTTCTTAATTCTCAAACCCAACACAAATTCATAAAATTTCTCATAAAAATCTCCTCAAAAGATGACTCTTACAAACGATCCACAATACAAAAGAATTCACAACCTCCTTTGTTAAATAATTGAACAAAAATCAAGAACTATGCAAGAATCTTTCAGATACAACAATTTTTATGGATAAATTAGATGTATGGCGTGAGGAAGAAAAAGTCCATCACTGTGGGAAGCCTTACATACTTGGAAAGAACAATGTTCTTGGTGAAAATTGACGAGATCTTGACGAACGCTCAAAACCTAGATCTTTCTCCTCTTGTACTCCTCTCTTATTTTTCTAAGTGTTTAGGAACGACAAAGAATGGTTTAGCATCTGATTCGACCCTTATTTGGGTCAGGAAAAATGTGCTAAGCCTAGTGGGAAAAAGGAAAAGATGAAAATACCCTTTTCTAAAATGGATGAAATGCCTTAAAAGTGAGGCTTCACTCAAACATGCATAAAATTTTACTCCGAGCTTGAAATTTACCAAACTTGTCAGCTTTGGAAAGAGGACTCAAAGTCCTTCAATTTGATATCTCATGGGCCACCTAATTCTTTATGTGCTAAAAGATATGGTCGATTAAAGTTGATCCAAAATTAGAAATTGATGGTGACTCGTACACATTTCTCTTTAGTTCTTTCAAAATCCGAAGTGTTACACCCATGTCGCTTGTGTGATACGTGGGAGGGTTTTGTCATGCAGATTTTGGGGTTTAAGCCCCATTTCACTATTTTTGAACTTGGGGAACCTTTGGTGGAGAATATTGAAGGGATTTCTGTTCTAGATCAATTGAGTGAGTGCTTTTTATCCTAAACCTTCATTTTACTTTGATTAATTATGAGTATTAACATCAAAATATGAGGTTATGATTGGTAAATGATGACGTTTTTCAAGAACTTAACTTCTTAGATAAAATGGAATTTGTGAACTGATTTCAAGTCCTATTTTGAAATAATTTTCCCTAATGAGTTCATAAAGACTTGAGTAAAGTTTTCAAGTATTAAGTTTTAGATTCAGACCTTAATTTTTTGGAGTTGGATATTGTGTTAATTGACCTGTCTTTCAAGGAGATTGTTGTGGGGATTGTTGTGGGTGCTGTTGTTTCTGGAAAGTGATTGGTAATACTTGCTTGTGCATAGATTGTAGGGCTTTGGAGGTGATTCGGATGGGGAAGACTCAACTATTGGAGTGATTGTTGATTGATTTAAGGCAAGTGAATTCCTAAACCTAATTGTATTCTAGTTGAATTCGTATGCTTATTTCATTGATTTCATGTTGGGAGTAATGAGAATGAGGTGAAGGTTTTAAATTGTCCATTTGTTATATCTAAATGCATAAAGAGGGGTTGAAATGAAAAAAAGGCTATGTGATGAACATGATAATGTGAATTGCCTCATTGTGACCCTTGATGATTGACTGATGATATGCTTGAAAGCATCATAGTGTACTTGAATTGTATGATTTGTTGTCTCTTCCATGTGGTGTGATATTGCTTGTATTCATTGATTGTGAACACAATGATAAGACATGTGATGAGTGTTATTATGATAAGGTCTTTGTTGGTGAGTTTTATTATGCCGGGGTCTTTGCCGGCAACTGTTATTATGCCGAGGTCTTTGCCGACAAGTGTTATTATTCTAAAATCTTTGGCGGCGAGTGTTGTTATGCCGAGGTCTTTGCTAGCGAGTATTATTATGCTGAGGTATTTGTCGGAGAGTGTTATCATGCCGAGGTTTTTACCAGCGAGTGTTATAAAGCCGATGAGAAATGGTTCTGACTAATGATGATCATTGTGACTTGATATACTTGATGTTTATGCGTGACTGACTTTTGGATTGTGATTGATGTACTTGTTATATGTGACTAAACTACTTGTTATTGAGATTGACTTATTTAATTTGTTTGATTGGTAAATTGTGAAGATTAAATTGTGAATATTGGGCTTGTGTGCCGCGTATTATAGAATTGCTAGGTTGGTTTGATTTTTGTGCAGGTTGTAGTTTGAGGAGGTTCTGTTGGAGAGTAAGGGGATGAATGATTTCTAGCTAGTTTCTTTGTTTAGTAGGTTGCTTGCTGAGTACCGTGTTGTTGGTACTCACCCATTGCTTCTACACTTATTTAGTTTCCGAGCCTAGATCCGTGTGATCTCTTTCTCCTTCACCTGATCTCGAGGCTCCTCAAGGACTTGAAGAGGTAACTGCTTTTCATTCGGCGCACCCTATTTTTCCTTTTCTTACACTTTGTTCTATTTGAGAAACAAAGTTTGAGACTTGTAATTATTTCTAAATTCCACACTTATGTATTTAGTGGCTTGCACAGTGACCATTAGATTTTGGGGGTTTTAATAGAAGTTTAAGATTTTTGCTTTATCTTGTTCTTGATTTTACTGTTTCCTGATTTTGTTTCATTTTCGTTGGGTTGAGGCTAACTTGTCTTGGTTGGAAAAGACAGGTGCCATTACATCTATTTTTGAATCGTGACAACATGTAGACATAGTCTTTGTAGAAACGTTATATATTTTCAACCATGACTTTGTAAATTTTGGAGATCCTACAACATTTTTACATTTGGTGGTTTTCTTTCTTGAATTATGTTGTACATTTTCAGCCATAATTATTGATTTATTTCTCAATGTTCTTGAGAAATCCATGGAAACATTCCCATAAAAAATTTATACCTTGACAACCTGCAAGTACTCAACCTCAAGAAAAATAATACTACTGATATGATTCCCGAGTCTGTTGGAGAACTAAGGAAACTTAGTAAGTTACAACTTCACCAAAACAAATAATGTGCTTTTGGATGAAGACTATGTTGTTTATTTAGGTGACTTTGGATTGGAGATTTTCGCAAGTTCAATTTTTTTTCATGGTAAAAAATAAGAGATAGCATTGACAAATTGAATGCCGAAGCAGATCCATTGTTCTTATAAGAGATATACTCGAATAGGTCATATCTATTCTCGTTCTACCAAATGCAATTAGGACGAAAGCTGCAAGTAGTAGTCATATAGCTGCAAACTACAACTTTTCTCCATCCATATCCTTTCCCAACTTCGTCAAAAAACTTTGTAAACAAAATTAAAAAGAAATAAATACAAAGAGCATGCCATAGAGTTTAAACCTACAAAAACAATTTTTGTACCTAAACTAGAGGCATATAACAGACTTCAAAGTACCAACTTTAAAATGAAGCTTAGACTATTGTTAGGCTCAAACTATAGTTTAACAATATACATACAGAACAAGAGATACAGAAAGGCTACACAGAAGCAAGTAACTGTTTGAGGAACCATTGCTGAATATCAATGATCACAATCGGTGAATTAGTAGTCTCTCCTGTGCTTATACAACGCACTGCCAAACTAATTCTTCATATGATCAAGTTCCTTTACAAGTTATCAATAGCCTAATTATATATCTGCATTAGAAACTCTATCTATGCATTCAATAATTATTTTATGAAACTTATTGCAGCACTCCATTTTCAAGACTTTCATAAAGAGTAACTAACTTTAGGCGAACAAGAACATAGACAATAATATAAATTAAAAACTTTGATTTCAAAATGTGATAATGAAGGTAAGTATAACTAAAAGAAAAACAAAGATATTTGAACAAATGATTATGCTATAAAACTATGCCTAGAATTATTTTCTATCAAAAACACACTATGTTAGCCAGAGTAGTAATAACTAACAAGATGTATGGTTGTGTTAGGTGTAGCATTTAAAAGTTAGTTACAAGACTGATGAGGTGGCAGTAGTCAATTACAAAGTTGTTACAGATATTTTGTACTCTTTCATTAGTAGACTAGTACAAGAGTACATACATGTACAAATTCATTGCATGAAGACATTAATACAATTATCTTCTCTCTTTCTCTTCTAAATGCTCTGTAATTTGTGTTGATATGCAATCTCCATTCATGGAGTTATCATGGTATTAGAGTAGGGCCCATCCACCCAATGTTGGGGTCCCCCTAAAAAATCAAAATTTCCCACGCACCAGATGCTAAGCACCGGGCGTGAGGTGGGGGTATTAAAGAATGACAAAAGTCCCACATTGGTGGTTAATGAGATAGTGGACTCCTTATAAGGTTTGGTTAATCCTCCTCCTTTTAACCTAGCTTTTGGGGTGTGAGTTTGGCCCAAGACCTAATTTCACATGGTATCAGAGCTCTTGATCGTGAAAGGCCAAAGGTTAAGAAACTAAATAAGAAGTGCTCAGATTCATCACTGTCCAAAGGTGAATTGAAAGGAAGCATCAAAAGTAAAGCTAATAGCAATGACGAATGAAATTGCAGCCGAGGAAACAAGCACTGGAAATGGAACTAAGAGTCAAGCCATACTTTTAGTAATAGATCACAATCACCCATTATTTCTTCAACACACTGATACTCCAGGTAATTCTTTGATTTCTCTTCAGTTAACTAGTTTAGAAAACTATGCTTTGTGGAGTAGATCCTTTAGGATTGGACTAGTGGGGAAAAACAAGTAAGGCTTTGTAGATGGACGATTTCCTAAATCCATGTTTGAACCAATTTTGTTCGATTAGTGGGAAAAATGTAGTTCTGTAGTGTTAAGCTAGATTATGAATGTTGTACGACCAAGACTTCTAAGCTCTATAGTGTATGCTTCTAATGCACGCAAGTTTGGTTAGACCTAAGAGAAAGGTTTGATACAATAAATGGATCTAGGATTTTTCAATTGCATAGAGAGATTCACACACTAATTCAGGGGACTATGTATGTTGCTGACTATCATTCTAGGATAAGAGAACTTTGGGATGAATATGATGCTCTTATGCCTTATCCCAATATTCCCTGTCCAGAGTCAAATAAATTTGGTGAAAACTATGACTATCAAAGACTCTTGCAGTTCTTAATGGGACTAAATGAGTCCTACTCAACTCCTAGGATTCAGATTCTCATTATGAGTCCAATTCCAACACTTAACAAGACTTATGCTCTTCTTATTGACCAAGAGAGTCAGAGAAATCTAGCTAGTTCTACTTCCACTAGCTAAGGGGTGATAGAAGGAACATCAATGTATACTCACAGAGGCAACACCTAAAGGCTCAATTCAAAATGGAGTAGGTGGGTCATACTCAGGAGGATCTGGTGGTGGATACAATAGTAATGCTAGTACTTCTGGAGGATGCTACAAAGCTAGAAAGTCATATATTATATGTGAACATTGTGAATGCAAAGGTCATTTTATGGAGCAATGCTATAAAATTGTTGGATATCCTGCTGTAACACCCCGAAAACTAGTAGGCTTAACTAGAGCTTGTCGTAAGGGTGAAGTCCTAAAATTTTCTTCTCGTACTTAGAATGAACGGTTTAGGGGTTAAACGTCAAGGTACGACCCCCCAAGGACCAACCAAGGGTCCTTGAAGGGACCCAAACCATTCCCTAGAAACTGCCCAAAAATAGGCCACCTACGGATCAGACTCACGCACAGTAGGTGGGGGTCGTGGATGGGGACATGTGGACTATCCTAGGGGCGGTTGAGGCTAAGGGGTTTTAAGTAATTTCCTTTTTAGTGAGGTCATTTTGTGTAGTTTTAATACATCTATATAAGCCTTTTTAAGCCATTAACCAACTCATTCACCTCATAAATCCCAAAACTCAAATCAATAACCAACTTTTCCCCAAAATCCTCTCTCTAGAACTCCAAGGAAGAAGAACAAGAAAGGTGAAGCTAGGTTTGAAGAAACAAGATTTTCTCTTCAAATTCGTGGTAATTCTTCAATAAGGTATGGTAGCTCTTCATCCATTGGTAGCCTTCACGTATGGCGCCCCGTCAAAACCACCAATTTCAAAGCTAAAAAACCCAAAAGTTAGGGTTTGACTTCAATCTCATGGATTCCTTTCAAATTCATTTTAAATGATTGAACTATGTTTTTTTATGGATATATTTATGATTTTATATGACTTTAAGTTGAATTCCTCAAGAATCCATGAAATACCCTATTTTCTCAAATTGGATCTTAAAGTGTGAGTATTGATTGATGCAAGTAGAATGTTATAGAATTATGAATGTAATGAATTGATTAATTGAATTATGTTATCACCCATGTCTAATGTAGTAATTCTAGATGTGTTGATAAATTATGATCCATGGTCCTTGAAGGACAAAGTATGAGAATTATGCATGTTTATGAGGTTTATGTATATGCTTTAAGAACACTTTGAGAGTAAAGTGATTATTACTATGATGTAATTGTGGTGTTGTTGAAATAGAATTCTCACACATAAGCACTTATGAATGAAGTTTACATGATTATTTGTGTTGATTGAAAGACTATTCTCAATTATACACTTATGGATTATGATGACATATTGTGGAAGACTTTTCTCACCAAAATGAATCTGTAGGCCGATGGTACCCCTTTCATGAGGAGTCAATGAGATATTCTAATGATGATCCTTGAATCGGTTGGCCAATGGTACCCCTTTCACGAGTGACCAATGAAGTATTCTGATGATGAACCTTGAATTGGTAGTCCAATGGTAACCCTTTCATGAAGAGTCTATGATATATTCGAATGATATACCTTAAATCGTTAGGCTAAGGGCACCCTTTCATGAGTAATGATGTTAATAGAGAATTAACTACCTTATAAGAATTTAATGCTTAGCACCGAGTGGATATTGTGAGGTGAAAGTTCTCCCTATGTACGGCCGGATTTCTAGTAAAAACCTACTTATTCCATAACTATGTTCCCCCATAGGTCTTTAACTACTGGATCCAACTAAAAGCTAATACATGTTAGTTCTACCTTAGAAAAGTTGGAAACCCTTTTCGGTGTGGGGCTTGACACCGGATTCCATGTTAAACTCACATGGTCTATGTCCATTAAGGCTTTTTCCCATTATGAACAAGAATATGAATTCTGAACTATGGTAACTTAATAAGCTCTACTTAGTGTGGGTGGCGGTATGTGACTTCATCCATGCATTACACAAGTAGGTTATGAGAGTAGTTATAATGTGTTCCTTTTATGCTATGAAGATTTATGAAATGAATATGCTTATGATGATGGTACTAAGTATGTTGATATGAATACTATTTGTAATGAACTATGTTTAATGTGGATTGTTGCTATGAGTTGCTTTCCTTGATATGACTTAGTAAATGTGAAAGTTTCATTGTCTATGAGTATGAACAAAGGATCAGATCAAAGAATGGTAAGTATGATTATGGTGGCCTTAAAATGGTACTTTATGTAGATGGGATTATGGGAACTTATCTATGCATTGCACAAGTATGACTTAGGGTTACTTATGAGATGATTTTATTATGCTATGGTGATCTATATGGTGAATATTCTTATGACTTATGGTTTTATACTAATGTGCATGATCATTCTCAAACTTGGTAAAGTGCACGCTTTTCAACTAAAAATGTCCTTTTTAGCATGTTTTAAAGGTTTTTATGCATGGCTATCATACTTAGTGCATTTTTGTACTAACCTATATTTTCCTACATTTTTCTACAAGTGTATGGTCTGGTTCTTAAGGTGATCTTCTTTTGGTTCAAGCTTGGATCAACTATTCTCCTATCTTCTAGTGAGTCCTAAAGAATTGAGGACGTATGATTCATTGTAGTTCCCTTCTATTTATTTCATTTTCTAACTATATTGTAAGGGTTGTGTCCCTATTTGATTCAAAGAATGTATAGATGGCTAATTGAGAGAAGTCTAGACTTTCGCTTGCTTTTATAAATGGCTTCGATTGTATGGATATAGTTTTGAATTCTGCATCATTTCTATTTATCTTATGTTATGATAAGCTAAGGGGCTTGTATGAGACCTTTCGGGGTTGAGTACGCCTTGTCACACCTAGGGGGTACTCCTGGGTCGTGAAAAACTTGGTAATCAGAGCACAAGGTTTAGAATGATTCTAGGTTGATATCTCATAACCCACGTCTAGTAGAGTCTTGTTCATAGTGTGAAGCGCGCCACATTATGAATGAGAGGTTATAAGATGTTTAGGAAAGTACAGTTCTTTTATTACTCTGAAGTCATGCTGTAGAGTTTAACTTTATAAAGTCCCTCTTCTAATCCGTCTTTTGTGTCTTCAGGATATGAATACACGAAGGGCTAACACAAGAAGAATGGAGGGTGACAATGTCAATGAAGAAACTCCTCAGGTGAATCAAGCTCCTCAAGATAATCAAGCTCCGATTAATCCTTCGGCTTTTCTAATGTTGACCCAAGCCATGACGGCTCAAGCTCAAGCGGTGACAACTCAAGCCCAAGCGATGACGGGCCAAGCCAATAGAGATGTTGGGACTTATGTGAACCCTAGTGTGAATTCGGCCACTTCTAGGGTTAGGGATTTTGCTCGAATGAACCCTCCCGAGTTCCATGGCTCCAAAGTGTAAGAATACCCTCAAGAATTTTTGGATAAGGTTTACAAAATACTTGATATCATGAGGGGTGACTTCGGTAGAAAAAGCGGAGCTAGCCACTTATCAATTGAAAAATGTGGCTCAAGTATGGTATAAGCAATGGAAGGATGAGAGGCCAATATGAGCGGGTCCCATAGAGTGGGAGAGGTTCAAATCGACATTCCTTGATAAGTTCTTGCCCCTAGAGTTGAGCGAAGGGAAGATGCAAGAATTCATTAACCTCCATCAAGGTGGTATGAGAGTGAAAGAGTATGCTCTTAAGTTCACCCAACTATCCAAGTATGCTCCAACTATAGTGGCGGACTCAACGGCTAAAATGAATAAGTTTGTGATGGGAGTGTTCGACTTGGTAGAGGAAGAATGTCGTTCGACAATGCTCATTAGTGATATGAATATCTCACGTCTCATGGTGCATGCCCAACAAATTAAAGAGTTAAAACTTAGGAAAAAGAATAGGGAGGTGAAAAGAGCTAGAACTGGTGATAGGAATTTCTCTAATGATAAGTCCGACGGACAAGGTAGACCTAAGTTTAAACAAAGGTATTCTAGTCAAGTTTCTTCCAATACCCCTAGGTTTAACCAAGAGAAAGGTAGTGGGTCTCCATTACCGAAGCCTACTTGCACAAAATGTGGAAAGAAGCACCATGGTAGGTGCCTAGCCGGTACAGACGGTTGCTATGGTTGTGGCAAGAGTGATCATCAAGTGAAGAATTTCCCTACACTCACGGAAAAAGGGAGATAGGCCAAGCATGCTCCTCCTAGTGGTACGGAACCCAATGCTCCAAATTATGGTTACTTATATGCACTACGGTCTAGAAATGACCAAGAGGTCTCTCCGGATGAAGGAATCGGTATGTTGATAGTTCTCTATAGATGCAAATGCTTTATTAGATCCCTATGCTACTTTTTAGACTATGATGTTAGCCTTGGTTGGGGTTATTTGAAAGAAGTGGTACTTGAGGTTTTAGTAGGGGGCTTACTCCGAAGGGGGAGATGGTATGCTTAGATAGCAAGATTGTTGAGAGTCCTGATATCCTCATCTATCTTCTTTTATTCCTATTCTTTCTTAAGACAAATAGTTCCTCTTGGCTTGTTTTATGATTTGGAGTCATGTGTGTTTTAGAAATTTCCATGATTTCCTTAAGTTATGCATGTTCTTGATGGAATTCATGTTTAGTGAGAAAATGAGTTTTCATGATTTATGTGTTCTGCATGTTGTTGTGCATTTAGTATAAATTGCCTATATGCTTCATGAGATGAGCTGTCAAGCATGCTTTAATATGCTTTTGAGAGTAATTGCATAATTTGCTTCATGTTATTGAGTTGAGCATGCTTTGAGTTGGAGAAGGTAGTTCCTCCAATGAGTTTGAGAAATGTTGAAATTTTCTTGCATAATGGGTTGTTTGATGTAGTTCCTACTTTCTTGTGTTCTATTGAGTATGTTGAGATGGAGTTGATATTTCATCCTTTGAATTGTGTATTATTTTGATGTTTCATGCATGATGGGCTGCTAACCTTGAGTCTTTAATTTCCTAAGGTGTCTAGATTGTCATTGGAGGATGAATGTTCCGAAGGAGGAGATAATGTAACACCCCGGAAACTAGAAGGCTTAACTAGAGCTTGTCGTAAGGGTTAGAGTCATAAAATTTGCTTCTCGTACTTAGAATGAAGGGTTTTGGGGTTAAAAGTCAAGGTACGACCCCCAAAGGACCAACCAAGGGTCCTTGAGGGGGACCCAAAACAGTCCCTAGAAACTGCCCAAAAATAGGACACCTACGAATAGGACTCACGCCAGTAGGTGGAACCATGCCCCCTGGTTGAGTGTCATGGGTCAAGGGACCAATATTAGAGCTGCATACCTCAACCCATGCCCCACTGGTACGGTCAGTGGGTCAGTCCATGCCCCGTAGGTGGGGGTCGTGGATGGGGACATGTGGACTGTCCTAGGGGCGGTTAAGGCTAAGGGGTTTTAGGTAATTTCATTTTTAATTAGTGTTAAGTGAGGTCGTTTTGTGAAGTTTCAATACAACTATATAATCCTTTTTAAGCAATTAACCAACTCATTCACCTCTTAAATCCCAAAACCCAAATCAATAACCAACTTTTCCCCAAAATCCTCTCTATAGAACTCCAAGGAAAAATAAGAAGAAACGTGAACCTAGGGTTGAAGAATCAAGATTTTCTCCTCAAATTCATGGGAATTCTTCAATAAGTTATGGTAGCTCTTCATCCATGGGTAGCCTTTCACCCATGGAGCCCCTTCAAAACCCCCAATTTCAAAGCTAGAAAACCCAAAAGTTAGGGTTTGACTTCAGTCTGATGGATTCGTTTCAAATTCCTTTTAAACGATTGAATCATATTTGTTTATGGATATATTGGTGATTTTATATGATTTTAAGTTGAATTCCTAAAGAATCCATGAATTACCCTATTTTCTCAAATTGGATCATAAAGTGTGGGTATTGATTGATACAAGTAGAATGTGATAGAATTATGAATGTAATCAATTGATTACTTGAATTATGTTATCACCCATGTCTAATGTAGTAATTCTATATGTATTGATGAATTATGATCCATGGTCCTTGACGGACAAAGTATTAGAATTATGCATGTTTATGAGGTTTATGTATATGCTTTAAGAACACTTTGAGAGTAAAGTGATTATGACTATGATGTAATTTTGGTGTTGTTGAAAGGCTATTCTCTCATAGACACACTTATGAATGAAGTTTCCATGATTATGATAATGATATTGTGTTGATTGAAATGCTATGCTCAATTATACACTTATGAATGATGATGACATGTTTTGGAAGGATTTTCTCACCTAAATGAATCGGTAGGCCAATGGTACCCCTTTCATGAGGAGTCAATTAGCTATTCGAATGATAAACCTCGAATTGGTAGGCCAATGGTATCCCTTTCATGAGTGACCAATGAAGTATTCTAATGATGAACCTTGAATCGGTAGGCCAATGGTACCCCTTTCATTAGGAGTCTATGAGATATTCTAATGATATACCTTGAATAAGTAGGCTAAGGGAACCCTTTCATGAGTAATGATGTTAATAGTGAATCACCTACTCCGTGGGAATTAAATGCTTAGCACCGAGTGGATATTGTGAGGTTGAAGCTCTCCCTATGTACGGCCGGGTTTCTAATAACAACCTCCTTATCCCATAACTATGTGCCCCCATAGGTCTTTAGCTAGTGGATCCACCTAAAAGCTAATACATGTTAGTTCTAACTTTGGCAAGTTGGACACCTCTTTTCGGTGTGGGGCTTGACACCGGATTCCATGTTAAGCTCACATGGATTATGTCGGTTAAGGCTTATTCCCACTATGAACAAGAATATGAATTATGAACTATGGTTACTCAAGAAGTTATGGGACTTCATCCATGCATTGCACAAGTAATCTTTGAGAGTAGTTATGGTGTGTTCCTTTTATGCTATAAAGATTTATGAAATGAATATGCTTATGATGATGTTACTAAGTATGTTGATATGAAGGCTATTTGTAATGAATTATGCTAAATATGGATTGTTGCTATGAGTTTCTTTCCTTGATATGTCTTAGTAAATGGAAGATTTCCTTGTCTATGAGTATGAACAAAGGATGAGATCAAAAAATGGCAAGTATGATTATGGTGACCTAAAAGTGGTACTTAGTATAAATGGGATTATGGGATCTTATCTATGCATTGAACAAGTATGACTTAGGGCTACTTATGAGATGGTTCTATTATGCTATGGTTATCTATATGTTGAATATGCTTATGACTTATGCTTTTAAACTAATGTGCATGATCATTCTCAAACTTGGTAAAATGCATGCTTTTCAACTAAAATGTCCTTTTTAGAACGTTTTAAAGGTTTTTATGCATGGCTATCATACTTAGTGCATTTTTGCATTTGCCCATATTTTCCTACATTTTCCTACAAGTGTAGGGTCCGGTTCTTAAGGTGATATTATTTTGTTTCAAGCTTGGATCGACTATTCTCTTCACTTGTGGTGAGTCCTCAAGATTCGAGGACGTATGAGTCATTGTAGTTCCTTTCTAGTTATTTTATTTTCGAACTATATTGTAAGGGTTGTGTCCCTATTTGATTCCAAGATTGTATTAGATTGTTAATTGAGACAAGTCTAGACTTCCGCTTGCTTTTAGAAAAGACTTCGATTATATGGACAAGTTTTAAATTTCGCATAATTTCTATTTATCTTATGTTACGATATGCTAAGGGGCTCGTATGAGACCTTTCGGAGTTGAGTACGCCTTGTCACACCTAGGGAGTACTCCTGGGTCGTGACACCCGCGGACTTCAAATCTAAGAGGAAGCCAAATATGTATGCAAATCAAACTACAGCTTCAGAGGAGTGTGGACATGTGGTCAGGGTCAACACCACTATCTCCTCTAGTCAATCAGGAGCTAGTGTAGGGTTGAACAATAGTACCTTCTTCACTTCAGTTCAATACCAACAGATACTTCAACTGCTCTCAAAATCTGAAGGTGACAAGGTAGGAGAGTCCTCTGCAAACATTGCCACTGTTGCAAATGCATGTAGTTCTCTTACAACCATATCTTGTAGTAGTAAATGTAGCAGTAAATGGATCATTCATACTGGAACTTCTCATTATATTACATCTAACCTAGATATTATTGACAAAGCTAAGAAGACACTTGCTCACACAGATAATAGAGTACATCTACAAAATGGAAAAGATGTATTAGTGTCACATATTGGCAACTCTTGTGTGTTCACAGATCATTCTATTTCCAATGTTCTCTTTATTCCTAGGTTCAAGTGCAATTTACTATTAGTTTCAAAGCATACAAAAGAATTACAGTGTATGGTAGGATTTTTTCCTGACTTCAGTGTTTTCCAAGACCTCTCCACTGATCAGGTGAATGGGATTTTGGTAAAGAAGAGGATGGACTTTACATACTTCATGAAGAACCAAGTCAAACTCAAAAGAAGTTAGTCAATACTACTAGTGTAGTTCATATGTCTACTAAGTCTAATTCTAGTGATGTATGACATTTCCCTGTTGATGTAATAAAGAGACATGGGTCTCTTAGAAAACTAAGCTTCAAAGGCAATTTTCATTGCATTGTGTAGCTAAACAAATAAAACTTCTATTTCCTTTTACTGTCCATAAGTCTAATGCTATATTTGATTTGATACACTGTGATCTATGGGGTCCTTATAGGGTTCCTACTCATAATGGAAAGAGGTATTTTATTACAATTGTGGATGATTTTAGCAGATACACTTAGGTTTTTTTATTACTTCCAAAGCTGACTCAATAGTTGTAATCAAACACTTTCTTACAAGAGTTCAGAATATATATTCCACAAGTGTTAAAACTTTCAGGTATGATAATGGTTGTGAGTTCTTCAGTACTGAGTTTTAGGTCCTATTGAGTGAAATGGGCATTGTACATCAGACTACTTGTGTGTATACCCCACATAAAAATGGGGTTGCTGAAAACAAGCACAAAACTATTCTTGATATGGCCAGAGCTCTAAGGTTCCAAGCATCTATACCTTTAAGATTTTTGGGGAGTGTGTATTCACAGCTGTGTACATTTTAAACAGACTTCCTTCTAGGTTACTAGGCTTCAAATCATCCTTTGAGAAACTGTATATGCATCCTCCAAACTTGTCCCACCTGAAGGTATTTGGCTGCTTCTGTTATGCTGCTAGTCCTAAGATAACTGACAAGTTCTCTTCAAGGGTTGTTCCTGCTGTATTTATGGGCTACTCCTCAACACAAAAGGGTTATATTCAATATGACATTCATGCTAAGTTCTTCTTTGTTAATAGACATGTAGTGTTTCAAGAAGAATTATTTCCCTTCAAGCATCTCAAAGCCTCACCAGATGTCATATTTCCAGTAGTGGAGTATGCTCTAAGTTCTTCTTAAGCTGCTGTGTCACATCAAAATAGTTCATCTGACATGACCTCTAATTCAGCTGCTGCTCTACATGGTGTAGATGATACTTTGAGTCCAACTCCACCTAGTCCTACTACTGAGGTACTTCCCTCTACTGAGGTACCAACTAGAAGATCAACTAGATCCAACAAATCTCCTCTATGGCTGCAAGATTTTGTCACTAAGCCTATGACCTCTGCATGTACTTATTCCTTGGCAGATCAACTATCCTACAAACATTTGTCACCTAAATACAGAGGTCTTGAATGCATACTCAGCTGTTACTGAACCTGTTTCCTTTGAACAAGCTGCTACTGATCCTGATTGGATAACAACTATGCAATTAGAGATTGATGCACTGGAGATTAATAAGACATGAAGCATAAATTGATTTACCAACTGGAAAGAGACCTATTGGATGCAAATGGATATATAAGATCAAGTTCTTAGCTTCGAAAGATGTTGAAAGATACAAAGCCAGGCTTGTGGCTAGAGGTTTTAGTCAACAAAAGGGGCTTGATTATGGTGAGACTTTTAGTCCAGTAGCAAAAATGGTGACTGTTAGGTCTGCGGTGGCTTTGGTTGCATCAAAAGGGTGGTATATATATATCATATGGATGTCCACAATGCTTTTTTAAATGGTGATCTACAAGAGGAGGTATACATGGAGATTCCAGTGGTTTTGCAAGACAGGGGGAGAGTCACAAGATCTACAAACTCCATAATTTCTTGTATGGGTTGAAACAAGCATCTAGACAATGAAATATGAAGTTAACTGATGCAATAGTCCAAATGGGGTTCAAACAAAGCCACTATGGCTACTCTCTATTCATAAAACAAACTGGGAGTGACATTGTGGTGGTGCTAGTGTATGTAATGATCTTCTGATTACCTGAAGCAATCACCAGCTCTTATACAACACAAGACATGATATCCAAAAGAAGTTAAAAATGAAGGACCTAGGGGAGCTAAAACTCTTCTTAGGTATTGAATTTTCTAGGTCAAACAAAGGTATAATGATGACACAGAAGAAGTATGCTTCAGAGCTGATCTTTGAGACTGGTCTTAGAGGAGCAAAGCATGTCCATACGCCATTGGAGCTAAACAAAAAACTCACATCAATTCAATATGATGAACATGTGACTGGTTGAAGTCCTGACTGCTACTTGCTAATCCCACAAAGTATCAAAAGCTGGTAGGAAAACTTCTTTATCTAACCATGACCAGGCCTGATCGTGCTTTTACCTCTCAAGTTCTTAGCCAGTTCATGCATTGTCCTAAGGAATCACATATGGAGGAAGCATTAAGAGTAGTGAGATACATCAAGGAAGCTCCTAGTATAAGACTAATTGAGGGGCATGTCTTGAAACAAGAAAGTCAGTTACAGGGTATCTGGTGAAGTTTGGAGGAGGATTAATCTCTTGGAAGTCCAAGAAGCAAGGAACAGTGTCAAGAAGCTCAGCTGAGGCAGAGTTCAGGAGCAGGGCTACATGTGCAGCTGAAGTAACTTGGTTAATAGGTCTGTACAAGAAGCTAGGGGTCAATGTAATACTACCTGTCAAAATGGTATGTGATAGCAAGGCAGCCATTCAAATAGCTGCCAATACTATCTTTCATGAGCGAACAAAATAAATAAACATAGACTGTCACTTTGTTAGAAAAAGAATATGTCAAGGGGTACGGCAGGCAAAATACATAAACACCAAACATCAACTTGTTGATCTACTTACAAAGAGTCTTGGACAAGGACAACACAATATACTACTAAGCAAACTTGGGATGAAGAATGTATTTCAACCATAAGGTTGAGGGGAGTGTTAGCAGAAGTATTAAGAACTAACAAGTTGTACGGTTGTGTTAGGTGTAGCATTGTTAGTTACAAGACTGATAAGGTGGCAGTAGTTAGTTACAAAGTTGTTATAGATATTTTGTACTCTTTCATTAGTAGACTAGTATAAAAGGACATACATGTACATATTCATTGTACTAAGACATTAATACAATTCTCTTCCCTCTTTCTCTACTAAATGCTGTAATTTGTGTTGATATGCAATCTCCATTTATAGAGTTATCACACTACATCAAAATTGATCTTTAGCAGCAATTAATTAATGACAATAGCTAAATCGTCCCTAAATATGTATTTTTTGCGGCAATTAGTACTTTTTGTATATGTCCCTAAAACCTTTAGCTACATTGGATCTAATGACACTTAACTAATGCCGGTAAAGACTTTAGCACTATTTATTATTGTGCCTATTTATTACCGCTAAAAGTTATTTTTGTTGTAGTGACAATAGTTGAACTCTGCATAATTGTATCTCTAGGCATCTTTTATAATTCAAAATTTCAGAACTTCAGCCGGCCAACTCATAGATTAGAAACCTTGTTGATATGGATATGAAGAAAATCTCAATAAATCCTGAAAAAAGTTTATTCATGAAATTATTTAGCAAATATACATATGATAAAATAATTTTAAAATACATAAAAATGCAGTAAATTAAAACCCACCATAAATGAAGAGGGATATGCATCACCGTCATTATTTTATCCTTGAAATGATTCTGAATATGATGGAATATGCTTTAAAAAGAAATGAATAAGCAAAACAAAATTCTATTAGTTGAAAATAACATAAAAATAAGTCTTAATCAAAATTGACATATATAATCTATTAAAAGGAAAGGTTTACCAATGCAGGGTCTGCATTAAGAAATGTGTCTATGCTTTTAGATTTCAGTTCAATATTTATGTTTAACCTGCACATTAGTCAAAATGATTGAAACATGTGGATTAATTAATAAATATGCCTCAAAATTGTATTATCCTAGAATTAAATTGACAATTTAAAACCAAATCATAAAATTACCTCACACTCTTGCCTTTTTTTTGTAATTTTGATTTTCCTTGTTGGTTTCTGAGAAGAGCTTCTTTTAACCTTCTGAGAACTTTCTAGATCACCTTTCATTCTCAAAGAATGAGGACGTTCTTTAGTAGCCACACATGGAGGGTCAAATATGTCTTTGTTCACTTCAGTTCAAATTTGGATTCAACTCTTTAACTTGACTATCACATACATTATCATTTTCATCCTCATATAAAAGTTCATTAAGATCTTCACATAGTTGAAATATTTTTTATATGAAAATTTATAGTGCTTCTTTGATCAAGTAGCTCGGTTCGGAAAGCCCAAGAGAAAGCATCATAATGTTATTAAACCACAAAGTGGAAGACGTGAAGCATTCACATGTAATCTTGGAACTGAAATATCATTAGCATTTTCTTTGGTCATATACATTGTCCACTGATCCAATAGATAACATGGTGGAAGTGAATGAATCCGTTTCTTTATAAATACCACAAGCACATGCCTACATAAAATACCTATGAACGAAGACTTGTGACAAGAAAAACTAGCATCTTTTGATACAAGATTCAATCTAATAATGTATGTTGGTGTCTGGCTTTGAAACAAATGAACTTTATATATATTCCATCTCGAATCTCAATCTTTTCTGGAATAAATTTTTTAAATTGAATCATTTCTTCTTGAAGTTTTTGAAATATTTTTTTAGTATATAATTTGTTGCTTCATCCTCCATATGATATAAAGTTTTCAAGATAGCCTTTGAATATTTTATTGTATAATTCTTCTCCCTTACTTTATCATACCTAGATTCAATAACTTTATCATAATGCATTAAATACACTTATTGATTTACTAGAGTTAAGATAATCCTTAAAATACTTTTTCATACTTTTCCTTCTTTGAGTAGTTGACATTCCAACACAAAAAGTAGTTCGCGCATATGCTGCAATCCATTTCTCACGAATTCTATATATCTTATGCAACCAACTATGTTCTTTCAAATTGTATGTTTTCATTATATCACTCCAAGCAGTTTCCGATTCCTCAATAGTGGTTGTACAATGTAAACATTACTAAACTCACTTTGAAAATCATCAAATTCACGAAAAACGTGACTTAAATATTCAAAAAATTTCTACTCAATGTGCCATATACAAAAATTGTGTACACTATTTGGGAACACCTTTGCAACTACATTAGTTACTGTAGCATCTTATCTGTGATTATAGTATGAGGGGCAACACCAAACTTGGCTCTAGCCAAGTGCGAAGTAACCACCGAAAAGTTTTTTCAATTTCATCCCAAAGCAAAGTACAGTAAAATAAGACAGATTGATGATTGTTATTAACTCCGGTAAATGGAATAAAATGCATCTTATATTTATTCCTCAAGTATATAGGATCAAGTAAGACAACATATCCAAAATTCTTGTAAGCTATCCTAGACCTGACATCAAACCAAAAACAATTAGCTAAATGACCCTCTACATCCATTTGTATTGCATAGAAGAATCCTGGGCTACCAGATTAACGCTTATGAAAATATTTCAACATCAATTGTGCATCTCCTTTCTCAAGATAGTTTTCCCTTTTAGTGCTCAAATAATTCTGAATATCTAGTCCAGTTAGATTGAGATTATCAAGACCCCTAGCCTGAGTGATCAACACTGACGAAATTTTACTTCGACGAATACCAGAATTATCTAAAAGATCAATAAGATTATTTTGAGACTGATTTTTTTCTTTTTTATCGCAATAATTTCTGGCTAGGGAGATAAGCAAGTCCATGAATTTGAGATAAGCCTAGAAATAATCTACTTTCCTTCTTCTTTCTTTGAGAAATATAACATCACTTTACACCCTTTCATAGTCTCATATAGTTGCTTATTACTCTCAAGGCTTTTCTTTGAGCGAAATCCTTCTTTTGAACAAACAAACTCTTGACCAGTTATTGATTTATATTTTCTTGATCTAATAATATGATTTTTATGCACACTAAAACCATTACGATGAGCATAATCAAGACAAAATTTAATTCCACTATCAACTCTTTGAAAATTCATATAAATGTAGGGCTCTCTCGATTCTACATTACCTATTTGAGGAGGAATTAAAGGTACAATTACATTCATGTTGATTTCTATTTCTTCCAAGGAACCTTCAGTCCCTTATGCATTCTGGTCTTCTAAATTAGAGGTTTCAAGAGTGTTCTGCAATACAATTATTAGATGTTAGAGTAATATGATTTTTCTTCGTCACAGAAAACATAAAGTTCTTTGTACATTAAAACAAGACACCTTCCTGTGGCGTAAATTGCGAGTCATTTTTTAATCTTATACATGTAAATATTTTTTAGAAGAAAACAACAATGTTGATGTTGTTACACGTTAGCAGAAACATGAAAATAAAGAACAAGGAAGAACAATAATATTTATCGTGGTTCGAATCAGAATGATCCCGCGTCCACCAGAGAACAACTGCACCAATATTTATTTCACTCTACAAAGAATACAACTGAAATACTACAAAAGAGAGAAGATCAAATACCTTAGAAGGTGAGAAGGTGTCACGACCCGAGAGTACCCCCTAGTCGTAACATGGCGTATTCGACCCCGAAGGGGCCTTATACGAGCCACATAGTCATTCATTGCATTCAATAATGAAAATAGTGTGGAATAAAAAAAAACTTATTTACATCCACACATTTGAACTTCATTAAAACAATTTTAAAAACACACAGCGGAAGTCTAAGTCTCACATGGCCATCTTAGACACAGTCACAAAATATAGGTAGGGACACGACCCTTTACAATCAAAAGAAGTCTATTAAGTCTATTACATGAACAAACGGACTTAAAAGTCTTATCCTCGAATCCATGAGGACATACCAAGTCTTGGAGGAAAGCAATCCAACACTTCAAACTAGCTAGGAGTGATCACTTGCCGGGAACCTACACTTATAGAAAATAGAGAAATATGGAATTAGCACAATTAAGTACTAAGTATGATGACCATGCAAAACATGCTTTAAAAGGGACATTTTGGTTAGAAACCATGCATTATGCCACTTTTTGAAGTACCATGAATAGTTGCATAAAAGACATACAATACAAGCATAAACATCAAGTAAGTCATAATATTACCTTTAAACAATTTCAACATGAAAACCTTTACCTTGGACCTTCACCTCAAGAACCCTTATGTTATACCTCGTGCAATGTATGGATGGCGTCCCATACCACTATCCATACTAAGGTACCACATTTTGGTCACTTAAAGTAACTTATCATTCCTTTTTTTCACCTTTGCACAATATTCATACATAAGAGGTATATCATTAATTAAGACATGACAAGGGAAAATAACTCATAATATAACCCAAGTATAGCATGCATCTCATATTAAACATTCGAGAGCCAACATTCTTTAATAACCTCATTTAGGGCACATTTGTGTCACATACATTAGGATTTAGAGAAACTCACTATGACCCTCTCCAAGCCTACTCGTGCAATGTATAGGTAGCATCCCATACTACTACCTACACTTTGTAGAGCTTATCAAGAAACCATAATGAAATCTCACATGATGGGAAGTAAGCGTTTAACCGACATAGACCATGAGAGCTTGTCATGGAATCCGGTGTCATAAGTCCCCACACCGTAAAGAGGTGGTCTACTTGCCTAAGGAAGACCGATATATAGCTTAATGGATCCACTAGCTACCTATGCGGGCACATAGTTTATGGGATAAGGTAGACGATCATTGAAACTCATGCCTAACTATTGGGGGAGTTTCCATCTAACCAAATCCACTCGGTGCTTAGCCTACATTCCCATAGAATAGTTCGTTACCTTGACATTATCACATATGAGAGGTGCCATTGGCCTACCAACTCCAAATTACATTCATTAACACGTGAAAGGGTGCTTTAAGCCTACCGTTTCAAGGTTCATTTAGGAAAGCTCATTAACTCCTCTTGAAAGGGTGCCATGGGCCTACCGGTTCAAGTCTCATCATTAACCTTCATGGAAAGGTGCCATAGGCCTACCGATTCCAAGGTTCATTATAAGCTCGTGTGGAAGGGTGCCACTAGCCTACCGATCCGAGGATTCAACAATCAACAATATAATCATTTATACAAGAAAATGATGCATAAGCCCTACCAATTCAAGGTATACTTTATATTGAAGAATCCTTCATATTCTATCATCAACATTCATGAGTGTCAAATTGAGAAATAATCTTTCAATAGCAACACCTTTACGTTCATAACATGATCACATTATCTTCATTGAATTCTCATTCATATAATGTCATGATAACACTCCAATTTCTCATACTATGCCTTTAAGGCCATGGTCACAATACATTTCATAATTAAACACCTCCACCATAAGTGGATCAAACCAAGCAAGAACAATTTTTATCCATAATATGAGATTAAGCTAACTTACCATCCTCCAAAGCCATAATCAACAACACTCAAGTCCCAACCATTTTTCTTACCACAAGAGAATTCATCCATAACTTGCCCATAAGGCCACAATCCTCAATTCATCCATATACCAACAATACACCATAAAATAAGCATGGGTAATGACATACTCCAACAATCTAAAGACATTTAAACAAGTTTGATTCATATACATTCATTATCAAGCAACCCACTTCATAAAGGCATAAACTAGGAATAGAGAGAAATCATGGGTTCTTGAAGAAGTTTCATATAAAATCATCTTAAAATCATAAATACAACTTCAATTCACCAATATAATGACTTTGAAAACATTTTACCCATGAACCCATACCTAGAATAGAAAATAGAAATTTTGTTCTTTGAAGACTTTTGAAACCCTTTTTAATGGACTCCTTGAAGGAAAGATATTCAAGGATCAAGGGTCACCATACCTTTGCTATGATTCCCCAAGAAAATTGATGAAGAAAGCCTTGAATCCAAGCCCTAGCTCCAAGTTCTTCTTCTTCTTAATGGAGGATTGTAGAGAGGGAAATATTTTAGGGATGGGAATTGAATTAATGGTATCTAGGAAATAATATATGCCCTTTGGAAAAAAATTCGTCCAACACTTAGAAAAAAAAGGGGGCGGGTGAACAGTAAAATTAGCTACTGGAAATTGCCTTTTTCTGCCGGACAGATTTTACGAAAATGGGCATAACTTCTTCGTCTGAACTCCGAATGAGATGAAACGAAGTGCGTTAGGTAGCTAACTCAAAGGGCTTTCCATGGATATATTATTGGCCACCCAAATAATTTGTGTGCTAGGAGATATGACCCTCCAAAGTAGACCCTCGAAAAAGGCTTCACTTTGAAATTTCGGATTTTGATACGGTTGCTCTAAAATTTTGGTTAGACCCATTTCCCACTCAATTTGACCCCCTAAACAAGAATATGAAGTCGGATTTTCGAAAAATGAAACGGATCTTTTTATATAGAGCTAAAAAAGTTTCCGGTAACTTCCGAAGCACATTTTTAAGAACTTTTTGGGTCAAATTCAAATATAATCATTTCATTAAGTTCTCGACTCCAAACTCACATGTGAGGCTCTAGTTTCACTCTATCATTTTCGGGTCGTTACAGAAGGCAAGTGAGAGGATGTGTTGAAAATGAACTAAGATCTATCTATTTAAAGGAATGAATTTTTCTTATTGATGTAGTCCATGACATCACTATGTGTCAAAATATCAAGGTTAAACATGTGAAACCATTTTATGGTTTACCTAAATTTCACCTACCAAAATACTATCTTGACTTTTATTTTGTCCTAATAAAGAATTATCTTCCTACCAAATCTTCATATTAATTAGTCTTCCATTGTATTTGATTCCACAAAAACCAAACCAACTCTTTCAATCTCCACCTTGGTTTGCATACCGAGCATGCGTAGAATTAACTCCCACCAAAACTTCTAAGCTTACTGGGCAATCCATTGTAAGAAACAAGAAGAATCAAACCTTTGTTCAACTTACTAGCTCCACCTAGCAGTTGTTCCCCAGAGTTGCATCAGTTGATGCATATTCCCGCCAAGTCCTTGTAGTGTGCAAATTTGGCAAGCTGGACTATCTTGGTCAACATGTCTGTAACTTAACGTTTGTGAAAACCTTGTCAACCTTGATAGCTTGCTCTTCAACGACATCTCGAATGAAATGGAATATGACATCAATGTGTTTGGTGTGCTCATGAAATCTTTGATTTTTAATCAAATGAATAGCACTTTGACTATCACATCTTATAATTGATTCTAGTTGAACCAAACTCAATTCTGCCACCAAACCTTTCAACCAAATAGCTTATTTTTCTGCCTCCGTTGTTGCCATATATTCTGCCTCTGTTGTAGACAAAGCGACAAGCGACTGTAAAGTTGATTTCCAACTAACGGCACTGCCAACGAGAGTGCATAGTCAGAATCTATATAACCAAGAACTGAAATACCTTCACTTTTCTGAAAGGTTAGGCCAAAATGAGAAGCTCGTTTGAGATATCTCAATATCCACGTCATAGCTTCCCAATGCCTTATTCCTAGATTTTCCATGTAACTTCTTACCACACTTACAGATTGAGCAATATCTGGACATGTGCACACCATCGCATACATAATGCTACCAACTGTGCTCGCATAAGGAACCTTTGACATATGCTCCACCCCATCCATAGACTAGGGCATTTGTAACTTTGAAAGCTTGAAATGAGAAGCTAACAGTGTACTTACAAGTTTTCTCATATGCATATTGAATCTCTCAAGAATCTTTTCGATGTACCTCTTATGAGAAAGATGTACAACACTTTCTTCTTTTGAAATCCCCATTCCAAGGATTTTCTTTGCAACTCCCAAATCCTTCATGTCAAATTCCTTGCTGAACAGTTTCTTCAAAATATTTATCTCTGTGATGTTGTTAGCAGCAATAAGCATATCATTAACATGCAACAGTAGATAAATCATAGAGTTACCAGACATCTTCTTGTGATACACACAACTATCAAATGCACTCCTCGAAAATCCATGTTTAGTCATGAATGCATCAAATCTCTTGTACCACTGTCTAGGGGATTGCTTCATACTATACAAAGACTTCTTCAGTTGGCATACATGATCTTATTTTCCTTCAGCTAGGAAACCTTCAGGTTGATCCATATAGACTGTCTCTTCTAGATCACTAAGTAAGAAAGTTGTTTTGACATCAAGTTGTTGAAGCTCTAAATCAAATTGTGCAACCAATGCTAGCAGCATGCGAATTGAGCTATGTTTCTTGACTGGAGAGAAAATCTCATTGTAGTCGATTCCTTCATTCTGGATGAAACCCTTTGCAACCAATATCGCCTTGACCTAGCATCTTCCACCTCCGAAATACCCTATTTCTTTCTGTAGACCCATTTGCATCCAACTGTCCTCTTCCCCTTTGGCCTTTTAACTAAGACCCGTATCTCATTTTTGTAAAGAGACTCCATCTCTTCCATCATGGCTAACTGCCATCGTGACACAACTTTGCAAGAAGTTGCTTCAACATACGAGGAGGACTCGAGATCTTTAATCTCTTCTCTGCAGCTATGAACGCATATGCAATCATATTTTCTTGTTCTATAAGACATTCATGTTTCTGTAATTACCTTTTGTCCCTTCCCTTTGCAATTGTGTATAGTTCATTGAAAGCAAGTTCTTAAAGATATGCATCCTTTGAATCATCAACTTGAGTCTCTTGATCCTTTTCCTTGGTAAGCTCAACCGGTAGCTCCACCTTCTCATTGTTCTCATTTCTTGATAATTCCACAGAAACTTTATGAGGATCAAGTGTAGAGGATTCATCAGAAGTAACATCTCTACTAAATACAAATTTGAGTAAAGACAAACACCAAAGTTTGTACCCTTTTACTCCATCTATATACCCAATACATATGTCTTTTTTAGCCCTTGGTTCAAGCTTTCCTTCATTAACATGATAATAAAATGGACACCCAAATATTCGCAAGTATGAATAGTTAGAGGGTTCATCTGACCAGACATTATTTAGAGTCTTAAAGTCAATCGCTGATGCTGGAGATCGATTGAAAATATGAGAAGCAGTATGAACTGTTTTATCCCAAAATACTTAAGACATCTTGGCTTGTAAGAGGATAAAACGAGCATTCTTAAGAAGGATTCTTTTCATTCTCTCGACAACTCCATTCTGTTGTGGTGTGTACCCGACTATCTTATGTCTTCCGATCCCATGAACCTTGCAGAAATCATTGAACTCTTCACTTTAAAACTCCAACCCATTGTCTGTGCGAAGATACTTGATTTTTTTCTCCATTTGATTTCCAACCAAAATCTTCCACTCTTTAAATGCTTCAAAAGCATCACCTTTTGCTTTCAAGAAACACACCCAAACCTTCCGTGAAAAATCATCAATGAATGTCAGAAGATACCTCTTTCCTCCTTTCGATGGAAGCTTAGAGGGACCTTATAAATCTGAATGGATATAGTCTAGCACCCCTTATGTCTTGTGCTTGCCAATGTTGAAGCTGACATTTTTCTACTTCCCTAAGACGCATTGCTCATAAAATTCAAGTGTGCTGATCTTCTCACCATTCAAAAGGTTGCGGTTGCTCAACATCTCCAGTCCTCATGTGCTCATATCACCTAGTCACATGTGCCATAATTTTCCCTTGTCATCATTAGATAACTACACTGTAGATGTATTTACAGAGCCAATAATGGTGCTTTCTGCAAGTGTGTAGAGGCCATCCTTCATTTTGGCCTTCAACATGACTAAATACCCTTTAGTCATTTCCATAGTTCCTCCTTCACTCATGTACTTGTAGCCTTGTTTATCCAAAGTACCCAGGGAGATCAAATTTTTCTTCAGGGACATGACAGACTTCTGTAATAGTCCTCATGATTCCATCATGATTGGGAACTGAACAAATGCCAACTATTTTACAAGTTGCATTATTGCTCATTAATACAGTTGCTCCACTTGTTTCATACCTGCTGAAACAATCTCTTCAGAATGTCATATGCAAAGTACAACCAGAGTCTAAGACCCATTTGTTGTGATAAGCTCCACTATTTCATGATGTTGTTAGTACATAATCATCATCAGAATCATGTACTTGCCCAACAATGGATACACTCTCCTTTTCTTTGGAATTTGACATAGGGCAATCTCGTTCAAAATGCCCCTTCTTGTGACAGCTCCAACATTCCGCATTCTTCTTGTTCACATGAGACATTGATCTATACTTTGGTTTGATCCTTCCCTATTGGCTAGTACGACCTCTCACAAAGAGCCCACTAGCTTCGTCACCTTTGTCTCTTTCAAAATGTATCAGTACATCATAACAGTTAAGTGTTTGCCGCACTTTCTCTAGAGTGATATACTTTTTGCTGTACATCATTGAATTCTCAATATCATGATATTTTGAAGTCAATGAAAATAGCAAAGTGCATGCAAGCGTCTCCTCATCCTTTTTAATTCCATCCTATAAGTCCATCACAAGTTTATTGAACGCTTCTAGATGGTCCTGCAACAAAGTACCTGAATCCATCTTAAATGTATGTGAAGACGTCGTTGTAACAACTTCCTTATTGTCACTGATCGGTCCTGGTAAAGAACTGCCAGCCTTTTCCATAACTCTTTGGCCGTCTCATTGGTACTTGTACTCACTTCACAGAGTACATTAGGTGCAAGGGATAATTGGATTACACTCAATGCATCTCTTTTAGTCTTCTTCTTGTCGGAATCTGATATCTTATCGGGGTAATTTCTATCAATAGCATGGATTGAACCTTTCCTCCGCAGTAACACCATCATCTGGATCTTCCAGATATTGAAGTTGTTGTGCCTACTAAATATATCAATTTAAAACCTCATGGAACTCATTGTTACTTGTTCTTCCTCTTCTACTACAATGTATTTGGAACTATAGGAAACCAAAGTAATTCTTTTCTGATGTGTAAGTTCAGGTTGTGCTGCAACCATA
Source organism: Solanum stenotomum (assembly GCF_019186545.1). Lineage (NCBI taxonomy): Eukaryota > Viridiplantae > Streptophyta > Magnoliopsida > Solanales > Solanaceae > Solanum > Solanum stenotomum. The sequence continues at coordinate 37,529,714 of NC_064290.1, forward strand.
GAGCATACTCAGGCAGTACTATGGCTCTGATACCAATTGTTAGCGAAAATGTGAACATAAAGAACAAGGAAGAACAAAAATATTTAACGTGGTTCGAATCAGAATGACCCTACGTCCACCAGAGAACAACTGCACCAATATTTATTTCATTCTGCAAAGAATATAAATGAATAACTACAAGAGAGAGAAGATCAAATGCCTTAGAAGGTGAGAAGGCAAGTGAGAGGATGCCTTGAAAATGAACTAAGAGCTACCTATTTGTAGGAATGAATTCTTTCTATTGATGTCATCCATGACATCACTATGTGTCAAAATGTCAAGGTTAAACATCTGAAACCATTTTATGGTTTACCTAAATTTCGCCTACCAAAATACTATCTTGACTTTTATTTTGTACCAATAAAGAATTACCTTCCTACCAAATATTCATATTAATTAGTCTTCCATTGTATTTGATTCCAAAAAACCAAATTAACTCTTTCATTAAAGATTATAATGGTGTTATCAAGCTACAAAAGTTAGTTCCATGTTTCAAACACTTACTGTCAAGGATGAAGCTTTCTTGATAGACAACATGGAAGCTACTGACATCACGAAAGATAGTTTGAAAGGGGGTGTTTTTCTCATTCCATAACAATCAAACTTTGAAGAAGTAAACAATGGTGTTCAAGCCAAGCGTAAAACTAATGAAGATAAAGACGAGGTTGAAAAAGATCTTTACTATTTATGATAAGGCAAAGTAAGAATCTTAAATAAACTCTGCATAATTAATTTATAGTCCAACTTACCTATAATATTTTTTTTATCATTTTTATTTAAACAATAAGTAATATATGATAATATTTATTATTTAATTAAAAAATAGCCGACCATGTAGTTTTTGTGTCCACCATCGCTGGATACTAGTTAGTTTCATATAAAAATACAGATCTCTATAAAAAAGCCCATAAAACTAATTTTAAAAAATAGAGAAATATTGAAAACACTCCTGAACTTGGTGTAAATTACTAGTTTGTCTCCGAACTATTTATAGTCTTAAAAACACTCATCTACTTGAAAAAATAAACTCAAATACACCCTCGATCTGCCACATGTCATAGAAAAATGTCTTAAACTCTTGTAGGAGTATGTGACTCTTAATAAAAACCTGAGAAAAATATTGAAAACACCCCTAAACTTGGTGCGAATTATTAATTTCATAATGTTGGTTGATCAAAATATCTTTCAAATGTTGAACTACATTTATACTCTTCATAATTCATGTTAAACAAGGATATAATTATAATCACCCAAACATATTGTCTAGAATCCTAGGATATATATACTTTGACTTTAGACAATTTTAGTGGATGAAGGATAAACAAAAGTCAGAAAAAATATTGATTAATATAGTAATATTGTTTAAAATAATCAAATCCTTTTTTTTTGGTTTATGAAGTACACAACTTAACTGTCATTTATTATATTGAGTAACTGAAATAGAAAATATTGTGCAAGGCATGTTCATAGAAACTAGTATAATTAAAAGAGGGAAGATTCAAAGTTAAAAGTTAAATTATGATTTTACCCCTGCTATAAATTAAAATGTTATAAAACATTTAACTATTTAAATATTAAATTGCATCATTTTAACTAAAATGTTAATGACTTTTGGACTTCCTTGGATTAATTCCTAATTAAATATCTAATTTCACAATATTTATCATCTTTAATAATAGGATCTTTTGGATAAGCCCTTGATCGTTGAGGCATGATTGGGGCCGGGTCGGGTCGGTCTATGGGCCAAAACTATTTATTTAAGGGTAACTTACAAAAATCTCTCTAGGTATGAGCTAATTACTTAAAGGCACACTATGTTGTAATATTACGAATCTTATCAGATTTTGATACGTCTAGATACATAGATCTCGGGATATATGGACTCAAAATTAGATTAATTTCTTCTAGATACACTCTATCTCTATGAATTCATATATATCTTGGATACACAGACAAATCCCATGCCCTAGCCTCCTTTTCATCTCACTCGCCACTCTCTTTTCTCGCTCGCGTATCTAGGATGCATCACACCAAATACATATATATAGTATCCTTGATACATGCTAATCACAATATATTTTTTGCTAGTGTTATTGAAACAACACCATTATTTGTCATAGTTGATTTGACAATCTTCTTGATGTTATAGAATTTTAAGTTTGAAAAGAAAAGATTAAAAAAATTAAAAAAAAGAAGGGCTAGCCCACCTCAGCCCGTGGTCCTTCTAAGGTTGGGTTGGGTTGGGTTGAGCATTTTCAGGCCTTTCCAAAATGAAGGGCCGGCCAGCCCTAGCCCTTCAAATTTCTTAGCCCGCAAAGCTTGGGCCGGGTAGGGCCGGATTGACCCTTTTTGATAGCTCTAAATTGATAAGGATGATGATGATGATGATTATGACGATGATTATAAAAATTAATAGATCCCAAAAATCTCTAAATAAATTATTCAACTTTTCATTTTCCTCTTCCCACAATTTTTTCTGTAACTCTTCTCATAAATAATATAATTTATGTGGATAAAGTATTATTATTTATGATAAATAAATAAATTTACCAATTTAAAAAGGGTGGAAATCTGCAAGGAGAGACACACATTGAAAATTCCTCTGGATTATCATTAAAGAATGATTCTAGCTTCACTAATTTAAATTCATTGATGCTTAATTACATGATAAGAACTTAAAGCAGCTCAAATTCTTGCTCAATCAATCACTAATTCATTGTCTTGTGCATGTTCCCGTTTTACATTATTTATTAGCTCTATTTTTTTTCCTATTATTTATTTATTTATTTATTATTATTTCTTTATTTGCTTTATAAATTTACATTCATAACTCATAAGTCATATCTAATTACCTATTCAATTTTTTTACTCTTAATATCCATAACTCTCGTATATTCATATTCATAACCTCCAAATATTTAATCTGAAACATTTAGATATCTTTTTCTACACCTTCATTTTTATCTATATAAATTCATCTTTTTTGTTTCAAGGCTATCATTTTTATTCTATGGTTAAAGTAGATGAAGAAGACTTTTAAATTTTGATTGGTTATGGGAAAATGAGTCAATAAAAACTCGGAAAATTATGTACTAATTTTGTATTTATTTTTTCATCTATATTATTATATTAATCAAATTCTTAAGAAGGATGCATGCATTGTAACTTTTTCTTTTCTATTCTTGTGTGTGTGTTTTTTTCTCTATTAGACTTCTGAATTTAGTTTTCTAGGAATGCTTTATTGTTGTAATTCTATATTCTTATTTGGATTTAAATTATCCATTTGTGACTTTATTGAAAGTGCTACTTACTAATAAAAGTTCAAAAGCTGCAATTTATACTATTAAAATTTTCCCAAAAACAATGATTTGCGTCGTTTCTTGGTAAAGAAAAGTGATGCAGTCCAGTCCGTCTCTTTTTTCCTTGATGCATTTCGAAAAGTGATGACCTACATCTTTCTGGTGGTTTTTTTAAACTTTTATTTGAAGAAAGCGGCGGACGTCATTGCTATAGAACGACAGACTCTGTCGCCTTTCTCAATTTTTGATTTTTTTAATATACAGAAAAGAGATGGACAAAAGAGGCGTAATCCGTCGCTATTCTTGAATTTTTATTTATTTTTAAAATCTAGAAAATCAATGCAATGTGTTGCTTTTCAAGAATTGATGTCTTTTAAAATGTTGAAAAGTGATGGACTAAAGGACCATGGTTGTCATTTTTTCTGGTTTTGTTTTTAATAATGAAATGCATAAGAGTGAAAAACAAAACCACTCAATCCGTCACTTTTTAAATATAATTTTGACTGAAAAAATTCAATTCAATTTAGCTCATATAATATATATATATTAGGAAAACAATACACAAAAACTATAGTATTAAACTTAATTAAATATTCAAAAACACTTAAATCACAATTTAAAAACATAAAAAGTCTTTCAAAATGAGTTCAAAAGTCTAAAATGTTCATTAATTAAAGGGATGCAAGCTAAGGGGTAGAGTCTATGTATTCATCTTCATCAATGTCATTGATGTCCTCAGTAGGAGATGATGCAACATGCTAATGAGCAAGGTTGAGCACTTGTTCTTTAATTTGCTCAACATTGTCATTCATGCTTTTGTGCTCAACAATTCTTTTATTGCTCACACTCTACTAATGCTTGTATAAGTTTTGCTATTTTCTCTAACATAACAACTATCTAAACATTGTCAAATGTTTCGAATTGACGTGATGATCCAATACCTTCTAGACCTGATTGGAGTCATCGTACATTGTTCTGAGAGCCCAAACCATAGATTATGACCCTGTGTGGCCCCCTACTACTTTTTCAATCCAAATTTGAGTGGACTCTTTAAGCGTGATCTAGAAAGAATCACCCATATTCTCATGCACGTGCCACTGATAATTACCTTGCATATTAAAACATAATAAAAATTGTCGATATATATATATATATTTATATATATTCATCTTAATAACTTACATAAGATCGTTCGCCCCTTTCATCCACCCATAGATCCAGATGTGAATCATTCAACTTCTTCTTCACACGAGTCCTCTTGAAAACCTCTGGTTCACGGGGAGTGAACCCCAATTCTTTTTCCTATAACTAAAAATAAAATTTTAGATGATAATAATCAAATAATAGTTAATCAACTAATTGTTTATTTAAGAGTTTGAATTAGAAATTACCATATGTTTTGTAATAGTTCCAACTCTATTTGCATCTCCGGTGTGCAACCAACCACCCTTAAAACTGCTTCTAGTTTTTTTGTTTTGTTCGGACAACGCCGTGAATTCATCCGTTTTCCAATACTGAAGAAACCACTCAAAAATATGAGGCAATATCCAAGTCTCAGGTTTATCATCATCTCGGGCTTTCGTTAGCCATCTAGAGATTCTCGCAGATGCCTTCCTCTCAGTTGTGGTCGCAAGGAGAATATTGTACATCGACTTCCAACTATACATAGTCTGAAAAAAGAGAGTAGCGTTAGATAATTAATAAAGTAAAGTGTACTAAAAGTATTAAACTTAACTAAAAATATAAAACTAAACACATGTATAGATTAAATTCATTAAACATTGTCTATCGTATCCTATTTGAAATCTCACCCTAAGAGTGATAGGCCTCCATAAAAAGCCTCCTAACACTCTTCTGTAGATCCTGGGAAGCATCCGTCCAAGTATTTCACATGCAAGACACATAATAAAAATTTTAGTTCATGAATAATATATTAATGTAAAAGAAATAAAATAAATAAATATATAGATAACTAAACAAACTTACAATGATCAATCTGACATAAGCATGACTATACCAATCCTTTCGCTCTTTCCAGGTGCTAGCTAAAGCATCTCATCGGGTGCAACAACATGGAGGTGGAGGTGGAGGTGGAGGTGACAATGATACTCCAGGGCGCACATAATGCCGAGTCAATGAAAGAGCATCATCCATAGCACACGACTCATTACTTGATCTCTAATCTTCATGACACATAGATGAGGAGATGTACCTATGAGAGATGGAGATTGTCACGCCCCGAGGCCACCCCCGAACGTGGACACGGGACCTAGGATCACGAGTGACCGCAAGCTAACCCTGAGCTAGCATATCGTAAGCATACTTAAACAAATACTGTGCATAAGCTAAACATGAGATAAACTAAATGGTGGGGAATACTCAATCTAAGTCTGAATATATAAATATTAAGCAATAGTTTAAGACAAAGAAGCATAACTCAAATGCTAAAGTAAACCTCTAATTCACTAGAAATGCTGGGACATGCCCCCAGCTAACTCTAGCAAATACTGAAAGGAAAAGATTAAATATAGAAACATGTCTATTGTCCTGAAAATATGAGGACTCACCACTAAAGATGCTAAAATTGAGATCGGGAGCCGATCTAAGCTTGATCTGGATGTTGAGTACCTGAACCTACATCACGAGAAGATGTAGCACAGAGTATGCATCTGTACTTGAAGGGTACTGAGCATGCAACATAGGATAAAGCTGAACAACATATACATAATTGAAATAAAGCATATTGAGTAATAATGTTAGATGAACATGAAGAATGTGCTAAACATGATGAATATGAACTAACTGAATGTCGTGACCAAGTTCATAACATACTGAAACTGATAATGAATACTGAACTGAAACCCCGTTAATACACTAGAATTTGTATGTGGGAGCTACTATTAACCGACATAAAACCACATGAGCTAAATATGGAGTCCGATGTATACGACCCATCGAGAGGACCCAATATACGTTGCCAAGGGTGTATAGGCATGACTGGAGTGATCTCTAAGTATAATGACCACAGAGGGGACTTACCTACGGGGGCACGTATTTTTGGGACAATGTGGGTGACTGACCCTAGTACAACTCGGTATTAAGCCTACTCCCAATAGAATGTATAAAATACAACAAAACTGTAATAAACTGAATAGCTTGAGATTCTGACATGTTAACTGAAAATGCGACATTACGTACTGATAATGAAGCATTTACCAACTAAGGCATGCATATCTGGATAAACTGACCTAGCAAGTAAAATTCATGAACTAAACGAATCTACTTGACTAGGTGTCTAAATTTCATGCAAGGATTGAACAACATAGTTACGAAAATGTAATATTCTGATTAGGAGTAATGTAACAGCTAAATCACAATAATAATATGAAGTTCTAGAAAACCTAGGTCTAAACAATATCAAGGGAATCAAGAATGTGAATTCTAGGGACCTAGTGGATGAAAGGAATCCACTAGTGAAATCCTACATACCTGGTGACGAGTTCCATGGGAAAATCTTTCGATTTTGGGGCTGAAACTGATGAAAACCTTCTACATTTTTAGAGAGGGGTTTGGTCATCACTTTCTCATTTTTCCATTCTATGTTTGCTAAATTTTGTTGAATCAATTACTTAGGGTAGATTCTAATTAAGTTACTAGGCTTAAACTGACCAAAACTACGTAGTTTAGGGGTTTAATGCATAGGGGAAAAAACCAAACGAACCCTGACTTAAAATCTGACGCAGCTTACCTTGGGTCCTGTGACAGACCATCACAAGGACCAAAAACCGTCAAGCTGGTCATGGTCCTTGGCCAATAGATGTTGGTTCTGGGCCTTTCCTCTACGGTCCACTCCACGAACCTTGTGAAGGATCACGGACCGTGAAGGTCTAAGTTTGGGTTCCGAGGTGTTACCATATCTCCCCCTTGGGAACATTCGTCCTCGAATGAAGTCTAAATTAGTTGTGTGTGGAGCGAAAGAGCTGCAAACCCTACCACTAAGTGCTAAAGAGATTTCTGACTGAACTAAGTTCCAAGAACATGCAATTACACTTAAAATGCAAGTATAGCTGAACGAATAAAATACTAAGACTGAAGTTACACAATAGTAAACTGAGAGACTAAAGAAGAAACTATTACCTCAAGCTGAAGCGGAATTGGAAGGAAAGAGACGAGGATACTTGGCCTTCATGACTGCTTTTGCTTCCCAAGTAGCTACCTCTATGGACTGACTCCTTTACAAAACCTTAAGTCAAGCGACTTCTTTGTTTCTCAACCTTTAAACTCGACGATCAAGGATTTCAACTGGCACCTCTTCATAAGTGAGACTATCTTTCACAGCCACACTTTCTAATGGCACTATAGATGCTGGATCACCTACACAATTCTTCAACAACGAAATGTGAAAGACTAGATGAACTACTGCTAGTTCTACTGGCAACTCTAACTCATAAGCCACTTTACCAATCCTACTCAAGATTCTGTAAGGACTTACATACCTGGGACTGAGCTTCTCTTTCTTGCCAAATCTCATCACCCCCTTCATAGGTGACACTTTCAGGGAAACCCAATCATCAATTTGGAACTCCAAGTCCCTTCTCCTTACATCTTCATAGGACTACTGGCGACTCTTTGCTATCTTTAGTCTATCTCTGATGAGCTGAACTTTTTCTATAGCATCATGAACTGAGTCTGGCCCTATCAAGGTTGCTTCGCCTACTTCAAACCAACCAACAAGAGATCTACATCTACGCCCATATAATACCTCATAAGGGGCCATCTGAATGCTGGAATGGTAGTTATTATTGTAGGCGAACTCTATAAAAGGAAGGTGATCATCCCAACTACCTTTGAAGTCGATCACCCAAGCTCTTAACATATCCTCTAAGGTCTGAATGGTACACTATTCCTGACCATCCATCTGTGCATGCAATGTTGTGTTGAGGTTAAACTGAGTACCAAGACCTTTCTGAAATAGAAGGCATCTCTAATCCATCGATTCACCACTGAACGACTTTGGCTTTCTTTTTCTACTCGACCGATGAGGACTTGAAATAGAGCTGCCTGGACCTCTAACAACTTCTTGCTAACAAAGGGGGGCGCACCCTCACTTACATTACACTCCATTTTCAATGTGCACTTGACAAGCAAAGGTTTTCGAGACCGCTTTTATGGAACTTCTAGAAATGAGAGGTAAACTGAGGATCTCTATATGAGATGATAGACAAAGAAACCTCATGCAATCTGACTATCTCATTAATGTAAAGCTTGGCATAGTCCTCCGCCGAATCTGTAGTCCTAACAGCCAAGAAATGAGCGGACTTAGTAACTCTATCTACTATCACCCAAATGGAGCCATGTTGTCTACGAGTATGAGGTAAACCTGTAATGAAGTCCATATTGATCACTTCCCACTTCCATATAGGAATGTTGATCTTTTGAGTCATACCTCCTTGTTTATGATGTTTTACCTTCACCTGTTGACAATTGGGGCACTTAGCCACAAAATCTACTATATCCCTCTTCATGCCGTTCCACCAAAAGACTTCCCGCAGATCACAGTACATCTTGGTGGCACTTGGATGAATAGAATACCTGGAGTTATAGGCTTCTGTAAGGATCTGCCATCTCAACTCACCCACCTTAGGAACACATAAACGACCCTAGAAGCGAAACACACCATCTCCCCCTTAGGAGAAAGCCTCAACTTCCTGCTGATGAACTGTACCTTTTAATTGAAGTAATATCGGATCACTGTCTAATTTTTCTTTAACCTCCACTACTAATGATGATTCTGAGCTATTCTGAACTGTCACACCACCACCTGATATGCTCATTAGGCGAACTCCTAACCGATCAAGTTGGTGAACATCTTTTGCTAATTCCTTTCTCGCTTCTTCAACATGCGCTACACTACCCATAGATAGTCTGCTAAGAGCATCAACTACTACATTAGCTTTACCAGGATGGTAAAGCACATTCATATCATAGTCTTTGAGGAACTCAAGCCATCTCCTCTGGCGAAGATTCAATTCTTTCTGGGTGAACACATATTGAAGGCTCTTATGGTCTATGAACACATCTATGTGAACACTATACAAGTAATGTCTCCAGATCTTAAGGGAAAATACCACGACTCCAAGTTCAAGGTCATGAGTCGGATAGTTCTTCTCATGCACCTTAAGCTGACTAGAAGCGTAAGCTATAACCTTACCTCGATGAATCAACACACAACCCAGTCCGACTCTGGATGCATCATAATAGATCACTTAACCGTCTGAACCCTGTGGTATAGTCAAAATAGGAGCTGTAGTGAACCTAGTTTTCAGTTCTGAGAAGCTCTTCTCACAATCATTTGACCACTGAAACTTTACCTTTTTTTGAGTTAACTTAGTCAATGGAGAAGCTATGGATGGAAATCCTTCCATGAACCTTCTGTAATAACCCGCCAAACCCAAGAAACTTCTGATATTTGTAGGAGAGGTGGGTCTGGGCCATTGTTTTACCGCCTATATTTTATGAGAATCCACTTGGATCCCTTCGCTAGACACAATATTCCCAAGGAAAGCAACTGATAGTAACCAAAACTCACATTTGTTAAACTTAGTGAATACCTGGCAATCTTTGAAAGTTTGCTGGACAACCCTCAAATGAGTCACATGTTCTTCCTCATTCCTAGGGTAAATGAGAATATTATCAATAAAGACGATAACGAACAAGTCCAAATAATGTTAAGAAAGCTGTAGGAGCATTGGTTAGTCCAAATGACATAACTACAAATTCATAATGACCATACCAAGTTCTGAAGGATGTTTTTGGAATGTCACTATCTCTGACTCTGAGATGATGGTAACCGGATCTGAGGTCTTTCTTCGAAAAATGACTAGCACCCTGAAGTTGGTCAAACAAGTCATCAAACATGGGGATAAGGTACTTATTCTTGATTGTGACTTTGTTCAACTGCCGATAGTCAATGCACATCCTGAGAGAACTATCTTTCTTTTTCACAAACAACACTGGTGCACCCCATGGGGAAATACTGGTTCGATGAAGCCCTTATTTATAAGGTCTTTCAATTCCTTAAGACCATCTGGAGCCATTATGTAAGGAGGAATATAAATATGTTGGGTATTTGGAAGGAGATCAATCCCAAAGTCGATTTCCCTTTCGGGAGGAACTCCGGGAAGATCTTCTAGAAACACTTCCGGGAACTCACTAACTACGGGGACTGACTCAAGGGTTGGGGTTTCAGAGCTTGAATCCTTAACCCAAACAAGATGATAGATATAGCCTTTAGAGATCATATTTCTGGACTTAAGGTAAGAAATGAATCGACCCATAGGCTCCAAACTACTAACCTTCCATTCTAAGATTGGCTCGTCTGGAAACTGATAACGAACAATCCTAGTTCTACAATCGACTGCGGCATAACATGAATGTAACCAATCCATGCCTAGAATGACATCAAAGTCTACCATTTCTAACTCAACAAGATCTAACGAGGTGACTTTCTGAGAGACTGTGACATGGCAATTTCTTTATACCCGTCTAGCTATAACTAGGTCACCGACTGGAGTAGAGACTGGGAAGGGTTCTAAAAGAGTTTTTGGACTGACACCTAAGTTTATTGCTAAATATGAAGTTACAAAGGAAAGAGTAGCCCCTGGATCTAACAATGCATAATCATCTAAGCGAAAAACTTGTCACGTACCAGTGACCACATCAGAAGTATCTTCCTGGTCCTGGTGAGCCTGGAGAGCATACAACCTGTTCTGGCGCTGAACGCCACCTGTACCAGATGAGTTGCCCTGTTGAGTCGGGCGACCTGCTGGTGTTGCTGAAGTTGTAGACTGAGCTCTACCATTATTACCTTCTTGACCCTGTTTAGAAGAAGGGCAATCTCTCAACTTGTGACCAGTCTGACACACCCAAAACATCCTACTTTTTCTGCAAGACACTCGCTCAGATTGTTCTTACCATACTTAGGACAATTTGGGTAGGTTCTAGTACCTGTAACACTCCCCTAAGACTTAGAGCTTGATGCCCTACCTTTTTAATCTTGTCAAAACCTAGAGGATGGAACACTAGCTGATAAAGGTGTTGGAGCGATAGATTTTTGTTGGAACTGAGAGCGATTTCCACCACCCAACTTCTGTCGAGAGTGGCCATAGTTACATGTTCTAGCCTTCTTATTGTCCTTAGCCTGTTCCCTAAGCTTTTTTCCCTGAACCTGCTGAGCATGAGTCATAAGCCTAGAGATATTCATATCTCACAACAACATAGCATTTCGACACTCTATTTTCACTAGGTTAGATACTCCAAATAGAAACTTATTCATCTGAGCCCTCGAATCAACAGCCATATATGGAGCATTCCTGGAGAGTTGGGATAACTTGAGTGTGTACTCTTGGATTGACATGTTACCTTGCCTCAAATTCAATAACTCCTGAGTTTTTGCCTCCCTCAACTCTCTTGGTAAGAACCTGTGCATAAAACCCTCATTAAAACACTCTTAAGTGATAGGAACTGCATCCGTACCCCTTTTTTCTTTCCATTTAGTAAACCTGATGTGAGCTACATCCTTAAGCTGGCAGGACGCCAACTCTACCCTATCATTTCCAGTCACTTGCATCATTCCAACGATTTTCTTGACCTCATCAATGAATTTTTGGGAACCCTCTCCAACTTATGACCCTAGAAATTCTGGTGGATTCATACGAACGAAGTCTCAGACCCTGGCTGCTACGGACCCAACATTAGCATTTGCATGAACTAGAACCTGCTAATTGTTCTGGTTAGTCACATCTGAGCCAAAAGTTTAATAACATTTTGAAAATTTGCATTCGAAACCTCATGGTCTGGAACTGGAGGAGCTGTGTTAGCATTCCTTACTGTACGCTCTATGAGGAGGCATGATCTGAAATGCATAACGACGAGTTATAAGGTAGATCATACCACACACGATAAGAATAGCAAGAAAGCGAGGTTTTTCCTAAACACTTCGTAGCCTCTCTCTCATTAGATGTGGTGCACTTCACACCTAGTACTCTGATACCAAGTTTGTCATGCACCGAGGCTACCCCCAGGATGTGGACACGGGACGTAGGATCATGAGCAACCCCAAGCTAACCCTGAGTTGGCATATCGTAAGTATACCTAAACAAATACTGTGTAGAAACTAAACATGAGATAAACTAAATGATGGGGAATACCCAATCTAAGTCTGAATATATAAATACTTAGCAAGATTTTAAGACAAAGAAGTATAACTCAAATGCTAATGCTAAATCTGTCTATGTTTGAAATAAACCTCTAACTGATTAGAGATGCTAGGACACGCCCCCAGCTAACTCTAGCAAATACCGAAAACTGAAAGGAAAAGACTAAATATAGAAACATGACTATTATCTTCGAAATATGAGGACTCACCACTGAATCTACTGAAATGGAGATCGAGAGTCGATCTAAGCATGATCTAGATGCTGAGTACATGAAGCTACATCACGAGAAAATGTAGCGTAGAGTATGCGTCAGTATTTGAAGGGTACTGAGCATGCATGATAGGATAAAGCTGAACAACATATACATAACTGAAATAAAGCATACTGAGCAATAATACAAGATGAACATGAAAAATGTGCTAAACATTCTGAATATGAACTAACTAAATGTGGTGACCAAGTTTATAACATACTGAAATTGATACTGAATACTGAACTGATAACATGGTCAATACACTAGAATCTGTCTGTGTGAGCTACTAAAAACCGACATAAAACAACATGAGCTAAATATGGAGTCCTATTTATACACCCCATCGAGAGGACCCAATAAACCTTCCCAATGGTATAGAGGCATGACTGGCGTGATAATTAAGTATAATGCCCACATAGGGGACATACCTACATGGGTGCGTAGTTCTGGGACTATGAGGGTGATTGACCCTAGTCCAACATGGTATTAATCCTAATCCAAATAGAATGTCTAAAATACAAAAAAATTGTAATAACTGAATAGCTCGAGATTCTGACAGGTTAACTAAAAATGTGACATTAGGTACTGATAATGAAATATTTACCAACTGAGGCATGTATATCTGAATAAACTGACCTACCAAGTGAAATTCATGAACTAAACGAATCTACTCGACTAGGGTTCTGAATTTCATGCAAGGATTGAGAAACATAGTTACAAAAATGTAATATTCTAATTAAGATTAACCTAACAACTAAATCACATCAATAATCTGAAGTTCTAGAAACCCTAGGTCTAAACAATATGAAGGGAATCAAGAATGTGACTAAATTCTAGGGACCTAGTAGCTGAAAGGAATCCACCAGTGAAATCCCATATACCTGGTGACGAGTTGCACGGAGAAATCATTTAATTTCGGGGTTGAAACTGATGAAAACCTACTGTGTTCTTAGAGAAGGGTTTGGTCTACTCTTTCTCCTTTTTCCGTTCTAAGTTTGCTAAAATTTTGGTGAATGAATCGTTCGGGTAGATTCTAATTAACTTACTAGGCTTAAACTGACCAAAACTACGTAGTTTAGGGGTCCAACACATAGGGGAAAAGACCAAATGACCCCTGACCTAAATCTGACGCAGTTTACCACGGAACCTGTGAGGGACCATCACAGGGACCACAGAGCGTCAAGCTGGTCGTGGTCCTTGGTCAGTAGTTGCTGGTTCTGGGCCTTCCCTCTACGGTTCACTCCGCAGACTGTGTGAAGGATCATGGACCGTGAAGGTCCTCATGGTCCTTCACCAGGGATAGGGGCTATACTGGCTCGACTTCACAGAAGCCACCACGGTTTGTGTGGTGGTCCACGACCCGTAAAGGGTCCCGTGGTCCACCACTTCTAGACTGGTGTGTGTCCACGGACAAGTCAACGGACTGTGGTTCCTTTCACAGTCTCTGAACCCTGTCGTGGTTCACCTGGTTCTTCTGGTTTTCTGCTGAAAGTTTTAAGTCTGGGTTCTGAGGTGTTACAGAGATGGAGTACCAACAAATATCCTATTTGCCGATAAGATCCTTTCTCAATGATAAGTCTATGTGGGTAGGACATTATAGCGACGTGGAGGTAAGGACTATGAAGTAGAAGGAATCACCATGTGGTCGATGGTACTGAGTATGATATGATCGGGGATTCGTAGCCCCAAGTGGAACAACATACAAATGTGTATCAGTATTACGTGTCTCTACTTCAGAAGAAAGAAATTCTACGATATCCATAACATCTACAAGCCTCTTAGACTTCTTCTTTTTAGAGTTATTAGGCTGGCGAACCCCAAGATGATCACGAGATCTATCACTATCACCACCCAATGACATCTGTATGCAAATTTACATTATAATATACAATACATTTAAATTAAATAAATTAACTTACATACTAGCTATAGTCTATCGTTCTACCATTCTTCCTCCTCACTTGTTTCATTTCCATCATTCAACCATTGTTACTCCTCAGTGGTTTCATTTTACTCATCCTATTCTTCCTCCCCGAGTGATTCATTTTTCTCATCCATATTTATTTCTTCCTTAACTTTTTTCATTATCGCATCATCAGGAACTTCTTCTAATATGTGTTGAGGATGTTCTAGTGTGGTTTAAAATTCAACATCAATTTGTTAAAAAACTGCGACATCATTTTGGTACATCAGACTTAAGACATTGTCAATTTCGATCTTTCCCAAAGGCTTAGTGTTTATAACAACCCACCAATCAACCTTGTCCCTAAGCAACAAATATGGAGTGTAATACACTTGCTTAACATTTTGTGCAATAGCAAAAGAATCATAACTTATGTATTGTCTGGTGTACTTAACTTCAGTTATATTATGTTATTGGTCCACTCTTTTGCCTCTATGTCACGACCCTAAATTGGGCCATGATGACGCCTTGTATAACCCCTAAGCAAGCAAGCCTAAACCCCTAAATATAAGAAATGAAAGATAAAAATTTAAATAATAATCACAAGAAACAATGGGAGAACAAGAATAATGTATAAAAATGGTCATATTATCTCTGTAATACGATACAAAATGTACAATAGACGCCCAAAAGTGACCGAGAAGACAAAATAATACAAGACCTAACCCAGACCTAGTGTCAACTTTATAGGAGCAGGCTAAATGTACAAGAGAGCTTACTAAGAAAAATACAAAATATAAGTTACTACAAAAGAGAGAAAGCAACAAGTCTCTAAATGCTAGAAGCTTACCACATACGAGTCTATGACGATCAAGGTAGATCCAATACTCACTGATGATGGCTCATACTCGAAGCAACATTAGAAAAAGATGCAGAAATGTAGTATGAGTACCAAAATACGGGGAACCAGTAGGCATCATAGGCTAACCTAGCTCAGAAAGATAAAAAATAAAAAGAGAAGCACTGTGATATATCATAACAAGGATAAATTCTAAGATATGAAATCCATGTAACGGAGGAAATGCAAGCAATGTCAAGAATTCAGTCACACACAACACAAAATACAAGGAAAATCATGCATACTCAATGGCCAAAACTGATAAAGCTCAAAGTACCCTAAAAACAATTAAAAGATTAAGCGGTCATTGTCTATAAAAATATCACACTAAGAGTCAGGGTTGAATCCACAAGGAATGGTTTAAGGATACAAATTAAACTAAGAAATTAAGAATGTGAACCTATATATTGTAGTAATTTAGAACAACTAGGTGAATGATTACACCAAATTTACAAAAAGAGGTTTGTAATCAATTATCACAATTAACCTAAAAATGATGGGATTTTAGAAGTAAAAGACTATCTAAGGGTGTGGGGATTGGTATTGATGTCATGTAGGGGTACAAGTGCTACTCAATAGTGCTAGATACATATGGATATGCTAGGCAATATTTAATGATACTAATTATTTTTTGATCTCATAGTAATATATCATACAATCTCCTTTCGATCTCATATGTGTGAATCACAAATCAACCCATTACATTTTGGAAATCTCTCTTTGGAGTAGATTTGGCAATTAGAAGTGAACCATAATCTCTCTTTCGAGCAAAATATTGAAATCAAACCTAAATTGCATGCATCAAGGTATTTACCCATTTCAATTGATCTCTTTGGAGCATCAACCGAAGGTCTAGACTAGGATTAAGTTTGCAACCTTAACCAATAAGTTAACCCCATGCTAAATAACCTAAATCGATAGATGAACAACAATAAAACAGAGCATAGTAAAAGACCCAGTACATTAAATCAACACCTAATCCAATAATCATATCCATAGAATTTTGATTTTAGCCAACCATCATAAAAAAGAAAAGAAATTATACCTATGATGCTACCTGCCATTAATGTGTTGAAATTAAGAAAGAATATCCAATACTCACTTCAATTTTAACCTTTAATTGTCAATTACATGAGGGTATGAGAAATCCCAAAACTAAGAAAGTATATTTCTCAAAAAATTAACTATGAAATTATAGAGAAATTTGTGTTTCAGATCCCAATATTCCACAACCAACTTCTTCCTCATTTTCTCTCTCTTTTTTTTGGATCATTTATATTTTCCCCAAAATTGACCCAAGATTCCATATGCGACGCACTCGACGATGTTAGTCGGGCTCGCTTATCTCGTTCGACGAATCATCGTTTGCTCATTAGCTCACCCTTGTTTTGCTTCAGGCTTCAAATGTTTGAGCCTTTGGAGAACTCATTGGAGTCAGCCTTTGACATTGAGTGGATCACTGTTTACCACCTTGTTCGCCCTTTCAACTTTCATTTTTACTCAACACTCTTTCACCTTTACCGATGAACCTTTAGCTCACCCATTTAACTTTGACGAATCACCATTTACTCTTTAGTACATTCACCTACCTTGAATATATTAAATTAAGCGCACTGTCAATTTGGGTGAGGTCAGACCAATTGGGCGATCCATCATTTTGGTAGGTAACTACCCGGTGTGAGCATTGTACTCCAATCACTATTTTTGGCCTATATTTCATGCATTCATCATTTCCTTGTACTTTATCCTTCATAGCTTCAAAACATCAAAATATCATCAGAATAGGACATAATAGACATTGAGGATACACATTATTGAACTAAAACAGCCTCAAATGAGTGAAAATCTACCACTCATCAACACCCCCAACTTAAACTTTTGTTTGTCCTCAAGTAAATCAAGAACACAATTAGTTTGACAAGGGTGTCTACAATATTTATCAATGCGAGCTAACATGAAAGAATCACCACAAGACTACTAACAAGCATATACAATGACGCAATCATTCTCAAGAAGCTTCAACTGATGACTAACCGATACCAATACAAGTTCAAGCTTACTCATGTTCTCTTATAATGAAAAACCATGCTTCAAAAAAAGTATTTAAGTGCCCTCACATAAAAAAAATTCCATGCTCTCACAAAGCATACCAATAAAAAAGTTAGGAATTAATATAATTCTCAATCTCTTCAAGAGAATACATGCAAGTTTTGTCCCATATTTTCCAATCATCCCACAACCTAGTTTATGCAAGATCTCAATGGTATTTCAGGCTTGTAATGAGACTGAGGGTAATGTATGGTCTATTTGGCTTAGGTACTTCACCTTTTCAAAACATTGTGGTACTCATCTTCACCTTTTCTCAAGTTCCTTCCATTATTTTTCAGGAGACTCAAACCTCTTTTTTTCACTCAATTTATTGGACACCCATTTTATTTCGTCACACTTTCTTTTTTTATTTCAATTTTCAAACTTTTGCTTCTCATTTCATTTTTTATGAGGGGTTCCTTCATTTTGCAGCAAATCTCAACGTTGAGCTTCACTTTTCTTTCTTCACTCTCCACACCCTCAACTTAGGGTTTTGGCCTAAGTTGAATATTCAAACAAACCAATGCTTAGAAAAGGATTTTATGGGTGAGAAGTTAGGGACAATTTGGCTCAAGAGGTTTCAAAAAGGTTGAAAATAAATGGTTTAGGCTCAAATGGTTCCAAGATGGTTGCACACCCTCACAAGGTAGTCATAGAAGGTATGAGTAATTCGGTTCCCTCTAAAAATTCATGCCCAAGATAATTTATTGCATTCACCAAGACTAGACCATTAGACTAACAAGGCAAATTCTAAGGCACAACAAGCATGCTTTAAAGTAGGAAATCACCAAACATGGCACCTCAAACATAATTATATAGAACAACTCTACAAAACCAAGAAGCTTGCGTGCGATGTTCATTGCACGGCTCACATCAATCTGCAACTAGTCACATAAGGATTCAAAAATATCATTCAAACGTAAAGACACACCAATTTCTTCTTGCAACACTATCTAAGACATCGATATTATTGGAAAAAATCGATTCTCAAACATAAAAAATGAAAACATAAGCATTATTAATCATTTCAAAATTCCAAAATTTTGGGGCAATGGGCAAAGAGACAAAATGAAGTCAAAACCACCAACAATCATAAAAACCAAATAAAAATATTTCAATATATCAAAATAAATCTAAAATAACAAAATAAAATCCAAAAAGGGAATATAGGAACATGTGCCCTCACCCCCACCAAAAAAAAGCAGTAGTCTCCTCAATGTTATCAATAGTAAGTACGAGAAGAGAGGTAGTCACTCATAACCCCATTAGTTGAAAGTCACCTCACTAGAATAGTACGTTCTCCTGTTGCTTTGAGCCTATTGACGGATCTCGGAGCTATAATAAGGAGAACTCGGAGGTAAGAGACCATTCATTCTGTGGCAATTTTGATTGGATATCCATCTTTTTCTTTGCCACTATCATCTTGGAGGCTTCACTCACACGCGTAGATGAGTGTGGAGTGGATTATTGTTGAGAAGCCTTAGAGGATTCATTGATAGTAATCCCCAGATTTCTCTTTAGATGGGGATGAGGTGACAACTCATGGTTGGATCCGGAGGAGGTGATGATTGGTAGATTTACACTAATTTAAGGCCTATTTAGTTCAATAATTAGTGTCCTTAATGACTAAATTATGTTATATTCTAATGATATGTTGATGATTTTTAGCTATAAAGGCTAAGGAAAAGGAAAGAATGAATAGTTGAAAGAATGAACAAAAATATTGAAAAGAGTAAAAACTCCCAACCTAACGTTTGCCTAACTGAAAGGGTGAATCGCCCAAAAGGTTTGACCTCACTGAAATTTATAGTGTTTAGAGATCAAGTGTTAAATTTAATGGGTGGAATAGGGTCACGTCGATGATCTACCAAATAGCTGAAGGTAAACTTAGTTGTATCGCTGAAAGTAACACATTGAAGAGCAAAAGTGAGGGCTATCTTAGGCGCACAACGTGAAACTGGGTGATTCATCAATCATGAAGGGCGTGTTCTATCAAGTTCGCACAATCAAGTTCAAACACTTGAATCCTGAAGCCAAAGGAAGATGAACTGAACGATACAAAGAGTGATTTGGGCAGTAAGTTCTGCGAGCCCGACTAATGTCGCTGAATGGGATGCAGAAATTTTTTTTTGAAAAGTATAAATAGCTTGGAAGAGAGAGAAAATAGATCTATCTTATCTTTTATCAATTTTTACTCTTGGAACTCTTAGAGAGAGAAAATATTGAGTATTTCTCTTAGTTTGACGTTTTCAACTTTTCTCTTAATTTGTGCAATTTTAAGTTGAATTCAAAGTGGGTGTTGAATTTAATTGCTTAATTTCATCATATCCATGAACTCTATCATAATAGGTATACTTTCTACACTTTATGTGATGGGTGGCTGAAACCCAATTTTCAGGGGTGTAATTCTGGGGTTGGGTGTTGATTTAACTTAGTGAGTTTGTTGTATTGCTTTCTAACATGGGTTTGAGCTGTTATCATGTGATTAATTTTGGGTTAAGATGACCAACTTAATTGTAGCTTAGATAACAAATTGATGATTGAAAGAGACCGATATGAGTGGGTAATTAGTTCAATGTTTGCAATCTAGCTGAATCTAGTTGTAAAAGCAAAGTAATGGGTTGAATTCTAAATCACATAAATAAGACCGAAAGGAGATTTTATGAACCAATGTTATGAGATCGAAATAAGATTAGCATTATCGAAGATGACCCAACTTATCCATAATTGTTTAGATTTGTTGAGCAATACAATTTTATCTCTATGTGAAATCGATTTCTAATCCCCACACCCCTAGAATCTACTCAAATAGTTTAAACTCTAATTAGTTTAGTTTGTTCCTAATTTTTTTTATCTTGAAATCACTTGATTAAATTTGGTAGAATAATCCACCGATTACCTCAATTTGTTACAATAGATTAGTCATATTTAATTTCACTTATTGAATTTTTAACCTCACACTACTCCTTGTGGGATTCGATCCTGACTCTTAGTTGGGTAATTTTTATTGACAACGATGAATTCCTAAGGGGTGGTACAATGGTAGTCCCAAATGAAAAGGCTGAACTCGTCGCTACTAGGCCCGTAACCAAGTGCAAGTATGTATGGATTACTAGAAATTAAATTCGTGGACTGAGAAGTACCACTTCCCTATGTCCTTTATTGATTAGATGATTGATAGTCTTGGGGGTAAGGGCCGGTATTGCTTCCTCGATAGGTACTCCGTGTACAACCAAATCTCCATTTCACCGGAAGATCCAGAAAAAATAACTTTCACTTGCCCCTATGAGATCTTTGCTTTGAAGTGAATGTCTTTTGGGTTGTGTAACACACTGACCACTTTGCAACGGTGCATGTTTTCAATATTTGTGGATATGATAGAGGAATCGATGGAAGTCTTCATGGATAATTTTTCAGTTTTTGGGGATTCATATGAAGAGTGCTTGAAGTATTTAGTAATGTTACTTCAAATATGTGTGGATTTTAAATTGGTTCTTAATTGAGAGAAATGCCATTTTATGGTTAAGGAAGAAATTGTGCTTGGGCACAAAAATTTCGGAGATGGTATTTAAGTAGATCAAGAAAAATTTCAAGTGATTCATAAATTACCTCCCCCAATATCAGTGAAGGGAGTGAGAAGTTTCCTTGTCTATCTAGGATTTTATCAGCAATTCATCAAAGAATTTTGAAAAGTGGCTATTCCCTGTGTAGGCTACTTGAAAAAGAGAGAGTTTTTAAATGTGATGCCACTTGTTTGGAGGATTTTGTGAGTTTAAAATAAAATCTTGTCTCATCCCCTATCATAATAGCACCTGATTGGAATCTTCCTTTTGAAAAGATGTGTGACACTAGTTTATTAGAACTTCACACTGTTCTTGGGAAACAAAAGTATATGTTCTTTCTTCCCAGCTACTATGCTAGACAAAACATGATGTCACGCCCCGAGCCTAAACCCTAGACGTAACTGGCACTCGATTGTTGGTTCCCAAGCAAGCCCTTTGCCTGCATCATTACTAAGCGGAAGACTTACTCAAGAGAAATGAAAACTCATGATGCAAAAATAACTTTACAAAAAACTTAATTTAAACTAAACTCCAATCATTGTCTGACAATAATTTAACAAGTATTAGTTAAATACCTCATGGACTCAAAACATTACAACAACAAAGGAAATAATAATAAACCCCTTGACCTTTGAACTATCTATGAATCCTCTACTATTAAAAAATGATTATCGGGACAAGACCCTCGACATCCTAACAACTGAAAATAAAAGTGGAACCCTCTGGAATTAATGAGGCTCACCAAAGCTAACTAGAACTGCAAGTAGTATCAACAAAGTGTCTGTTGATGACCCTAAATAATTGCATCTACTTCATAAAAGATGCAGGCTAAATGGTGTTAGTACATGGAATGTACGAGCATGTAAGGGAAATTCTAAAGCATAAACATAAGCTTGAACTGATAGAAAAGAAACATACTTACTCTCCTTAAACTCACTCAACTAAACTCAGACTCCACTCAAGGATAGGATAGTCAACTCAAGATACTCGAGGATAAAATACTCAACTCAAAGGTAAGATATTCAACTCAAAGATACTCGGCTCAAGATACTCAACTCAAAAGCACTCAACTCAAGATACTTAACGAAAAAGCAACAATAAAAGAGGCAATGTATGGAAAGATTTTAAAAGAGTAATTAATAACTCAATTGTATGTAAAGATACAATAATAACTCAATTGTATGTTAAAATTCAACAATAACACTAATTTGGGAGATTCTCTAACCGACAACCATCACTATGAGCTATGTGATAATACAATGTCTCGCCTATACTACCAGAATTGGCCTATACCTTTCCGAAGTATAAGACATTCTTAGCTAAGTGGATCCACTAAGATATGCTTAAAAATCAATAAGGAATCATCTAAAAAGTATGACCCTTTACCCATGTTGGCATACCTGGTTTATGAGGAAGTTGAGTTGTTTGAACTCGTCTCCATATCGGTGATCAATACTATTCCCAATAATATAACTGATGCTCATATGTTTAAAAACATTTCCTCATCCTCAAATTTTGAGATTATTACTTAAAAGGTTCTCTTAAAAGAAATAGTGCTCAAAACTCCTCATAAACTCACTTGGAAAAAGAAGTTTCCTATCATTTTAAATGTAAAAACATTTACTCTTGGGAATACTTAGTTCCCTTATATTCATTTAAAAAAATGAAACTCGACTCTCCTCATCCTCATACTCATTTACTCAAGTCTTTAGAAAAATTATAAGTAATTGTAAAAGACTTTTCAAAATAAAGTTCATGCCCAATTATGGATGTGAGCGACTCAATTCAAGGTTTTCAAAAACCATATATACAACTCAATAATCGGAACACAACAACTCCTGAACTAAAAGACTCAATGATACTACTCATCTCAAGAATGCTTGACTCATAGAGTTCATGCTGAATTATGGGCATGACCGACTAAACTCAAGGACCTCCATGTACAACATATGGTAATCCATAATTATGAAATATAGTTTCAAAAAGGATTAGTAACTCAATACTCAAGAACTTAGAACTCTAAGATACTACTCCTCTCAAAGATACTCAATTTATGGAGTTCATGTAAAATTATGGGCATTAACGACTCAACTCAGGGATCTCAAAAATAATGTAGGCTCATGAATACACTCTCCTCATTCTCATACTCACTGATTTGAGTCTTGAAAAAATTATACGTAATTATAGAGGACTCCTCGAAAAGACATAAGTGGACTTTCTCAAACTTAACTCTCGACTCAACCTCAAATTTTAATTATGAATTCATGGACCATGATTATGATATATACAATTTCTCGATGATTAGATGTAGTTTGGATAGTAAGCATCAAGAATTGATCGATGACATGGTTTAATAGAACTCAAATGGAAAGATGGGCGGAACAGTACGTGACCTAAAGACCCTGGCGCACGGAGTGGAGCAGGGCGCGAGCCCCTAAACATTATAACCCCTTCCCTGGTGCACTGCAGGTGCCCCATGCCATCCCCCTTAGCATATCTAGGGTGCGCCACGCTACCCTCTCCCTAGATCATTCCGATGAATTTTCTTTTCAATTTTCCACCCTCACCTCATCTAGATTCGAATGATTTCCTCCAAATTCTCTGAGATTCATATAATAAACACACTTAGATCAAAACCCCAATCAAACCCTACCAAAAAAATTACTCATTCGTAAGATCCTCACCTCAAGAACTCAACAAGACTTTATTAACAAGGAATCAAGCTATAACCTTTAAGAAGTATTCAAGGACTCAAATCATTCAACCTCAAAAACAAAATTACGGATAAAAACACATGATTGGCGTGTGGGTGAACGAACCCAACACTATGAGAACTTACATACCTCAAAGAACTAGGTTCTTGGCAAAATCTTGGATGAACACTTGGAACCTTGGACTTTTTCTCCTCTTGAATCTTCTCTCTAAGGTCCTACACTTTTTTGGGATGAATGAAACTGATTATAATATGTTTGGACCCTAAATTGGGTGTAATTCACGCTTAGACAAATTGGGGTGGGGGGTAACAAAACAACTAAAATACCCCTCCTTAGTTTGGGTGAAAAGGCCTCGTCTAGAGAGGCTGCACTCAAATGGTCTTATCTCCGTCATTCAAACTCAGATTTTGGCAAACTCGGTGGCGTTGGAAAGAGAACTCAAAGATCTTCGATTTGAATCCTTATGGACCACCTGAATCATTATGTGCTAAAAGTTTTGATTGTTTGAAGTTGACCCAAAACTTTAAGGAACTTATAGATGACTTGCATGAATTTCTCTTCAGTTCTTTTTGGAACTCGAGGTGCTACATCTCTTGAACTTGACACTTAAGAAAATTTAAATTCCTCGGTAAAATCCTACTCACAACAAATAATGGTTTGAGTCCTAGCTCAAAATTGTTTGAGGTGTTACACTTGAATTATGCTCAAAAAAACTATATCGTCACAGAGCAAGAGTTGTTGGCTACTGTATATGGGTTTGAAAAGTTTAGAGCTAATTTATTGGGTACCAAAGCTGTTGTGCATGCTGATCATGCCACTCTAAGGTACTTGATGGCAAAGAAAGATGCTAAACCAAGGCTAATTTGGTGGGTGCTTCTCCTTCAAGATTTTGATTTTGAGGTGAGAGATAAAAAGGGGTGTGAACATCAAGTAGCCGACTAACTACCAAGGCTTGAAATAGATGCTAAAGTAACTGAGAGAAGAGAAATTGACAATCCTTTCCATGATTAACCAGTAATGTTGATTTCTCAAACCACAGTCCCTTTGTATGCCGATTATACTCACTTCATTGTATGTGTGTTGTTGCCTAAAGACTCGTGTAACCATTAGAAGGAGAAATTCTTGTTTTATGAGAAGAGGTATGTAGGATGAACCCTTCTTTTTTGGGAATGTGATGACAATATTATTTGGCATTGCGTGCCCAAAGTGGAGGTTCAAGAGATCCTTGAGCTTGCCATGCTTCACTGGCAGGGGGACATCATGGAGGCATACGTACAACTTCTAAAGTGTTACAATGTGGTTATTATTAGCCCACAATGTTTAGAGATGCCCATGACTTTTGCAAGTGTTGTGTTCAATGTCAAATGTAAGGGAGTATCTCTAGGAGGCACGAGCTACCTTTGTCCAAATTCTTGAGATTTAGCTATTTGATGTATGAGGGATTGATTTCATGAGCCCTTTCCATAGTTATTTTGGGAAAAAGAAAATCTTAGTGACAGTTGATTATGTGTCCAAATGGGTGGAGGCAATATCTTTACCTAACAATGAAGGGGGAAGTGTCACAAAGTTCCTAAAGAAACACATTTTCACAAGGTTTGGGATCCCACATGCCATTATAAGTGATGGCGGCTCCCATTGTGTAATCGTCAATTTGAGGCACTTTTATTTAAGTATGGGGTGAAACACAAAGTCTACACACCGTACCATCCGGAATCTAGTGGGCAAGCTGAGGTATCAAACTAACATATAAAGAGCTTTTTAGCCAAAATAGTGAATGTCCACCGCACCGATTGGTGTAGTAAGCTTGATGATGCAATTCAGTCTTATTAAATAGTTTTTAAATCCCCTATTAGCATGTCTCGATATAAAATGGTATTTGGGAAGGCCTTACATCTTTCGATTGAGTTATAGCACAAAGCCTTATAGGCATTGAAGCGGTTGGATTTAAATTGGGAGGTGGCCGCCAAAAGTTATGTGGGTCAACTACTTGAGTTGGATGAATTTTGGTACACGCATATGAGAGCTCCGCACTAAATAAAGAGAAAGTTAAACATTGGCATGATGCCAAAATTTTGCGTTGAGAGTATAGATTAGGGGAGCTAGTCCTCAATTTAAACTCACAATTGAAACTTTTCCTGAGTAAACTAAAGTCAAAGTGGACTGGTTCGTACACAGTCACTAAGGTTTATGAAAATGGTGAAACTGAAATTGAAGATGTAAAGCTAACGGCCAAAGGTTGAAAGTGTACTTTGGGGAGAGTGGTGATGTGAGAATTATTAAAGTGGTGAACTAGGATGGTGTTTGAAAGCATGTCCACATCCTACCACGACGTTAAATCAAGTGTTTCTTAGGAGGCAACACAAGTATTACTGGTTTTCAATACTGTGTGTGTCACTTGTGTAGTATGGAAATAAGATAGGCGATTTGGAGGCCTAATTATTCGATCCGCCAAAGTCACTACGCGAAGCTCCAACTAGTTCGCCCTTTGGGAAGTTCAACTTTGTGATCGTACTGTCATATTTGACAATGTACATCTATGACTCGGTGATCCATCTATGATGTTGGGTGAACCCAACTCAAGTTTAGAGGGTATACTATCAAGTTCAATGATGAACGTGGAAATTTAGTGATCAACCTATTTACTTTAGGTGATCAGTCTTCAACTCGTCGAGCTGGAAATGATTTCTCATGCACTATAAGCATGATGGGCAAGCTCTCCACGTTCGGCGATCCGCCAACTTGGTCAGTTCTCTCGTACAATCTTTTTCCTTTGTCAGTAAATGCAATAACCCTTCAGGCATCGGGGAGTCTCTCGATATAAGCTCATTTACTTCTTTTCATTGCATTGAGGACAATACACGTTTATTTTTGTGGGGTGAGGGCACTTGTGTCAATATTCAGCTTTTAGTGGTTTGATGATTAGCTCATTTTGTTTCATCCATTCTCATTTGCCCCATATGTATGATTTGGAAATCGTTGAAATGCTTGAGTTTTCATTAATAATAACTTGAAGACCAATTGTTCAATATCGATGTCTTTAATATTACTCATGATGAGCATTGTATTTAGCATTTGTGTTGCAAGAAGAAATCGACGTGGTTGTACTTTTGAATGATATTTTTGAATTTGATGTTGACTAGCTACGTTTTGATGTTAGACATGCAATGAACATCGCACATAGGCTTTTGATCTTATCGGGTTGTGCCAAATAATTGTGTTTGAAGTGCCATGTGTGGTGAGGGTTTACTTGGAAGCATGATGGTTGAATCCTAGAATTTTCCTTAGTCCAATTTTCTAGATTTGGTAAATGTAAAGAATGATGTTGGGAAATTTTTTGAGAGGGAACCCAAATTTCCATAATCATTTTGTGACTACCTTGTGAGGGTGTTCATCACCATTTGTTGACAGCCGTGTTAATACCTATTGAGCCAAATTATCCCTAATTTCTCACCTAAAATCCTTTCGAAGCATTGGTTTGATTGAATAGCCAACTTAAGCCAAATACCTAAGTTGGGGGTGTGGAAAGGAAGAAGGAAGGAAAGCCAAGTAAAAAAAAACACAAAGAAAGATGAAGTGAGACTCAACTTTGAAGTGTGGTACAAAAGGAAGAAACCCTTCCTTATAAAAAAGAGTTTTGTAAAATAAAAAAAGGGTTTCCAATAAAATGATTGACAAGTCAAAGTTTGAGTTATGAAGTGAAAAAGAAGGAAAAGAACTTGAGAAGAGGAGAAGATGATTGCAACAATACTTTGAAAAGGCAAAGTCATTGAGTCAAATTGACCATAACTGAACCCTCAATCCTATTACAAGCCTAAACCACCCTTGATATCTTGCATGAACTAGGGTGTGTGATGACTGGAAGATATGGGCGAACCTATGGGATGAAGGTTTCATGTATTTCTCCTTTGGAGAATGAGAGTTCTACTAATTCCTAACTTCTTTATTGATTTGCTTTGTGAGAGCATAGAATCGTTCTTGATGTAAGGGCACTTGAATACAGTTTTTGAAACATGGTTTTGCATTAGAAAAGAAGCTATAGTGAGCTTGAGCTTGGTTTGATACCGGCTAGTAATTATTTAAAGCTTTTTGATCATGATTGAGTGTCGCATGTTATTGAAGAGTTGTCTTGTAATGGAACTTGCATGTTAGCAGTCATTGAGAATCATTGTAGACACCCTTGTCGAACAATTGTGTTCTTCATTTATTTGAGGACAAACAAAAGTTTAAATTAGAGGTGTTGATGAGTGGTAGATTTAACCTCATTTTAGGTCTATTTAGTTCAACAATTAGTGTCCTTAATGCCTAAATTATGTCATATTCTAATGATATGTTGATGATTTGCAGATATGAAGGCTAAGGGACGAGGTAAGGATGAATACTTAAAAGAAAGGCCAAAAATATTGAAAAGAGTAGAAAGTCCCATCATTACATTCGTATAATTTAAAGGGAGAATCGCCCAAAAGGTTATACCTCACCGAAATGGACATTGTTTGGAGATCACGTGTTAAATCTAATGGGTGGAACAGGGTCGCATTGACGATCTGAAAAATTGCTAAAGTAAAACCTAGTTGCATTGTCAAAAGTGATAGACTGAAGAGAAAAATAAAGGCTACCTTAGGCACACACAGTGATACTCGGCGATTCACTGATCATAAAGGGAGTGTTTTATCGAGTTCACCCAATCAAGTTCAAACACTTGAAGCCTGAAGCGAAAGAAAGGCAAACTGAACAATACAAATGGCGATTACCGAGTAAGTTCGGCGAGCCCAACTAATGTCGCCAAATGGGATGTGGAAGAATCTTTTTGAAAAGTATAAATTGCTTGGACGAGAGAAAAAATGGATAAATCATATCTTTTATTAGGTTTTACTCTTGGAGCTCATAGAGAGAGAAACTATTGAGTATTGCTCTTAGTTTGGGGTTTTCAACTTTGCTCTTAATTTGTATAATTTGAAGTTATATTCAAAGTGGGTGTTGAATATAATTTCTTAATTTTATCACATCCATGAATTCTATCATAATAGGTATAACTTCTACGTTTTTTGTGACGGGTGGCTAAAACCCCAATTTCAAGGTGTGTGTTTATGGGGTTGTGTGTTAATTTAACTTAGTGGGTTTCTTGTACTGTTCTGTTTTATTGATTTCTACCGTGGATTTGAGTTGTTATTATTTGATTAATTTAGGGGTTAATCCTAGCTTAGATCTCAAATTGATTCTTGAAAAACACTAATAGGAGTGGACAACTGGTTCAATGTTTGCAATCTAGCTGAATCTAGTTGTATAAACAAAGTAATGGGTTGAATATGAATCACATAAATGAGACCGGAAGGAGATATGATGAACTAATGTGATGGGATCTAAAGAAGATTAACATCATTGAAGATGACCCATATTATCGATGGTTGTTTAGCTTTGTTGGGCAATACAATTTTACCTCTATGTGACATCGATTTCCAATCCCCACACCCCTAGAATCTACTGAAATAGTTTAAACTCTGTTTAGTTCAGTTTGTTAGTTATTATTTATCTTGAAATGAGTTTATTAAAGTTGGTGGAATAATCCACCTGGTTGCCTGAATTTACTACAATAGATTAGTCACATTTAATTCACTTCTTGAATTCTTAACATCACACTACTCCTTGTGGGATTCCACCCTGACTCTTAGTTGGGTAATTTTTATTGACAACGTTCGCTTACTCTTTGGATTTTTTTTAAAGAGTAGTTTGAGCGTTATCAGGAGATCACTCTCTTTTCTTTTAACTTGGCCATTTCATGCAAGGTACAATAATTCACAACCATGATTGGGTGAAGGTTAGTTCAAAATAAGTTCATAAAGCAACACAGTTAAAAACAAGTTCTGAGGCTCGCCGATTGGAAATGCGATTTTCCTATCAAATTAGGCGAGCTCAGGTGAGCTTGTCGAAGTTGACAGAACAAACTAAAATTCAACTCAGCCACAAAATGCAATTTCAACTCCAACTTGGTGATCCACTGAATTGGTTTCGGCGGGCTAAGACAAGTCCGTCGAAAGTGACAGTACAAAACAAAAAGAAAATAGGAAAAAGGGCGATGTCCACTCCAACTTGGCCATTCAGCGAGTTGTTTTCGGTGAGCTAAGACAAGCCCGCCAAATGAGACAGTCCCATGTCACATATTCAAACTCAAAAGGCCATTGGGGCTTACATAGGAATTCGCCTAATCACCTTGGCGGGCTAAGATAAGCTTTTCGAACAGGTAGTTTCATCCCAATGCCTATTTTTTTCACAAAATTAACATTAACATGCAACATTACCCAATACCCAATGAATTTGACAAGCTACCCACATGTTATTCTACATATGGGTACTCAGACGTCCTCCCAGAATTCACAAAGCATTGCCCAAATCGATGATTTGTCCTTAAGAAAGTCTTCACTCTATCAATCATTGGGAGAATGCAGATCTTTAGGATAACATTGGACTAGTCAGACTTCACCCACACTCAATTAAAAAAAAACCAATCAATTTGGAACAACTATTTCAAAATCTAACCTTTTACAAACAACATAAACAATTTTAGGCACATTAACATCAATCCTAGTTCATGGGCATAATTCAATCAGTATCATTTAGCATTACCGAAGCAAAGTAATCAGTGCAACACTATCAACATCAGAAATCCCAACTCAAGCACATCGAATTTAGGCAAAAATAATAGTGAAAACCTTGTAAGACCAACCTCCAAGAAGTACAATAGCAAACTAAAGGGAGGAATGGTTTGGGATTGACAATTAGACACCAATAAACACTCTACACTCCAACCCAACAAATCAAAGAAAATGAGGACACAATAGCTCAAAAACAAGGGTATTGGGAGTTTAGGAAGTGAAAGAGCTTAAAAAGATGAAAGGTTCTCTTATAAAACTTGAAAAGACATTTGGCCTTTTTATTTCAAGCACACTCGACAGACTACGACTAACGTGTTTAAAAAATCTATGAAGGGGCTTAAACTCGACGATGATGCCTGAACAAATACCAAATCTGAAGTTCAACTCAATGGACCTGATGCAGTTCGCCTAATAATATTCAGCGGATCACCTAATAGGTCCCTGCTTGCCGAAGTTGAGGGTACCATTTTTTAAAATTTATGGGAAGGAAGGCGAACTTAATGAAGTCCACTTAACACGTCCCGTACATTGACGATTGGGTACTTGCATTACCTAATGCATCCTTTTATACTTTTTTACTTCATTTCAACCTGCACACACAACACACGTTATTGAAAGCAATAAAATAAACTTGGGTTGCTCCCAAGAAGATATTTATTTAACGTCATGGCACAACATAATTCTTACTCCTCAACAATCAATTTTGGGATTGGGGATGGTGGCACGACAGAAATTATCCTTTTGCCTTGGATTTAGATGGGGAGAGATCTAGCATATTTGATTTTCCAGCTACTTAATTGACATGGAATGAGAATTAACCATTTGAGTCAAAGTGGAGAAGTAATTTTCAAATTTGTCAACACTTTCTCAAACCCTTCAACTTTGTTGAAGATCCTTGCTAGAATATCATTAGTTTGGTTTTCTTCATATCCAACTTCTTTTGAATTGGGATGATCATGAGGTGGGATATATATATATATTATTTTTTTGGTTCACGATCTATCCAATTGCAACCTCGATCTCTACAATTTCTCGTTCTTTGTTCCAACCCTAGTTCCCACCCGATCTTGGTTAGTTCAGATGAGAACCCCCGATTGGTTTCCCATATAATTCACTTCTTCATCATACAATGACTCCCACTTGGCATCCTTCGGGCACTGCCCACTACTTGTTCCAATTACATTTACCATTTTGAAACCACCTCTCAGGACATGTTTGGATAGCAAGTCAAGTTGAGTCATCATTATGGACATGTTTTCATTATGCTCATGATTATTCACCATTTGTTCCTTACTTATACACCACTGTACAGAAAATTCTTGATCCTATCTAGTATGCCATGCTCAGTTTTTCTTTGTCATATCATCTAGCAACATTGTTGCTACATTGAACGGTTGTTGCATCAGCCCACCTTGGATAAGTTGATCAGCCGAACCCTTGTTAACTGAATCAAGGCTACAATTAAAGTATTATAGCAAAAAATTTTCCATAACACCATATGTTGGACATTGTAGTAACAACTTTTCTACCCACAACCATGTCTCATGAAGAGGTTCACCAACCACTCTTTTGAAGTTATGGATGATGCCCCTAAGTTTTACCATTTTTGAGGGAGGAAAGAATCTTTCAAGAAATTCTTTAGTTAACTCCTCCCACAAAGTGATAGAATCATTCGGCAATTTGGCCAACCATCTAGTAGCTGCCCCAGTTAAGGAGAATAGGAATAATCTCAGCTGAATAGACACTTGTGAGATTTTCTTGAAGATGAGCGACCCACAAATATCCACAAATGTTCAAAGAAGTTTATGAGGATATTCCTGAGCTACACCCCAAACATTTCTCTCATTTGGAGAAGTAGTAACAATGTTCTAGTTACATGGAACATTGCTCTCCCAATAGTAGGAGATAACCGTATGACACCATTGGTCTCAACGACATTCACATGCATGGCCTTCAAGAAACCCATCATGACTAGCATTGTCACTATCATTTTCACTCATGTTTCTACCTGCATATGCACAAAAAAACAACACCAAGCAACATTCTACTACAACTAAACAAGTTTACAAATTAATTTCACAAATTGAACTATTACCATTCCCCGTCAGTGGCACAATTTTTATAAAGTTCAAATTACCTTAAAAACATTTAGAAGCGTAAGCGGTCGTTTTCAATAAAAATATCCAACTAAGAATAAGGTTTCGAATCCCACAAGGAATGGTTTAAGGATAAGAATTCAAATAAGAAATTAGAATGTGAACCTATTCATAGTAGCACTTTAGAACAATTGGGTGTATGATTGCACCAAATTTACAAAAAGAGTTTTGTAATCATGTGTCGCAACTAAACTAAAAATGCAGGGATTTAACAAGTAAAAGGCGATTGAGGGGAGTCGGTATTTGTATTGATGTCATGTATGGGTACAAGTTCTACTCAAAAGTTCTAGAAAAATATATATGGGCTAGGTAATCATTAATGATACTAATCTTCTGTCGATCTCATAGCACCATATTATAGAACCCCTTCGGTTTCATTTATGTGAATCATAAACCAACCCATTGACTTACATAAATCTCTCTTTAAAGTAGGATTGGCTACTAGAAATAAACCTTTTTTTTTTGTTGAGAAAACTATAGAAATCAAACCTAGATTGCATGCATCAATTTATTTACCCACTACAAATGATCTCTTTCGAGCATCAACCGAAGATCTAGTCTAGGATTAACTTTGAAACCTTAACCCATGAGTTAACTGCATGCTAAATAACATAAATCCATAGATGAACATTAATAAAATAGAGCATAGCACAAGACCCACTACATTAAATCAACATCCAACTCCATAATCACACCCCTAGAATTTAGTTTTTAGCCAAACATCATAAAAAGCAAAGAATTATATCTATGATGCTACCAGCCATTAATGTGTTGAAATTATGCAAGAATCATCAACACCCACTTCAATTTCAACCCTTAATTGTCAATTACAAGAGTATGAAAAAACCAAAAACTAAGAAAAGTGTATTTCTCAAAAGCTAACTATGAAATTAGGGAAATGTTTTCTGTTTTAGATCTCAATATTCCACGACCAACTTCTTCCTCATTTTCTCTCTCTTTTGGGCTATTTATAGTTTCCCCAAAATTGGCCTAAGATTCCAAACACGACTCACTCAGCGAAGTTAGTTGGGCTCATTTAACTCGTTTGGCGGATCACAGTCTCCTCTTTAGCTCACCTTTCTTTCTCTTCAGGCTTCAGGTGCTTGAACCTCAGTTGGCAAACTCGTTAAAGTCAACCTTTTATGTGTGGCATATCACTTATTACCAACTTGCTCATCCTTTCAGCTTTTATTTTTACTCAGCACTATATCACTTTCGGTAATGGAATTTTAGTTTGCCCATTTAGCTTCGGCTAATCACTGTTTCCTCTTTAGTCCACAAACCTGCCTTGAATGTATTAAATTGTGCACACTCTCAAGTTGGGCGAGGTTAGGCCGATTGGGTGATTTGCACTTTTGGTTAGGTGACTACTAGTTGGGAGTTTGTACTCCATTCAATGTATTTGGCCTTTTTTTTTCATACGACCATCTTTACCTTGTCCTTTAGCCTTCATATCTACAAAATATCAAAACATCATTAGAATAAGATATAAATAGGCATTGAAGAGACTAATTGTTGAGCTTAAAAGGCCATAAATAAGTAGAATTCAAGAGCTCATAAAAAAACATACAATGATGCAATGGAAATAATGAAGTGAAGGAGAGTAAGAAGCCCGTAAGAAACATCAAGTTGCCCTGAATAATGCCTCGAACTTAACAATAGAGTACCAAATCCCAAATATATGTTAACAGACCGCCTATAATGATACACGGGACTTATCACCCAGTATAAATAGTAGAATTTAGCCCAGAAATAAGTCAACGAGTTGTTCTAAATGGTACATCGGACTTATTGGAGCAAAAATAGTCGAAAATATGACAATCAAGTAAATGAGCATGTTGAACATTTTAAGTCATAAACGCCTTAATGTCTACCAAACCATTAGAATAACTGCTCCTTTTTATCAATACCAAGTATTTTCGAAAAAAGAGCGTTCAAGTACAACAACGACATTCAAATTCATTAGAAAATCCGAAGCTTCACATAAAATCACCACACACTAAACACATACTCGGGTAATTCTTGTCACGGTACAAATGTACTTACCTGGGATTCCATCTTGTCCAGGTTTGCAACCTTGGGCCTAAGAATCAAATAATCATGTAAAAAAGCTCAGAAAGAACCTTGACAATCAACGTTTCAATCCAAGAAAAACATGTGGTAACCAAAATTTCACACTACCTGAAAGCCATTTCTAAGGATACCATATGACACAAACCAAAAGGATCAACCTTAACTCAGGATTTTCTGGCTAAAACTACACTAAGCAACCCTATAATGAACATACGTTGACTAAGGATCAATAATCCTAAACTAATCCTAAACTCCAATCTAATCCCACTAAAAATACAAACAATCTAATGAGCCAAGTCTAAGCAAAGAAAAGTTGTAACCTACCTCAAGGCTTCAACCACCCTCAAACCTTCACTCAGATAGTTTTCATTTACAAAAGCCTCTAACGGGTGCAAAGTTATCAAGAATAGAACGAGAAAATAAATACGGGACTAATAATACCCCTAACAACAATACCAAATTCAGACTAGAAATCGGATAAACAATTGACCCTCGAATGATCCTACAGAACTACGAAACCAAAAACTTCATTATGTTCTCCTCGAAGTGAGGATCACATGTACAAAAGTTGGGGCGAAGATTAACTCTAATTCAGACCTCAAATTTTCCAAATACCATACTTTAAGGATTTATAAATCAAGAGAATAGATGCTAAGAATGGAATTGAATTAATTAAAGGAGGCTAGATTTGTATTTAGAGATGAAGGGATAGAAATCTACCTTTGAATCACTGAACTGGTCATCAGCTGAGCAAAATCACCTTGGCCTAGCTCCACTTCAACAAGGTTTCTTCCTTGAAGAAATGAAAAACAAAAAATGGATTAAATCCCAGTAATTTCTGCAAAAGCAGTCACATAGCCGCTTTAGAGGTCATATGGCCTCTTAAGTGACAATCTCTTTAGCCACCAAGGGCCGTAAATATGACCCCTGCCTAAAAGGCTCCTGCAGCCTAAACGGCTCCTTAGCCATAAAACTAGCCTCTACTAAAGATTCTAGCCGACGCTTAAGCAACCGCAACCTACATGTGCCCATTCAAGAAAGCGACCCCTTGGTCAGTTAAGCGACCATCGCTTAATCGATCAAGGGTCGCAAATGGCGATTGCACTAAAAGCCAACATTGAGTTGCTTGATATAAATTCTCCAAACTTCAAATGGACACTCAAAATTCATTAGAGGCCCAAATGATGCAAACAGAAAGTGCAAACCAATTCAAAGCTGCATTTTGGACTTGGTGGAATCAACAAACAACCAACGGAGGTCGTCTCGTTAAAATGTTGACCAAAGTCAACACCCACAACAAACCACAAACAAAAATGCTAAATGCTATAAACTCATCTTAATATCCTCGGGAATCAAACCAAAGGATGTTCTAGACCAAACTCAGCATTCCACTGCTAACCATATTGAAAGAATTCCATCTCGAATGCATTTACCACGAAAGTTGATCAACATCAAACCTTGAGCAAAATTCAAAAGCTAAAATTCCTAATCGCACAAACTCCAAATAAAAGCATCGAACCTGAACCGATCATTACACTCGACAAAAATGACCTTTTTGGAGCAGATAGAACAGATGAAATTCCTATCTAGCATAAAAATATTTAGATGTTGACTAAAGTCAACCGTTTCAAACCTTAAGCCAACAAAACTAAAAAAAACTCATAGAAAAATCTCCCAACTACCTCGAGAAGCATGACACCCAACCCATCACCACATAAAAGCTATAAGGAATCAACGAGAAGGGATAAAACAATAAAAGTATGAAAAACACATAAATAGCCTCGAGGGTCATTACAACCTCCACTACTAAAAGGACTTTCATTCGTGAAAGTAAAACAAATATAGTACTTGAAGAATAAAAAAGGTGAGGATATTGGGTCGGCATGTCAAGCTCTACCTCCCAAGTAGCCTCCTCGACTGGATGATGTCTCCACTGAACCTTCACTGATGAGATATGCTTAGACCGCAATCTCCTAACCTGCCTATCAAGAATAGCCATGTTCTCCTTGTCAAAACTCAAGCACTCATCAAGCTGAACTAAATCCTCCTGAAGCACATGAGACTCATCGGGAATATACCATCTCAATACAGAGATATGCAACACAAGATAAATAATTGAAAGAGCTAGCGGTAAGGCTATGTCATAAGCCACCTCTTCTACCCACCTCAGAATCTCAAAATGGCTGATAAACATGGGGCTAAGCTTGCCCCTCATCCTGAATCTCATCACTCCCTTGATGGGTGACACCTCAGAAATAATTTGTCACAAACCATGAAATCTAAACACGGTATCCTCCAAGCAGAATAACTCTTTTGCCTACTCTGGGCAGTAGTTAGTGAATACCTCAGAGTGAACTCCATACATATGGTACCACAAAATATTCAATGTGACGACTACTGCCGCAAACTCTAAGTCATGAGTGAAGTAGTTCTTCTAATGAAGCTTTAGCTATTTGGAAGCATAAGCAATAACTCTACCCTACTACATCAAGATACAACCTAGCCCAAAACCAAAAACATCATACTAGACGGTAAACACATGACCCTCGATAGAAAGAGTTAGAATCACCGTCAACATCAAAAAATTCCTGAGCTTTAGAAAGCTTGCCTCACACTCATCACACCACTGGAAGGGAACATTAATTCGAGTTAATCTAGTCAAAGGCGCAATAATCGAAGAAAGCCCCTCTTCAAACCATATATATTAGCATGATAACTCGATGAAACAATGATCCTCATTAGGAGAAGTAGGCTTGGATCAACTACCTTAATCTTTGCCAGTTCCACCATAATCCTATCCTTGGACACAACGTTCCCCAAGAATTCTATAGACTTAATCCAAAACT
Source organism: Solanum stenotomum (assembly GCF_019186545.1). NCBI lineage: Eukaryota > Viridiplantae > Streptophyta > Magnoliopsida > Solanales > Solanaceae > Solanum > Solanum stenotomum. The sequence continues at coordinate 37,567,411 of NC_064290.1, forward strand.
CACACTTAGTGAGTTTGACATATAACCGCTAATCTTAAAGTCTGGAGTACAATAATTAGATGTTATTCATGATTCTCCCTTGTCCCAGAGTTGACCAAGGTATCATCAATGAACACTACCACAAAAAAGTCTAAGAAGGGCCTGGAAACATGGATCATTAACTCTATAAACATTGTTGGGGCATTGGTCAACCCAAAAAACACGACTAAGAACTCGTAATTGCCGTATCGAGTCTTAAAGGATGTCATATGGATGGTGGTAGCCTGATCCCAATTCAATCTCAAAGACGCACCCTGAAGATGGTCAAATAAGTCATCAATTTGTGACATATGATACCTATTCTAAACGGTCACCTTGTCTAGCTGATTGTTAGTCAATACATATAATAAAGGTACCATCATTCTTCTTCACGAATAAGACAGGAGCACCCCAAGGAGATATACTCAGTCTAATGAATCTCTTTCCCAAGAGGTTTTGGAGCTGCTCCTTAAGCTATCTCAACTTAGTTGGAGCCATCCGGCATGGCAAAATAGAAATAGGTTATGTTTCTTTCTCAACATCAATCCCAAAGTCAACATCGATGTTAGGAGTAAGACCAGGTAGATTGGTAGGAAACACTCAGCAAACTCTCTAACAACAAGAACAAACTCAAGAGGAGGGGTGTCAGTACTAGTACCATTGACATAAGCAAGATAAGCTAAACATCCCTTTCCTACCAACCAACACACCGTCAGAAAGGAGATCACGTCTCTCGACATATGACTATCAGTGTTCGTCCACAGAAGATGAGGTATACTTGGTAGGCACAAAGTAACAATCTTGGAGAACTAATCCAAGACTACATAATAGTGAGACAACCAATCCATGCCTAAAATCACATCGAAGTCCATCATATCTAACACAATCAGGTCTACCCAAGTATTCTACCCCATAAATGTCACCACACAGATATATGCACCCAATCCACTAAAATAAATCACTTATGAGGTAGCTACACACATAGCCAGATATATCGTCTCACATGATATCGCAACCCAAAGTACACCCTAGATGTGACATTACGTATATGACCCCGAGAGGCTTACACAAACCAATTTACATACATATAAGACTACATAACAGAAAATATGAGAATTTAAGAAAAGTGTCTCATATCATAAAAGAGTTTGACAGAAAAGAGGAAGTGACATCATTGTATTGACAAGCAAATCTAATACATCAAGAGTGGTTGGGACGTAACCCATACACCGCATACAATATCAGAAAACTAAAACATAAGAAAGCAAAGTACATGACATGGTCATCGAAACATAAGGACTCATTAAGTCTTCAATCTATAAAGCAATCCACTAGCCTCTACCAGGAGGAGGATGATTGTCAGACCCTACATTAGTTAAACAATATAGGTACAAGTATACATTAGTACGTGTAATGTGATAAGTATGAAATATATGAAATAAAATGTAAAACATGATCATAAGAGGACATAATAGACACATGATATGCTTGACCAAGCTAAATCATAGTAAAACCTTTAAAGAAGAATCATAAGTCATGAAATGGTCAATACATCTAAAAATTATATTAAAAGATTTATAAAACCTCTAAGAAAAGCTTATGTCATTTTGTGGGATATTTGCTATTAACCGACATAGACCACGTCTATAACATGAAATCCGATGTCTTGCTCCCACATCAAAAAGAGAAGTCCTTACTTGCCAAGGCAAAGATCTTAACTTCTAGCTTAGGTGGATCCACTAGCTATGTTATTCTAAGGCAAACCTATGGGGCATGTAGTTAGGGACAATGAGATTGCTACTAGAGACACAATCTCTACTAAAAGGAGAGCCTCCGTCTCAATATCCTCTCGGTGCTAAGTAAAATCCCAATGGAATAGTTATAAACCTATATATATATATATATATATATATATATATCATACATAGAAAATCACAATTAAGTTACTAATTCAAGCTTACAATATTATAGAGTAGCTCCTCAAACCATGTGTGAGGAAACCATTCACCAACTCATTATTTCTTAATGTGAGAAAGCCTTTCACAATTTCATTAATAATCATAAAACAACCTAAATCATAAAAATTCCTTTTCATAAATCATGAATAGCTTTTTTAAAACATAATTCATAGCATTATAGTTTTTTCATAAATTCATATATTTAAAAGTTTATAGCCAAAATCATGAGTAATTAATTGGTTCATAGGAAATAACTTGGAAAATATAATGATTTCACAAGGAAAAGATGATCTAGGGGTGTGGGGTTTGGTCTGCATGTCAAAAAGGGGTACAAGTGCTTGGTTAATTATACTAGACAAACATGAATACCCTCGGTAATATTCAATGGCACTAATCTTATTTCGATCTTATAGAACAATATGATAGAATCTCATTTTGGTCTCATCTATGTGAATTACAATTCAACTCATTACCTTATGGAAATCTCTCTGTTGAGCAGATTTGGAAACGAGAAATGAACCACAATTTTTCTTTCGAGCAAACCATAGACATTAAACCTAAATTTCATGCACCAAGTGATTTACCCACTTCAATTGATCTCTTTCGAGCACTATTCGAAGATCTAGACAAGAATTAAATTTTGAACCTTAACCCATGAAATAACCTCTTACTAAATAAGCCTAAATCCATGGATGAACAACAAAAAAACTGAGCAAAGCACAAGACCCACTACATTAAATCATCACCCAACCCTATAATCACACCCCTAGAATTGGATTTTAGCCAACCATTATATAAAGAAAAGAAAGTTTAATGATGATGTTTCGAGTCATCAAATAGTTAGAAATCAACAGCAATCTTCAATACCCACCTCAAATTTTACCCACAATTTTCAATTATAAAAGTATTTGAAAAAACCCCAAAATTAAGTAAAGGGTTTAGTTCTTAACACCAAAATTAAAATATCTTAGAACACTGTATTTTAGAAAAGGAAAATGTCTGTTCTTCTCTCACCTTTGGTCTGTTTATAATTTCCCAAACATAAGCCCAAAATTCCATATGTGACTCACTAAGTGACGTTAGTCAGGCGCAGTTAACCTGTTCAGTGGATCAATGCTTGCTCTTTAGCTCGCCCTTATTTTGCTTCATGCTTCAGGTTTGTGAACCCTTATTGGCAAACTCGATTAAGTCAACCTTTCACATTTGATAGATCATCGATTACCACCTTGTTGACCCATTCAACTTTTATTTTTACTCAAGATTTTGTCACCTTTGCTGATTGAACTCTAGCTCACCCAATCTACTTCGGTGAATTGTCATTTCAACTCTAGTATTCGCTGACATGGCTTGAATATTTTTAATTATGAACACTGTCAAATTAGGCGAGGTCTGGCCGATTGGGCGATCCGCCCTTTTGGTTAGGTGACTACCCGTGAGGAGTTTCTACTCCCTTATATGTTTTAGGCTTTTTTGAATGTATTCATCCTTGCCTTGTCCTTTATCTTGCATAGATGTCAAAATCACTATATCATCAGAATAGGACACCATTAGGTATCGAGGACACTACTTGTTGAACTAAAAAGGCCTCAAATGAGTGGAAATTTACCACTCATCGTGCTTTTTTTATGAGGAAGAAATAGGGTACCGATAGTTGAACAAAGTGTCAATGAAGAACAAATATCCTCTTCTTTGCATTGAGGACTTATTGATAAGTGGTAGATTTGCACTTGTTTGAGGCCTAATTAGTTCAAAAATTAGTGCCCTTAATGTCCAATTATGTCCTATTCTAATGATAATTTGATTATTTGTAGCTATGAAGGCCAAAGGACAAGGTAAGAATGAATGCTTTAAAGAATGGACAAAAGCCTAAAAAGAAGTGTAAACTACACAATTTTGATCGCCTAAAGAAGGGCGATTTCCCTATGGGTATGATATCGCCTAAGTTGATAATTCACTGATTAAATCAATCGAGTGAGGTCGATGAACTCAAATAGGAACGGCTACACATCAAATGCAAAGGGCAAACAAGGTAACCATCGCCAAAATTGACAATTCTTGTGAGAAATTGAAGGCTTAAAAGGTGAGCAAGGTGGTGATCAACAATTCGCTAAACGAAAACCGTGATCCCAAATCCTACTCGGTTCTAAGTAAAATCCCATGGAAAAGTGATTAATCATATTCATATTATCATCCATGGAAATGAACTATTAAGCAACCAATCCAAGCTAAAGTTATTTAGAATAGTTGTTAAAACTTGATTCAACTTAGTTGAGAAAACCTTTCAACCTTATGAATCCTTATGTGAGAAAACCTTTCACAATCATGAACTTAGTAGTATGTGAGAAAACCTTTCACAACAAAATTGATACTTTCATCTCAAAGAATCCTCAAATCATTTATATAAATTTCATAAAGAAACATACATATCTTGATAAATTCATCTTTGATAGTTCATAAGCTTCATCATGTGTTTAGAGTAAAAAGTCACTGATCATGCATTGGTTCATATGAATTCAGCTCAAAAACATTTAATTACATCAATTTATGCAACACAAGATGGAAAATAACTAATCGAATCATAATTGAAAAAAACTCATGAAGATAGGATAAAACCCTAACTTTGAATTGAGAATTGAACTTGTATAATTGGACGATCTTGGAAACCCTATGGAGGAATGGACTCCTTAGTTTAATACTAACATGCCTTAATTATCAAGGCCCAAAATCTGTAGTGAATTGGGGATCTTGAAGTTAAACCCTATCTTCTTCGTCCTTGGCTTTAGAGATAACTTGAAATGACCTCTAGGTCAATTCTGTGTTTATGCCTCCTGTTCATTATTTAAAGCTTTCATGTAGTGACCCCAAATCATTTAAAAATTTATGGGACTACGAGTTTGGTCACTGGGTCATTCATTTAGTTCTTGTGGGAGTTTTAGTATTTTGGAGGTTTTGAACCTTAAACGGATAATTTGACCAAAGGTTTAAGAAGATGACCTCAGAATCCAATTTTGATGATTTTTTGAGCTACTGAGGGTCATTCTAGACTAGTGGCATAGTCGGCATGACTCTATGTTATTTCACTATGAATCTGTGTGACTAGACATTTTAACTTTCATATTAAAGCGTAAGTCTGACCTTAGTCAACATTCTGGGTAAACGAGCTTGGATGAGGCTTTCATCAGCACAGTTAGCTCTAGAATGTTTATTTTTTTCTAGAATGACCCCATTTAGGTCCTGAGGCTTCTGGGGAAATTTTGAGCCCTCTTGTGGAGTTTGGCTTAAATAGAGTTTGGTGTTAGAATCACATTCTTTCAAGACGTCCTCGTATGGAAGTTTTGACTGCTCTATTGAGTCTGGAGTATCCAATTTAGTAGGGTTGCATATCTTTATTACAATATAGAGTTCTAAACAAATTCAGAGCAACCCGTAGATATTTGGAATTTTGCTAAACCAGCTGATATGCATTAGTTAGTGCAGACCAACTTTGTTTGTTGCGATTAATGGTCCTTGGCTGTAATCACGAAGGTATGTGCCTTAGTTCTTCATGACCACATGGCCCACTATCATTGTCGTGATGAAAGGTTGACCTCCCTAGGTCATCGCAACGACGAGGTAGGGTCACAACGATGGTAAGTGTAACACCTCAAAAATCTAAACTAAGATTTTAGAGGGGAGACGGGTAAACCCCAGAGAAGTCCACGATCCGTGAAGAGGACCATGACCCGTTACCCTACTCGTTGTTGTGCACCCACCAAAAGGTGAAAAAACACAGACCACTAGACGTCTGTGGAGCTCCACACGGTCCATGAAGTGGCCCGCGAAGGGGACATAGAACCACCACGAGAACTATGAAGGACTATAAACCACTAGATGGTCTGTGGAGCTTCACACGAGCCATGAAGTGGCCCATGAAAGAGGTTTGACAGACTTTGAGGTTTGTGTAAACTTCAAACGATCATATCTTTCAGCACAAAATGATTTATGTGTCCCATAAATTATCAAATTAAAGGTCTTTGGGTCCTCTTTCTAACGCCACCAAGTTTACTTAATTCCGAGCCCTGAGTATAAATTTATGCTCGAAATAGTGGAACCCTGTCGGGCAGAGCATCTTCATGATCCGCTTGAAGTGTCGTGGTGCTCTAGACAGCCCGTGAAGCCTTTCTTGAAGTCACTTTGTCAGATTTTAAGTCAGGGTCACATTGGTCCTTTCCTCTATGCATTAGGTACTTAAACTACGTTGTTTTACTCAATCTAAGCCTAATAATCTAGTCAAAGACTGCCCAGAACCCACATTCTTCTAAACTCATCTAACTTAGAATAAAAAGAAGAGAAAATAGGTGATAGTTTTCCAAAGAACAAGTATAGGTCTTCTTCAATTTAAAACCCCGAAATCTAAAGGATTTCTCCATAGTTTTTGTCACCAGGTATGTGGGATTTCACTAGTGGGTTCCTTTCACCCATTAGGTCCCTAGAATTCAGTCACTTCTTAAATTTCTCATAAATTGTTTGGACCTAGGGTTTCCAAAATATTGGATATTCATTGTGACCACAGTTCCACGATTCTAAATTACATGATTCATGGAAAATTTGCATATTTTCGTCTATATAATTTAGAACCCTAGCTTGTATTAAATATCAGTACTCATGAATTATACTTTCTAAGAAGATCAGTCTGAAAATCATGCTTTAAAAATCAAAAATCATATCTTTCTGTATATTTATGTTGCATTTTCAGATAGCTTGTCAGTATTTTGAGCTTCTCATTATTTCAGTTGCATTTTAGATATATACATATTCAATTGGGAGTAGAATTAGCACCACATTGGACTAGGGTTCAAAGTACCCTCAAAGTCCCAAAACTACGTGCCAACGTAAGTTCAGAAGTCCTCTTTATTGGGCGTCAATTTTAGTTATCACGCCACAGTCATGCCTCTATATCCCTGACAAGGTATATTTTGTCCTCTCGATGGGGTGTATACATCAGACTCCACATTTAGCTCACGTGATTTATGTCGGTTAATAGTAGCTCCCACAATCATACTCTTATTGCTTTGACCATGTTATCACTATTTACTTGAGTATTCAGTTCAAAATATTATCTGCATTATTAGTACTTGGTCATTGCATCTAGCTCAGTTTCCAGTTATACTTTAGTACAACCTATTGCCATGCTCAGTGTATATTGTTATTATTATATTTTCATGTTTATATCGTTAAGCTTAGTATCTATATCCTGCATCCTCAGTACATTTAAAAGTACTGGCACACACTTTGCGTTACATCTGTTAATGATATAGGTTCAGGCGCTTAGCATCCAGATTACACTTAGTACGATTTCCATCTTATACTCAACAACTTTAGTAGTGAGTCATTATAGTTTGAGGACATTTCTTTATGCTTAGTTTATGTAGCTTACTATCAATCTTTCACTATTTTTTGAGTTAGCTAGGGACTTGTCCCAACTATTGATCAGTAGTAGAGTCTTTCAGACAGAGTCAGTGTTAAGCGTTTTGGGGTTGTTTCCCCAGATATTCAGATATATTTTCATTTGGAATCCTTTATTTTTGACTCATTTATTAGTTATGTTTCCTCTTATCTTAGTTATATATTTAGTATGCTTGTGATATTCTAGACTTAGCGTTCGCTTAGGGTCACTTTTGATCTTAGGTCCCGTGTTACGTCTAGGGGTAGCCTTAGAGAGTGACAAACTTGTTATCAGAGCATCAAGTTCAAGAGTCCTAGGGTGTCTGGAAGACGCACTAAGTAGAGTCTCTTTAATTTGTGTTAAGCACGCCACACTTATAAGGGAAAAGCTACTAGGTGTTATAAGAAAACATCAAAAGACACAGCGGAAGTCTAAGTCTCACATGGACATCTTAGACAAAACTTTAACAAGATAGGGTCACGACCCTTTACAATCGAAGTCTTAACAATAGTCTTGAAACATGAAAGAACTAGAACTTAAAAGTCCTTGTCCTTGATCTATGAGGACGTACCAATAGATGTCTTGGAAAAGGTCTAATCCCAAGCTTTACTAGAGAATGCAATCATTTGTCGGAACCTACACTTGTAGCAAAAATAAGAGAAATATGGGTTAGCACACAAAAATGTACTAAGTATGATGACCATGCAAAAACATGCTTAAAAAGGGTCATTTTGTTTGAAAGTCATGCTCTCATGCCATTTAGTAAAATTTCATGAACATTTATAAAAGAGGCATAATATAAGTCACAACAAACATACAAGTCACATTTTCACATTTGAACAAAATCACATAAACCTTTACCTTTACCTTGAGCCTTCACCTTAAGTAATCCTCAAGCTATACCTTGTGCAATGTTTGGATAGCGTCCCGTATCACCACCCACACAAAGGTACCACCTTAAGGTCACCAAAAGTGAACTTACAATTCATCCTTTCCACCTTTACACAATAAAGAATATAAGAGACATAAACATTACATGAGTCACATCATCACATTAAGACCAAACCTAAGACAAATCTAAGTCATATTTGTGCAATGTGCAAGTATCATCCCATACTACTACTCACACTAAGTACTCCTTTGAAGTCACCCTAGACAAGGCACATTCACACTCAAAGGTCATGACAAGGAAATAACTCATAACACAATCCAAGTATAGCATGCATCTTTACATTTAAGCATATAAGAATTTAAGTCAACATTCTTCATTAGGTTCATTTAGGACACATTCATTAGCCATTAAGGCTTAGATAACTCACTATGACCCTCTCAAAGCCTACTCATGCAATGCATAGATGGCATCCCATTACCACCTACACTTCATAGAACCTCTCAAGAAACCATAATGCACATCTCACATGAAAGGAATAAGCGTTTAACCGACATAGACCATGCAAGCTACACATGGAATCCGGTGTCGTGTAACCCCACACCGTAGAAGGTGTTCTACTTGCCTAAGGTAGAATAGTAACATTAGCTCGGATGGAATCCGCTAGCTAATATCCTACGTGGTCACATAGTAACGGGATAGGGAGAAGTTCATTGGAACCCTAACCTAACATTGGGAAAGTTTCCATCTAACCTTATCCACTCGGTGCTTAGCCTACATTCCCATAGATTATTTCATTCACATTACATTAGTGTATTAGGGAGGAATGCCATAGGCCTATCGAATCATGATACATCATTACACAAGGAAGGAATGCTATAATCCTATCGATCCATGGTACTTCAATGATAGCTCTAGAGTCCCCATGAAAAGAATGCCATAAGCCTATCGATTCATGGTCCCTCATTACATTCTTATACTTATTAAAGGAATTCTACTAGACTATTGATTCATGGTACATTAACTCATTAAGAAAGGAATGCCACTAGCCTATCGATTCTAGAGTCTTCATTACATTAGATCACTTATGGAAAGAATGTCTTAAGCCTATCAATTCATATTCATTAAGTCAAGCCACATTCATTACTCAAGAAAATTATGCATGAGCCTACCAATTCTAGATTCAACATTCACCATAGTGACCCTTCACATTCCATCATTATCATTCATGAGTGTCAAATTGAGAAATAGCTTTTCAATACTAACACAAATACATTGAATACAAGAACATCATTCTCTCATTGAAATCACATGCAACTCTTTCACATCACACTCACATGTATAATATCATGATAATACTTCAATTCATCAAACTATGCCTTCAAGGCCATGATCACAATATACAAAGAATTTAAACACCTCCACCTTTCAAATGGATCAACATCTCTAGCACAATTCTACTACAACATATAATTAGGTCAAACTTGCCCTTACAAGGCTATGATCACATATCCTCAATTCACAAACAATTCACCATAATTAGGCATAGATGATGATACAATTCAACAATCTAAATCAATGTAGGCATAAATCCATCAACATACATTCATAATCGACATGCCTACTTCATAAGGAACAGTTAAGGAATGGAGAGAAATCATGGGTTCATAGTCTATTTTCATCTTAAATCATCAATAGTATCATAATTTATCATTTGAAAATGTTTGATTCAAGAACCCATGAGATTGAATGAAACCTGGGTTTTTGTGAAACTTGAAACTTTGAAAACTTCTTCGAAATTGACTCTAGGGTGAAATCTAACCCTAGATGAAGGATATCCATACCTTAATAAATTAATTCCATGAAAATCAACTAAATTAGACTTCCACTTCTATCCCTAAGTCTTCTTGTTCTCTTGGTCTTCAATGGAGTTCTTAGAGAGAAAATATTTTGTGAGGGAGGGGTTTTGATTTGGGGAATTTGAAGAATGAAATATAAAATAGTATATTATTGTTTTAAAACTCTTAAAATACCTTAAAACACTTAAAATAACCGTCCAAACATTTATTAGGACTTGGGGTGAATTTACCAATTCACCCCTACCAAGGCTGCACCACTTGACATCAAACATGTTCAAATGATGGCTCCCCATCCACGGACCGTGGATGGGTTGACAAACCATACTGACCCTCCGTCAATTGGGGCTCTGTCTTGTTTTGGGGCACCTCGACCTACGGAGGCCATTTACGGGGCGTGGACCTCTTCCGTAGATCACCCCATTTTGGGAAGCCTCATGGTTTCCTTGGGGTCTTTGGGTTTAGACTTAGGGTCCTCATCAAGGACCCTTAGGGTGGTCCAAGGGGAGTCGTACCTTGATGTCTAACCCCTAAACACCTCAACCATGGTTCAGGACAACCTTAAACTACTTCAAAAGTCAAGACAAACTCACACTCTCACTAGTTAGGCTCTAGTTTCACTAGTTTTTTTTTAGGGTCGTTACAGTTAATGGGGATCATTATGAGCTAAACCCCCAAACATTCCTCTTAATTGCAATATCTGTAGCACTGTTCCGGTCACATGAAAGACTGCCCTCTCCACTGTAGGAGGTAACCGAATGGCTCATGTGGTTTGAAGGACGTTCACAGGCATGCCATTCAAATCACCCATGTTATTATTTTGATCGTAGTGACTATCATTTTCACTATCTTGGTAACTCATTGTATTAGACTTGCAAATAAAAAAACTACAACACAAAGCAACAATATACTACAACTAAACAAATTTACAAACTAATTTCTAAAATAGGATCCTCTACCACCATTCCCCGGTAGCGGCACCATTTTTTATAATGCTCAAACTACTCTTCTAAACCAATTAAAAGAGTAAGAGGTCGTCATAAAAAATAACCAACTAAGAGTCAGGGTCGAATCCCACAGAGAATGATATATCGCAGAAAATTCTATCATGAAATTTGGATCTTAAAGTCATTCATTTGTAATAGTAAAAAGATGTGGGTGAATGATTCCACCAAATTTACGAAAAGGGTTTTGTTAACAATAGTCACATTTAGACTAGAATTTCAGAAATTTAAAGAAGTAACACTAATCTTCTTTCGATCTCATAGCATCAGTTCATAGAGTCTCCTTTCGGTCTCATATGTGTGCAATACAAAACAACCTAATATCTTACTCTATTCTATATTTTGATGCAGAAATAGGGCAAATAGATCTGACTCATAACCTCTATTTTCAAGCAAGTTACAGACATTAAATCTAAATTACTAGTATTGAACTAATTAGCCACTCCAATCAATCTCTTTCGAGCATCAATCGGAGATCAAAAGTAGGAATTAAATTTGAAACCTTAAACCATAAATTAGCCCATGCTTATTAGTCCGAATCTATGTATGAACAACAACAAAACACAATACTCACTACATTAAATCAACACCCAACACCAAAAATGAGTCCTGGATCTTGGGATTTTAGCCACCTATCACAAAGTGTAAAGAAATTATATATTGCATGAGAAAAAAACCAAGGGTAATATGAAATTAAGCAATTACAAGCTAACCCACTTTGGATTCAAACTTCAAATTGTCAATTTCAAGAGCAAAAGTTGAAATGATCTTGTTAGCACTTTAAGAGAAATAATTATTATAATAAGTTATATAAGTAATAATAATATTATTAGCACTTTAAGAGAGACAATAAGTTAATAACTAATAATATTAAGTAATGGAGTAACTAATAAGTGGTATTGTAATAATAATCATTCTAGTACTTTAAGAGAATTAATAAATTAATCACTAATAATGGAATTGATAATTGAGATTTTAGAATTGAGTTGAGAACTTCAGATGAGGAAGTTGAAATATTTGAAACTAAATATTGAATTCTGGAAAGTTGAAATAGTAGAGAAACTAAGAGAATATGTTAGAATAAATATGAATAAGAGAGGGGGTATTTATTTATAGATTAATGGGGAAACTTTTTTCTATGAAAATTCTATAAAAGTAGAAAATCAGATTTATGATTTATTTTAGCCTTTGGGGGGGGGGGGGGGGGAACATTCAAACAAATTGTAAAGGATGTGATTTTTAAAATCAAATTCACTAGAAAATCGTCCTCCCCTTTCATCTTGGGTCGGCTTGATTTAGGCTACTACTGCTCTGGGTCAATTTTGGGTTGATTCGACCCGATTGGCGCCTTATGTTTGAATGATATGAATGATCATCAAAATGCAAAAAAAGTTAAAAGTAAGACGAAAGATTAGAATTTATTATTTTTCTAAGAGTTCTTAGTTTTCTTTTTAAGGTATGTGCAATTTCTAGCTTCTTCATCTTTTTTGGGCCACCAATTACTCTTGTGAATTAATCTTTGTGTGACATGTATTTTTTTGTGTGTTTCAATATGAAATGATTTTCTAGTGCATTAAAAATCTTTTTTCAGCTTTTTTTAAAAAGATATCTTCATTTTTTATAGTTCTTTTTATGGTTATGTCGGCGATGATAGGTGGATCTGGTAATTGGTCTGTTCCGATTCTGATAGGTGCGCCTGACATGGCATTTCCATGATTAAATAATATTTCATTCTAGTTGTTTCCTCCAAGTCTCTTGCTCCTATTCCAGGGTAGTTGGCAAGAGCTATAGCAGCTTACAATGTTGTTGATTCGGAAACATAAGCCAGGGTTGTTGGGTGGGGAGTCAGATTAGGCCAACGGTCCTACTCCACTTTATACTAAGAGCTGAATAGAATATTTTCTTCTATCCAAATTTTAAGAAGAAAAGAAATATCATTCCTTGTTTCTCTATGTGCTTCTATAAGCATATTCTGAAACTCATATATGAGTAGATTCTACTACTTTAGTTCTCTTTGTTTTTGAGCATTTTATTTTTTGAATATATAGAATTGAATGATATGGACTTATCAATCCTTAATGTGTGAAAATTTCTATTTAAAACTCTACAAAAATGACATAACAAAAGAGAATCTAGAATTTTATGTGAGATTGGGAGAAATGGTTTTTTAGTCCTTTACAAAATTCTTTTTAGTACTATAGACGTTCTATAATATAGAATTTGTTTGACATTGCTGCTCAAAAAAACTTAATTTTGGAAGCTCTTTTTGAAAAGAACTTTTTAGAAAAGTACTTTTAAAAAAACAAGTTGTGTTTGGCTAATTCATTTGAAAATTATTTTTGACAGGCAAATTGTGTTTGACTAATCCTTTTTTAAAAGTGCTTCTAAGAGTCAAATTACAATAAATAAAATAAAAATATGAGTATTAATGTGCTTTTAATATTAAGATCATTTTATAGAGAGAAAAAGTTTAAAATATCTACTATAAGAAATTTGATAAATTTTTTATTTTAATTCAAATAAAATCTAAATATTCAAATTTTGAATCAATATTATATCTTTTTTGAGAGGCTAATATCTTTAATGTTATTTTTTTGTTTTTTCTAATCTTGCAAATTTTTTGTTGTTACCTGTTTTTTTTTTCTAATTCTTAAAATAATACGTAAAATAATATATAAAATATAAAATAATAATATAGAAACATAAAATAAAATAAATTTTATAATAATAAAAAAATAAATTTTTTTAAGTGAAACTTAACCAAACGTATGAGATATGATAATTAATTAATAAGGGATATATTGGTAAATGTGTATATATGAAAGATATAATTAGTATTGAAAAAATAATTTTCTGCTCTTGGTTTTGCTTTTCCTATTTTCAGAAGTAGAAATTTTAAGCTTGTTTCGAACAAAACAAAAACTACTTTTGTTTCCATTTAAAAGTAGTTTTATTGATTTGCTAGATACTTCATTTTTTAATATTTTTTTTCTACTTTTCTGGTCTCATAACAACAATATCCTTAGTGTTAGATATAAAAAATCATCATTTTTATATATAAGAAATCTAAAAAAAGTGTAACACTCCGGAAATTTTTTGAGCTAATCGTAGTGAGTAAGATTTTACCGAGGAGTTTAAATTTTCTTAAGTGTTAAGGTCACTAGATGTAGCACCTTAAGTTTAAAAAAGAATTAAAGAAAATTCATTCAACTCATTCCTAAGTTCCTTTAGGTTTTGGGGTCAACATCAAACGACCATAACTTTCAGTACAAGATGATTAAGGTGGCTCATAACATATCAAATGAAAGGTCTTTGAATCCTCTTTCCAACGCTGCCGAGTTTGATAAAATCCGAGTTCGGATGAGGTAGATATGCCTGTTTGATGTCATCCTGTCTATTTAAGGAAAGTGACCCGAATTAATGAGGGGTATTTTGGTCTTTTCCTTACCCCTTCAGCTTCAAACATTTTTGGTAATATTTTAGTGGTCTAAACTAACTTGGATAAGTTTTTCATAATTCAAAATAACGCTTAGGGTTATGAGAGGAGTTCAAGAGGAGGAAACTAGGAGGAGTTCAATTCGCCAAGTTTTAGTACAAATCAAGGTTTTTGTTTCGCCAAATTAAGGTCTGTAAGCTTCCATTGTTATAAGTTTGTTCACTCTCAATTCAATCATGCAATATTTTACCCATGAATTCATTCTTGATGTTGATTTTTGAGTTCTTGAGTTTAATTGGTAATGGAGTTTTGCTTTGAGTTCTTAAGGTGAGGATTTTCGAATAAGATGAGTAAATTGATAGTTCCTTGTGTGGGTTTCACTGAAATTGTTCTGGGTAATGAAAATTCCTGAATTTTGACCTTAGAACTGAAGTGGGTAGGAGATGAATCTAGTTTTGAAGAGGAAGAAAAGTCGGGCAGAATTTTGCGACCAGGATCACGTCGCGGAGAGGATGCGAACTTCACTATACCAAAATTTTATTTCGCGACCAAAAATAATAACCCTTCTCCACATCGCGCACATGCTCCCAAGTTTGTGTATTCTCCCATTTCTTATTATCCACTATCTAAACTTTATCTAATCATTGATAAATCCTATATAACCTAATCATGATCCTTGAATTCATAACTAAAATTCAAGGTAGAGTAAGGGTAAAGTTTGAGAAAGTCCCTTTGAGTCATTTCGGGGAGTCTTTTACAATTATTTATAACTTGTTTCAAAACTTGAGTAAATGAGTATGAGAATGATAAGAGTGTATTCATGAGTCTACATTGTAATTAATATCTTTGAGTTGAGTCGTTCATGCCCATAATTCCACATGGACTCCATAAATAGAGTATCCTTGAGAGGAGTAATATCGTTGAGTTATGAGTTCCGAGTTCTTGAGTCTTGAGTTTTGAGTACTGAGTTCTATGTTGCTATTAAGATCATTGAGTTGAGTCGTCTTGTCCATAATTCCACATGAACCTTATGAGTTGAGTTATGAATTTTGAGAAGTATTTTTTAAAGCCAACACTTGAGTTCTTAAACTGAGTTTTGAGAAAGTAAAGATGAGTTTTGAGAAAAGAGTTTTCTAAAACATGATTAGTATGACAATCGAGTATGCCATCAATGTATGAGCATTATGGTATCTAGATACACCATCAATGTTTATGCAGTATGAGTTCCCGAATCATCTATGATCATATTATAATAGGATTTTGATATGTTTTTCTTTTGAGAAAGAGTTTTCAAGTATGAGTTGAGTAAGAGTACAAGGGGGACTATGTATTCCCAGAGGTATCGAATTTTATATTAATAAAAGAGAAACTGAGATTTCAAAATGAGTTATGAGTTCAAAGATATTTCAAGAGAACTTACATCTTTTACAGATGGTAGTTTAAGAAATTATCTCAAACCAGAGGAAGAGTTATGTTTTTAAACATCTAAGCATGATTATATATTATTGGGAGTAGTATTAAGAACTGATATGGGGATGAGTTCACACAACTCAAAATCTTCATAAACTATGTCTACCAACATGGGTAAAGGGTCATACTTTTTAGATAATTCCTTATTGCTTTTTAAGCATAGCTTAGTGGATCCACTTAGTTGAGAAGTTCTATATCCCGACAAGGTATAGGACAGTTCTGGCAGCGTGAGCGAGATGTTGTATCATCACATAGATCGTAGTTATGGTTTTCGGTTAGAGAATCGCCCAAATAAGAGTTATTATTTTATTTTTACATATAAATAAGAGTTATTATCGTATTTTTACATACAATTGAGTTGTTATCTATTATTTTAAAAGCTTTCAATAAATTGCATCATTTATTGTTGCTTTATCCTTAAGTATCTTGAGTTGAACTATGTTTCACTGGGTTGAGTACTTTATTGTTGAGTTGAGATATGTTTCATTGAATTGAGTACCTTATTGCTAAGTTCAGTATATTATCCTTGAGTACTTGTTAGTTGAGTAAGTTTGAGTACCTTTGAGTATCATTGAGTTAAGTGAGTTTCAAACAAGGTAAGCATGTTTCCTTCGATTTAATTTCAAGCTTATGTTGTGATTTATATTTCCCCTTGCATGCTTGTACATTCAATGTACTGATACCATTTGGCCTGCATCATTTCAGGATGCAGATACATGTAAGTAGGGTCTTCAACAAGCATTTCGTTGATACCATTTGCCGTTCGAGTAAGCTTAGGTGAGCCTCCTTGCTTCCAGAGGATTCCATTTACTTTTCAGTTTGATTAGGATGTCGTGGGTCTTGTCCCGACTACCATTTTGTCATTTAAAGGCTTCATAGATAGACAATAGAGTTTGAGAAGTCTGTTTCATTTATTTTGTTTAAATATTTTAAAGACATGAGTTCCCAATTTCGGGATAGTTGAATATACTATTATATTCTGAGTTAATTATTTGAGTTTTATGAATTTTAAATTTAGTTTTCAGTTTTTGTATGCTTGAGTTAGTCTTTCGCTTGTAGTCAGCCATGATGAGGGTTCACTTGGGGACCATCAATGGTTCTCGAGTGTCGGCCATGTCCATAGTGTAGACTCGGGTTGTGAAAAAACATGGTATCAGAGCACATAATTCAAGTGTCCTAGGTTCTCTACGAAGCCATGTCAGTAGGGTCTTATTAATGGTTGTGAGGTCCCCACTTCTATAAATGAGGAACTATGTACATTTAAGAAAAGTTTCCCTTCTTTCATACTCTCAATCATGCAATAAAGTTATGTCATACAAAATTTATTCATCCTCATGCATTTTCCAAATTCATTCAACTACCCTCATACTATAGGTGGTTGGAAAGTAAAGGCCAAGATCCTTATGGATGAGTTATTATTGATCAAGCTCTGAGACCGTAGAGGTGCTTGAGAGGAACCTATGAGTGAGTTAACTATTGAATTCTAAAATATGCACTCATATATACATGAATCGTGCGTTTGAGCTGAAAGCGAGATGTACTCTATTCTCTAAACCTTATTCAGGTGAGACCCGTATGAGAAAGTGTGCTTTAGAGCTTGGGTAATATTTTCACCCAAAAAGATAGTATGAATTACGAGATTATGAGCAGTAGTAGTAAAGAGTGCCCTTAAGTTTATAAAAAAACATGCAGAGGTTAAGTTATCTAAGAAAGGGGGGTAGTGACGAGGCAAGTTATGTTATTATAGTTATGTACCCAGTAAGTTATTAATGTTGAATTTTACTCTATGAGTATAGTAAGAGATAATAATATTTTTTAGAGTTCATGATATGAGGTGGAAGAATAGTTACAAGTTAGGATGAGTTAGAGTATATTTTAACTAGAAAGGAGTTTATGATGAGGTGTCATTGTGTGGGTAATGACCAAGTGTAGGTGTTGAATACAAGAGCAAAAGTATCATGCGGTGATAAATCCAAGTCATTCTTATGATTTTTGAGGGAGAGCCCATAATATTCAAAGTGTTATAGAACTAATTAGGCAATGATGTATAGTGAATGAGTAAATAGTACTTAAGTTGTGAAATGGAAGGTGAAGGTAAATTGTAGGTAGGTAGACAGAGAGCTAAAGACTTCCTACTTGCTGAGATCTTAGTGGGTGAGTGTTCCTTGACCCTTTGGTAGTCGCAAGTATTATAAGGTGTGAGCAATCATATTGAAATTTGTGTTTAGTACTACAGACTAAGCTTGAATTTGAGATGAATATCGTGATCAACAGATGGCAACATAAGGGTGATGGTGTTAGTTTTGAGATCTTATCTAGTAGGTTTGACCTGAAATAGGTGAGGAGATCAAAGTGGTACCTTTCAATATATATGTGGTATTATAACCCATAGAGGAGAGAAATAAAGGTAGATCAGTAAGAGGTACACCCGAGATAGTATGTGGAGAACGAGGTCCCAATCGAGGTTATGATTTTTTTGTGTTCCTAGATTATATAATTGAGCTGCCAATATGGGATAGGCCTGCAAATGTAATTTTCCTAAAGAAATATATGAAGCAACCTTAGAATCCAATGAGAATATGTTAAGAGAAGCATCTTAGAAAGAGGTCTTAATACATGCTTATGGAGAATTCGGT
The DNA here is from genome assembly GCF_019186545.1 of Solanum stenotomum. Taxonomy (NCBI): domain Eukaryota; kingdom Viridiplantae; phylum Streptophyta; class Magnoliopsida; order Solanales; family Solanaceae; genus Solanum; species Solanum stenotomum. The sequence goes on from NC_064290.1 coordinate 37,586,103, forward strand.
AGTCATGAGATAAACTTTTCCCGAATGTTAGAGTAAAAGGGGATGCAAACCAATTTAGATATAATGGAATAGGTCCATAGCTTTCAAGTCTCATCTTTAGACCTAAGTGGGGAGGGGATGATAAGATGAGAAATAAATGTCAAGATTTGAGAATAAAATAGTAATGAGTTCAAAAGAGTATGGGAGATATCTTTTTAGAGGTCCTTTTAGGAATGGAGTGATGTTAGAAGAAGAAGGCTAATGTTCTTATCGTGATAATGATGGTGTGACGGTTTCATCTAAGGTTATAAATGAGGAGGAAGAGGAGGATGAGGTTTTACTATGAGAAATAGTTAAATGAGAGCCCTTAGTTGGTTCTAAGTAGTGATGTGGAAAATTCTAGTTGGTATGATAGAGACGATGAGAGAATGAGAACTTCTTAAGGAGCTGGTTACTAGGAGTCTATGGAGTTGATAGAGTACTAAGCTTGAATGTGTGTTGTTAAACATTAGGTGGTTCATCCTATGAGCCCAACGTTGATTAAATGTGGTGGTAAAGAGAGATATTATGTCACGACCTAGGGATACCCCTAGATGTAACAAGGCGTACAAGACCCTAGGAGGCCTCATACAAGTCACTTAGCATATCATAACATAAAGCAATAGAAATGATGCGGAAATTTAAAACATTTTCAATACATTTAGAGTCTTTTATAAAACGACGCGAAAACCTATTACACTTGTCTCAAACCATCTAAAACGTGAATATATTTGGGACACATCCCATACAATAGTTCTAAACATAAAAGGAAAGACATAAGGACATGGTGATCAAATCCTCGCATGCTTTGAGGACTCACCAAAACTTGAAGATTCAAAGGGTTTCAACTACAAGATTTTGGACTTGGGTCTTGTGGATTCTTCACTCTTTGCTTGTTTTGAGACTTAACTCTTCATACCCATTTGAATGCAAACTCATATTGGTATAAATTTCTATCTCTTCTACATGTCTAGCTAAAACCCCATTTCTTGCGGTGTGATTTTGTGAATATGGGTTAGATTATTTGTTGGGTCTTGCTTGTTGATAGTTTATTTGTTGTGTAAATGTGATTTCGTTTAGTAGTTGTGGTGAACTTAATAAAATTGTAGTTGCAAATACGATTTCACCTTTGTGTTTTCGGCTTGCTCGAAAGAAAGGTCGTAAAAGTAAGACTACTAAATTGATGGCTGGTGGGAGTAGGTCGACATGAGGTTCAACTCGAGAGAGTAAACCCTAGTCTTTCTCCCGCACACTCAGCTCAAGAGAGTGAGTGGGCTAAGGTGGAGGTTGTTCTACATGCGGCAAGTGGGTGTCCGAAAGGAACCCATTTGATTAGGGGTAAGTTGCTCGAGAGAGAATTTACCCCCACTATTGTCTAGCGTAATCACAAATACTCAACATATTTACTATCAAGAGCATGTACCCAAATGTCTAGTCTAATCCATATTCCTTTCACATCCCAAGAATTACCTCTCCTTGATTAGTATTTTTTGCATTTTTTATTTTTTTGCTTACTTGTCACAAACCCCCATTGATAATTGACGCTTGTGTCACCCCTTAGATTTAACATGTTTATATTTGATAATATTTTTAGCTATGACTAATTAGAACTTAATTTTATTTTTCAATTAATTCTCAAACCCACTCCCTTAGGACTTGATACGCTCAAATTACACCTCCCTACAGAAGTATAAGGGATCGTTATCAAGTAAAGAACCCAACTTGTAGGTTGGGGTCGATCCCACGAGGAAAATGGTTTAGACTTTACTTTAATCAACAATTATATTCAATTAGTCAAATTACTTCCAGAAACAGATAATTAAAAGGAGCGGGGGGGGGGGGGGGTGTTTGTGTGAAACAATTGTAAGAATTTAATAAGTAATCAGTAATCAAAACTCAATTTTGGTTGCTATCAGGATGAGAGAAATAACTAGGGTATACGTGTTCCCCACAAGCTCATAACGCACTAATCCTAGTAATAGCAATCCTTTCCTAGTGTATTACATGCAAAGTGACAAGTTAGGTATCTCTAAATCCTTGGTCCGGCATCTAGATAATTTCACCCTGCACCTTGGTCCGGCTATGTGTGTATAATTTACTAACCCTTACCTCTAGCTCATATTAGACATCATAATCGATGTTTGGCTTAGTTATTACTTCGCACCAATCGACACTAGCCTATTAGATAGTATCACATTAAATCTATGTTGATAATTCTTTTCTCGTTAATTACCTCCTTGGTCCGGCAAGTAGTAACAAAGCAAGTTCTAACGTTGGCTACCGTTAAAAAGACTTCTAAACGAAAGAATTATCAATGCATGCAAAACACTATTCAAGATTTGCTTATTTACTATTCATACTTTGTTAATCGCTCATAGTTCCCACAAACCTAGTTATGGATTTAGTTACCCATATTAGCAAGAACACACTTCATAGTTTTAGATGAAGAAATCATGAACTTAAGTAAAGAGAATAATAAACCCAGAAATTAAACTTGAATTGCAAAGCCAAAATCTTCAAAACAAACATAGGAAATCAATAATTGCTAGGTTTTCGAATTAATCTCACAAGTCACGAAGTAAAACTTGAATAATAATGTCTAACCCCTAAAAACGAGGTTTACATGCCCTATTTATAGAAAACAAATCCTAAATTAAAAGGGAAACAAATTAAGGAAAGTTTGTTCAGGCACACACCTTCATTCCACGAGACTGACTTATGGACCGTTAATGATCTACGGTCCGTAAGTCCCTTTTCTCAGCCAGGACTTAGAAAATACTTTGACTTCCAAAATTCAGCTTCTCTTAAGCAAACGACAGACTTACAGTACAGATCGTAGATCGATCTACAGTCCGTTAATCCTCTCCGTAGCTCCACACTTGGAATCTTCAAAAATCAGGTACTGGAAGCCTCGCAGTATCAATCTACGGATCAACAGTACGGTCCGTAGATCAATCTACGGATCAACAGTACGGTCCGTAGATCAATCTACGGATCAACAGTATGGTCCGTAGATCAATCTACGGACCGTCAATAGCCACCGTGGTTCCACACTTGGTCAGATTTCCCTGATTTGTCTTCCATACCTTGCCTGTTGATCTACGGTCATCACCTACGGACCGTCAATGGACCTACGACCCGTAGATCACCTCCATGAATGCCCTTTTTTCTGCATTTCTTTCAGCTGTCTCTATACTTTCGCGCCTGAACATCTTTCCTGCAAAATATGATAGAAACACATAAAAACCAATACAAAAACGCCCCAGACACACAAAACTTGTAAGTGAAATGTATTAGAAATACCGTAAACTCACGGTATATCAACATCCTCAACTTAAATTCGTTGTTTGTCCTCAAGCGGCGCACTACAACTCTAAACGACACTTGTATAGAAGCAAGCATTTCAGGCCCAAGCAATCACATGGCTCTCTACCCCCCTCACTTTTCAGGTGCAACTTCGTTCTCTCAGACTCGACAAGCTAATTCATGCAGATCAAACCATGACACAGATCGACCAACTGACACACAACATACACCTTCTCACTGTCACCAAGGTACCAATTTTCCGACAATGTAACTAGTGCCCTTACTTCAAACAAAATCCCCTTTTCACAAAAAATGAATGTCATTCATGGTACAAGGATTTATTCAAAACTTACGCTCAGAAGTAATTTCAAGTACAATTAGTGCTTAATGCCATAAGCTTGCCCTTATTTTCACTGCTTAGACTCTCCAAACTAGACTCTAGGATCACTATAGGACTTTATTGGCTTGTAACGTAGGCTCAGGGTCAGGTGTGGTACCTTTGGGTACTGCTTAGTGACTTTCTGCCCTCCTTCACATTACACTAGGCTTTTAACCTCTTTTTTCCCTATTTTTGTCATACTATATCTTTACTTTCTTTCCCTTAATTTTCTTCAACCACGGATGTGACTTTAGACTTTGTAACTCTTTTTACTTTTATTTTATTTTTCTTCTACCTTTCAACAAGTCACATCCTTTCCTTTTTTTTTTCACATCACTCTTTTCATACCCATTTTTCTTTCAGTTTCCTCTTTCATAGCCACCCTCAACTTATGGATTTCGCATTAGTTGAGGTGCACAATACCCGATGTCGGTTCAGGGCCAAGATTGAAGTTGCTTTTTTTTTTACATTAGCCACCCTCAACTTAAGCTTTTGGCCTAAGTCGAAGTGCACATGTCCGAGGAGGGACCGGGGCTAACATAGTAGATTATGGGAAGGTAAGTTCGGGGTTTAGAAAGAAATAGTTTAATTTTAGGCTCAAAGTTGGATCAAAGGGAGCATTTATTTCATTTGGTTAGATCCTTCTTTTAGGCAATTTGTGGACTTTTTAGAACAATCGCCTATGATCACTTTCTAACCTCTAGATTGAATTGTCTTAGCAGGACTAACCGGGCAAGTTCTAGTTTTTCCCAAAAACTGTTTGAACACTCAACGATTCTCAAACACTCTTGGCACATAGTTCCATTATCAGATTACCAGTTCAAGTTTCATCTTAAGTCATTCCATCGAGTTGATTCGTTTTATGTCATACTCAGAGCCAACACATTCAACTAATCGTAGTCTACAAATTCTAGCATACATCCCAAAATCTGACGGGTATCATTTTTCATAAGCCATCATGCTTCTTTCTTTATCATGCTTCTACACATACGATCCTAAGACATGTCGGTTCAACAAAAATTAAATAGTGTCTTGGGGGAAAAGAACACAGGCAAGAAAACCCCAAGAGAAGATTCATGGGTTGGGTTATTCAGACTTCACCCTATCACTCACAATCCATTAACCGCACCCCCGACAAAAAATAAATGCAATTGTCCCCAATACATACAAAAATAGTAAATTAAAATGGATTGGGTGAAGCAAACCTATGGCGCAAAGCCCCGGTGAATCATCAACAAGCAGGGGGTCCGGTTTCCCGGAGCCTGCTCGAACAATAGTGGGGGCACCCTCAGTAGTGCTCTCTATCACTCTCACCGCACCATCAGTGGTGCTCACAACATCCCTCAAAACAGGCTGGACCTCTACAACTGGGGCAAAGCTCGATGCCCCTACAACTTTCTCACGCACCCTCAGCTAGCGCAACTTTTCGTCTAAAAGCGAAGCCCTCCTAGCCTCCTTCTCCTACCTTTGCTGTCGCTTTTGAGCTTCCTCCTTCTCTGTGCGATGAGAACGGTGCCACTTGCCTTTGGCATGTGTAGGTGCAAGTCCCTTCTCGGCGGTCCCACTGAATAAAACATCCAGCACTGTATCATCATCCAGTGCAGTGGGTGCAACCTGAGGCTCAACTGAAGGGACGGCAAAAATGGCATCAACGTTTGTTCGGAGGCTGGGTAAGTCAGCGTGCAAAGCAGATAGATCTATGGCCAGGGCTGATCGCTCGAGCACTCGTAATTCAAAGGCATCAAGATGTTTATTAACAGCCTGGACCTTTCGATCGATCATTCCTTCCATCATGCACTCCATTCTAGCCTCGGACTTGGATATCGACTTTTGTATCCACGACTGGATGTCATGCAGCAGTGTGGCCATCTAAGCCTTTAATTTCTGTACTCAGGCAAATGGGACAACAGTAACTGCTAATTGTGGTGTGGACCGAGAAGAGCTAGGGGCCATACTAGCTTCTTGAGATGAGGATCCCGGGACAATATCGGTGTGATCTGGGATGCTGGGGTCACTGCCCTGTGCCTGCCCAACTATGTCTGCAAGATCGGCACCCAAATGAGGCCTATGTCCAATGCCTCTGTACGGTGGACTAACCTATCACAATGCCAAATCGGCACTCCAGAGACCCTGAACAATTGAAAAATTAGAGATGGGAAGGGGTAAGTAGTTGATGTCTTGAATGCTCTCTCGTGAATCTTTGCCAGCAGCATGCGGGCAAAACCAATCTTTACTCCTGCTACAATTGCCGCAACCATAACCGCTCTGTCCCATGTGACTTGTTTGTCAGCTTTTGTAGGCGACACTCTGTTACGTACCAGAAACCAGAAGAACTTGGCCACAAAATTTAATGTGGCCTTTCGGATGCCCAACCGTGGAGCGGCGACCTATTCGACACGCTCGCCATCTATAACAATGTACCTGGCCAACCATAGTTGAACAGCCTCTCGCTGCTCAGAATTCCTTTGGAAAGCGCCACTTCGCACGATATCCCATCTGTAATCAAACTCTACTATGTTGAGAGACCAAGAGTGACCCGTGGTAGGACCATAGAGTAAACGGCTGATCGTGGTAGGTTATATGTCCACCATACAACCTCGAACCAAAGTGGAAGTGAGAGGATCTTGAGCTAGGGGCTTTGACCGCTTGGAATTTGAACCTCTGAGAGTGCCAGCATAGGAGGCGTAGAATTCCCGCACAATTTTCTCGTTATATGTCCCTAGGTCTCGAGCCATCCTCCCAAAAAAAGTTTCAGATAGAGGCTACAGTGGTCATCCACGGAGGATACCTACGGTCCGTAGACTGATCTATGGTCCGTGGAACTCTTCTGTGGATTAGGTGGCCAATAATATAGGTCGCAGATAGAAACCACAGATGTGTAGAACGGTCTGTAGATTGATCTACGGACCATAGTCCACATCCGTGGTTTCACATTGGTGAAATTTTTCATGTGCATCCAGTCACGAACCTCATCTACGGTCCGTAGATGGATCTACGTTCCGTAGGCGGGGTATCGTGGATGCCATATGTGCTAGGTTTCAGCCAGTCTTTACTTCTGATCATATATTTTTGGCCTTATTTTCAACATTAACGAAGTCTAATCATGTATTTCAACATTCAATTATGCTAGTTCTTCATTCTTAGGATTCCGAATGAACATATTACCAAATACTTAAGACAACTAGTGGAACCCAAAATCGAAACTTACATTTAGACTTATAAGCACATACAATAAAGCTACACAATCACTATCTATCGTTCCAAGGGCATTGTAATTTTCTAGTTTATCATGCAATTCATCTAATAATTACCCAAGGTCAAGACCCAACTCCCAACTTTCGATATTCAATCAATGAATCGAAATTCAAAGTGAGGGGAAAGTCTATAACTTTACAAGCAACGAGGAGTGGGGTGATTGCGTGACGACAATAAGCTTAGCAAGACCAAGGAATCAACTCTTCGTTACTAACCAAACACCGGACCCTTTTTGTGGAATATGAAATGAGTTGTATTTTAAATGGAAGGGAATTGGGGAATTATGGAAGGGATGATATTATGGGGGAATTATGGAGTGATTTAGGGAGGTTATAGGATGGTTGAAACGGTTTTGGGAGTAATGGAGGGAAGTGGAATGGTTTAAAACATGGGGGTTTTTAAATAGGGGGTCCAGGTCGGGTCAGACAGCCTTAGGGTTTGGACTCACGAGACCCCGTCTACAATCTGTGAGTCGATCTATGGTTCGTAGATCAAGACCGTAGATCACTCTTACACTTGAAAAAAATTTAGGCTTACCTAGGATCTACGGACACCGTCCACGATCCATGGATTAAACGATGGACCGTCAATTGGGTCCGTAGACCTCTGCACCAGACCATTTTCTGCAGATTTTTTGTGGTGTACCTGCACATGTTGCAACCAATAGGCTATTCCTTTTACATTTTCTGGACACTTTTTAGACATGGACCCTATACTAATTCTAGCCAACACTAAGAACTAAAACACTAAATTGATAAAAAAAAATGCAATCAAAGAAAGAAAACTACTAAATGGAAAACAAAACCCTGTCATTGAGTAGATTGTACATCTTGGGTTGCCTCCCAAGCAGCGCTTGATTTAACGTCATGGCACGACGCAATTGTCTTGATTACTCAGACTTCATCAAGATTGTAGGCCTCAATCACTTCTTGCACAGTTTCAGCATTTCCCAGATAGATCTTGATCCTTTGCCCGTTTACCATGAACCTTGTTCCATCCCTATTTTCAAGCTCAACCGCTCCATGGGGGAGCACTTTTGTGAGCAAAAATGGCCCGGTCCATTTGGACTTAAGTTTGCCTGGAAACAAGCGCAACCTAGAGTTTAATAGAAGCACAAGATCACCAACCACAAATTCTCGTTTTTCAATTCTTTGATCACTATACCTCTTCATTTTCTCTTTGTACAAGGCTGGACTTTCATAAGCTTTGAGGCGAAACTCATCAATCATATTCAAGTCATTCATTCTTTGATTAGATGCGGCGCCCCAATCCAAATTTAACTTCTTCATTGCCCACATTGCCTTATTCTCTAAATCTACTGGTAAATGCCAAGACTTCCCATATACAAGTTGGTAAGGAGACATACCTATGGGTGTTTTGTATGCAGTACGATATGCCCATAGAGCATCATCAAACTTCCTTGACCAATCCGTTCTATTAGCATTCACAGTCTTTGCCAATATCTGTTTGATCTCTCTGTTGGATACTTCAACTTGACCGCTAGGCTGTGGATGGTAATGAGTGGCAACATTGTGACAAACACCATATTTCTCAAGTAGTGCCTTGAACAACTTGTTACAAAAGTGAGAACCTCCATCGCTAATAATAGCCCTCGGTGTACCAAATCTGGAGAAGATATTCTTTTTCAAGAATGTGGTGACACTTTTACCTTCATTGTTGGAGAGCGCAACTGCTTCCACCCACTTCGATACATAATCAACTGCAACAAGAATATACTTCATCCCATATAAACTCACAAATGGACCCATAAAATCAATGCCCCATACATCAAACAACTCTATCACCAATATAGGATTCATAGGGAGTTCTTGCCTCTTTGAAATCCCTCCTTCTCTTTGGCAACGATCAGAGGACTTAGCGAAATCATGAGCATCTTGGTGGATGGTAGGCCAGTAGTACGCACATTGCAAAATGTTATATGTAGTCTGAATACCACTAAGATGCCCACCAACGGGTGATGAATGGCATGTTACAAGTACACTCAACATCTCAACCTCGGGCACACAGCGACGAATAATCCCATCAACACAACTATGATACAAGTAAGGTTCATACCAAAAGAATCTCTTCACATCATGCATAAACTTTTTCCTTTAGTGAAAAGACCAATCGAGGGGCACAATATCGCTTGCCAAATAAACAGCAAAGTCTGCAAACCAAGGAATCGAATCATGAGAAGCAGCCAATACCTGTTCATCTGGAAGAGCATCATTAATGTCAGCCATATCTCCAACCTTTAGCATAGCCTCTTCCTCTAATCAGGACAAGTGATCGGCAACTTGGTTTTCGGTCCCCTTTCTATCTTTTACTACAAAATCAAACTCTTGCAGCAACAATACCCATCTAATCAATCTTGGTTTTGCATCCTTTTTCGCCATTAAATACCTCAATACATAATGGTCAGTATGCACTATGACCTTAGTAGCAAGCAAGTGGGATCGAAATTTCTCGAATGAAAAAACCACCGCAAGAAGTTCTTGTTCGGTCATAGTATAATTCTTTTGGGACACATTTAGAGTTTTGCTAGCATAGTAAATAGGGAGAAGAATTTTCTCTCGCCTTAGTGCCAATACTACACCAAGCGCCACTCCACTCGCATCGCACATTACCTCAAACGGTTGTCCCCAATCCGGTGAAATAATGATTGGTGCAGTAACTAACTTTTCCTTCAACTCTCCAAATGCTCTAAGAAAAGCATCATCAAAATAGAACTTACACTCCTTCTCGAGCAGTTTGCACAACGGATGTGCAATTTTGGAGAAATCTTTGATGAACCTCCTATAAAAACCTGCATGCCCAAGAAAACTTCTAACACCTTTTCTAGAAATAGGTGGTGGAAGCTTTTCTATTACCTCAACTTTAGCTCTATCAACCTCAATACCTTTCTCTGAAATTCGATGACCCAACACTAAAGCTTCTTTAACCATAAAATGACATTTCTCCCAATTCAACACCAGGTTGCAGTCTTCACACCTTTTAAGCACCTCGTCCAGATGATCTAGACAACGATCAAAAGAATCACCTACAACTGAAAAATCATCCATGAATACTTCAATAGTGTCCTCCACCATATCGGATAATATCGACATCATACAGCGCTGGAAAGTTGCTGGAGCAGTGCACAACCAGAATGGCATCCGTTTGAAAGAAAAAGTCCCATGTGGGCAAGTGAAAGTTGTTTTCTCTTGGCCTTTTGGAGCTATAGAAATATGATTGTAGCCCGAATACCCATCAAAAGAACAATACCAACCCTTTCCTGCAAGTCTATCCAACATCTAGTCCATGAATTGCATAAGAAAGTGGTCCTTTTCTGTCCATGCATTCAACTTCCGGTAATCCATACAAACTCTCCATCCAGTAGCGGGCCGCAATGGAAGAGGCTCATTTCTTTCCTTTGGAACCACAGTCATACCACCCTTTTTAGGCACACACTGTACATGATATACCCAACTACTATCTGCAATGGGATAAATAACTCCTACATCCAACCACTAGATGATCTCCTTTTTAACTACCTCTTGCATAGGTGGATTTAATCTTCTCTCGTGCTCAATATTAGACTTATGATCCGGCATGAGTTGGATTTTATGAGAGCAAATACAGGGAGAAATCCCAATAATATCCGCAATAGTCCACCCTATAGCTCGCTTGAACCTCTTTAACACAGTCACCAAGCACTCTACTTGTCTTGCATTCAAATCTGCTGCAATGATGACCGGTAAAATATTCTCTTCGTGCAAGTATACGTATCTCAAGTGCGGTGGTAGAGCCTTAAGCTCCAATTTTGGTGCCTCCACAATAGATGGTCTTGTGGGTGGGGACTCGCGATTCTTCAAGTCTAACTCATACTTCTTTGGTTTGGACCGATATTCACACTTATCGAGTGTGGCTACCAACTCATCATACTCTTCAATACCATCATTATCGAAATTCATGGACCTACAGTAATTAAAAGTTGCTTCTTCATTGTTCAGTCTGAACTTCATCTGTCCCTTTTCCATATCAATCAACGCACGCCCTGTGGCAAGAAATGGTCTCCCAAGGATGCTGGGAACCTCAAAATCAAGCTCACAGTCAAGAATCACAAAATCTGCCGGAAAAATGAAAGACTCCACTTTCACTAGCACATCATGGAGTACACCAATGGGGTTCTTCACAGTTCGATCGGCCATTAGTAACCGCATTGCAATGGGCTTTGGGTCCCCTAGACCCAACTTCTTGTAAATAGACAATGGCATGAGGTTTATGCTAGCACCAAGATCACATAATGCCTTAACAAAGTGTAACAACCCTATAGTACATGGGATCGTGAAAGCACCAGGGTCTTCTTTCTTCTGCACAAGAGATCTTGTAGCAATAACGCTACAATGCTGCAATCTATCATCATCTTCAAAACCCACAGACCTTTTCTTTGTCACCATATCTTTCATAAACTTCGCATATCCAGGCATTTGCTCCAAGGCTTCTATCAAAGGACCATTGATAGAAAGCTACTTTAAGCATCTTCGTCATAGTAACACTCTTCGGCTGGTGGTGGCGTTCTAGTCAAGTAATTCACTGCATTTGCCTTCTCTGCACTCCGCTCACATGCTTCAATACCAACCCCAACTCGGTCCTTATCTGAGCCATCTTCTCACGAATCTCCTCTATAGACTGATTATTCATAATATGAATGCCAAATGTGTTTCTCCCAGTATCCAACCTCCTAGTGCTCCATGTTTTATTGCTGCGAGAGATCTTCTCCAATTTTTCTGCAATCTTTGCATATGTGCACTCACCATATAATCCTCCAGCAATAGTATCAAGCACTGCTTTATTGTTGTCATCCTGACCTCGATAGAAATATTCCTTTAGTGACTCATCAGCAATACGGTGATCCGGAACACCTCTTAAGAACGAACTGAATCGATCCCATGTGCTGCTCATAGACTCTCCAGGCAATGCCACAAAATTATTTACCCTATTATTGTGATTGAGCTTCTTGGACACTGGATAATACCTTGCTAAGAACACATCTCTCAGTTGGTTCCATGTATAGATTGAGTTATAAGGAAGCTCAGTGAACCATATAGCATCATCGCCTGTCAGTGATAGAGGGAACACTCGCAATCCGATGACATCCATATCCAAGTCTGGTCGACCTACACAGCTCTTGCAGAACACCCTTATCTTGGCTATATGAGCATGTGGGTCCTCCGATGGCAACCCTCAGAACAAGCCCCTCGCTGTAAGCATTTACATTAATCTAATAGTTACCACAAATGTGTGCCCCGGAGGCAAAGGGGGTAAGACTAAAGGTCCATCAGAGTCAGCAATATTGATGTTTCCCACGTAGTTGTCATGTAGTAGTGGGCTTGGTGGAACATGCACCCTCACTGCAACTCCTAATTGATTTTCAGCTAGACCCCAATTTTCCCCACCAGCTACTCTTGGCTGTTGTAACTCAACTGCATCACCAAGATTTACTCCGATAGGATTAACTGGAATTCCTTGATTGTTTATTCTTCGCAAAGTTAGGTTCAACTCTGGATCGTACGGAGTAAGTGGTTCACCCTGGCTCTGTGTACTTGGCATACACTAGAGTTAGAACCTGAGAGAGACAAAAACAACAAGAAAAAGTAAAATAAGGAAATATTTCACTAACGTTCAATAATGTAGTTAAAATAATCTAAAAGCCCAATTTTCCAAGGCAGCGGCGCCAAAAGTTGATACGCTCAAATTACACCTCCCTAAAGAAGCATAAGCGGTCGTTATCAAGTAAAGAACCCAACTTGTAGCTTGGGGTCGATCCCACTAGGAATATGGTTTAGACTTTAATTTAACCAACAATTATATTCGATTAGTCAAATTACTTCCAGAAACAAGTAATAAAAAAGGGGGTTTTTGTGAAACAAATTGTAAGAATATAATAAGTAATAATTAATCAAAACTCAATTTTGGTTGTTATCAAGATGAGAGAAATAACTAGGGTATACATGTTCCCCACAAGCTCATAACGCAGTAATCCTAGAAATAGCAATTCGTTCCTAGTGTACTACATGCAAAGTGATAAGTTAGGTATCTCTAAAACCTTGGTCCGGCATCTAGAGAATTTCACCATGCACCTTAGTCCGGCTACGTGTGTATAATTTACTAACCCTTACCTTTACATCATATTAGACATCATAATCGATGTTTGGCTTAGTTATTACTTCGCACCAATCGATACTAGCGTATTAGATAGTATCACACTAAATCTATGTTAATTATTCTTTTCTTCTGGATTACCTCCTTGGTCCGGCAAGTAGCAACAAGGTGAGTTCTAACGCGTGCACTCGTTAAAAAGACTTCTAAACGAAAGAAATATCAATACATGCAACAACACTATTCAAGAATCGCTTATTTACTATTCATACTTTGTTAATCGCTCATGGTTCCCACAACCGTAGTTGCGGAGTTTAGTTACCCATAATCATATGAACACAATTCATTGTTTTAGATGAAAGAATTATGAACTTACGTAAGAAGCATAATAAATTCAGAAATTCGACTTGAATTGCAACACCAAATTCTTCAAAACGAACTTAAGAAATCAATAATTGCTAGGTTTGCAAGAATAATCTCCTAAGTCACAAAATAGAACTAAATAATAATGTCTAACCCCCAAAAACGAGGTTTACATGCCCTATTTATAGAAAACAAGTCCTAAATTAATAGGGACACAAAATAAGGAAAGTTTGTTACAGGCACGCGTCTTCATTCCACGAGACTGACTCACGGACCGTCAATAGATCTACAGTTTGTGAGTCCCTTCCGTCAGCCAGGACTTAAAATATATCAACTTCCAAAAATCAGCTTCTATGAAATAAATGACGGAACTGCAGTACGTACCGTAGATCGATCTACGGTCCGTCAATCCCCTTCCGTAGCTCCACACTTAGAATCTTCAAAAATTTGGTACTGGAACCCTCGCAGTCTCAATCTATGGATCAACAGTACGGTCCGTAGGTCACTGTGTTTCCACACTTGGTCAAATTTCCTTGATTTATCTTCCATGCCTTGGCTTTTCATCTACGACCACCATCTACGGAGCGTCAACGGACCTGCAGTCCGTAGATCACCTCCATAGATTCCCTTTTTTGCATATCTTTTATCTGTCTTTTTAATTTCGCGCCTGAACATCTTTTCTGCAAAATATGATAAAAACACATAAAAACCAATACAAAAAGGGCCTAGACACACACAACTTGTAAGTGAAATGTATTACAAATACCGTAAACTCACGGTATATCATGAACCCTAGTCCTTCTCTCACACACTCAGCTCGAGAGAGTGAATGGGCTAAGGCGGAGGCTGTTCTTCATACGGCAAGTGGGTGTCCGAGAGGAACCCATTTGACTCAGGGTAAGTTGCTCTAGAGAGAATTTACGGCCACTATAGTTTAGCCTAGTAACAAATACTCAACAGATTTACTATCAAAAGTATGTACCGAAATGTCTAGTCTAATCCATATTCCTATCACATCGCAATAATTACATCTCCTTGATTAGTATTCTTTGCATTTTTGCTGCTTTGCTTACTTGTCACAAACCCCCATTGATAATTGACGCTTGCGTCACTTATGTTTGGGTAATCAAGACAGAACTTCCGATGCAAGTGTCTACGATCGTACAATAGTTTAGTAACCTAACCAAGGGTTGTGGTCGAGTCCCAAGGGAGTTGGCATGAAAATTAGTGGCAAATGAAAACATAACAAATTTAAAAAGGGTGATGCAAACGTCAAGTATCAAATGGCGGTTTTGCCACAAGTAAGTAAAAGCAGCAAATGAGAAGGGATCCTTGGAATGTGACGAGAATACGAGTTAAGCTAGATTATTGCATTCATACTTTTGATAGAGAACTCGTTGAGTAATTATGACTAGACTACACTTTAGGGGGGGTAAGCTCTCTCTCGAGCAACTTACCCCGTTTCAAGTGGATTCCTCTCGGACACCCACTTGCTGCATGAATTATAGCCTCCGCCTTAACCCACTCAGTCTCTCGAGCTGAACCTCATGTCGACCCACTCGCACTGGCCATCAATTTAGGGGTCTTAGTTTTATGATCTCTCTCTCTCGAGCAAGCTGAAAACACATATATGAGATTATATTTGCAACTACAACCTCATTAAGTTCATCCACAACCACCTAACGAAATTACATTTAAACTATAAACAGACTACCAGCAAGCAAGACCCAACAACTAATCTAACACATATTTACAAATTCACACCCGAAGAGTTGGGGTTTTAGCTACGCATGTAAAAGAGATAAAGATGTATACCAGTCTCAATTTCCATCAATGGGTATGCAAGATTAGGTCTTAAAACAAGTCAAAAGGGAAGAATCCAAGAGACCCAAGTCCAATTTCTTGAAGATTAAACCCTTGAAAGCTCCAAGTTCTTCAAAACCCTATCCAAAACTTAGAGAGAATATCTCCAAAAACTCTGTCAAAAACGTAATAATCTAAAAACTAGGTAAAACAAGGTAAAATTCACTCCTAAGAATGAAAATTGAACTAGTATTTATAGTTTTAAGAAAATGTGATACGAAAGATCTTTCGGCGACATTACTGGGAATCGCTGATGCATTCGGTGATCCGCCATTTGGTCTACTTTGTCGCCTTTCATCAGTTGCCTTCAACATCTTTGTGTCCTAGATAATTGGGCGATGTAGCACTGCTTAGCAGAGTCGATCGGCAATACGCCGACTACTCCTTTTCTCCGCCGATTTTCTCCTTTCCTTCAGGGCTCAGTACACTGGAACAAAAGGCGAATATGTGATTTGTTGGCAATTCGCCTAATGGGTTCGGTGATTTGCAGAGCTTCGTTTCTTCATTCTTTCGGATTCTTTTGCTCCTTTTTGCTAAGTAGTGTGTATGCATTGCCTTAAACTTCAAATACCTGAAACTTAATGGTTTTCATTAAATATCATGCATTTGAGGACACTAATTTCATCAAAATATAGCCCTAAATGAGTCAAAATTGTGGACTCATCAATACCCCCAACTTAAACTTCTACTTGTCCTCAAGCAAACTCAAGTTCAGCCGTTCAAAAAGGGTGTCTTGAATAGTGTTACACAAGATTCGATCATGAATGCACATAACAAGACTCAATTTACTTTATGTAAAGATCAATTGTGCACTCAAAGATTCAAGTAGTGACTCACCAATATCAAAGAATCGCATGCTTTCAGTACTTGCCTCAAATGCAAGTTCAGGCTCAACTAGAGTGTTCAAATGCCCTCATAGAAAGAATGATTCCAAATTCGCACATAATGATTTAATAATTTAAAGTTCAGTTGTCATATGCAACGTTCACACTGACAAAATGACAACAATGCATGCTTTCACCCATAGGTTTGCCCGTATTTTCCAATCAACATTTGTTTTAGCTCACTCAAGCTAAAAAAAGGTCTTTTTAAAGCTTGTAATGGGGCTGAGTGCAAATGTATGGTCATTTAGTCTCAATGGCTTTTATCCTCATGAGATGCGGTATTCACAACACTTTCTTTCCTTTTCCTTCATCATTTTTGCTAGTGCTCATGAGTCATCCCATTATTCACTTCCCATGGATTGTTTGGAAACCCCATTTCTTTGGTAATTTATTCCACAACTTTCTTTTTAATTCTTCTTTTTCCATTTGTTTATGGAGGGGTTCCATTTTTCTCAACACCATATGTTAGAGTAGACTTTCCTTGCATTTCTTGACTTCCCTTTTTATTTTCATCATACCCCCAACTTAGGCTTTTGGCTTAAGTTGGCTATTCAACTCACTACAATTCACGAGGATTATGGGTAATGGACAAAGAAGGGTCATGTTTTTGTCAAGTTTCTTCAAAGAAAGTTAAGGCTTAAAGGGTGTTCAACAAAGGTTCACACATGCTAAAAAGGTAGGACACAAAATAGGTATATGTAAAATTGGCTCACAATATGTTAAGTTGCCTAAGATCATATCAAGAGATAGCCTTACTTAGTCGATTGGACCAACGGGGAAAATTTTAGGATCTATTATGCATGTTTCAAAGTAAGCTCAGCACACTAGGAATGGATACTAAAGTCAAACAAGATTCCACACTTTCGCTAGTGTGCAACCGTCATTACAAGAGACTTGATTCGATACTATGCTAGTCAAAATGAGATGCAAAGAGTTCAAATATTGTCTATGCAACTTCATTTGGCCTCATCGTAGCCGCGCATTCATGTTCATTCGATTGAGAGTACTATTCAAGTCATCGGTATTGATCAAAACCGAGACTCAAATTTTACACAAGAACGGCCACATTCACACACAAGAGGTGGCAAAATTTTTCGGATGAGTTAAAATCATTTCGCAATAAAATAAATAAAAGGAGCCATAAGCTCAGTCATCCACAGAAATAGATAAAACACAATTTTAAAGTAGAACAATACAAATATATACATAAAAAAAAACTATTAACACAAAAGGTGTGGGTCTCACCCCACCACAATTGAAAAGTATTTGTCCTCAAATGCAAATAAAAGTATCCAAAGGTAAAAATATAATAAGACAAAGAGGAAGGTAAAGAAAGGTCATGTCTATGCAGTCTCTCTCTTTGTCGGGGTCTCAGTGGTTGGTGTAGCAATCTGTACTTGGGAATTAGTGCCAGGAGTCTCATTAGAAGGGATAACAGTGTCAAATCTGCTAGGGGGCTGCTATGGACGTCTCGGCCGGTGATGTCTGGGTCACCTTCTCGACAATAGTCTCCACCAAATTTGGCAAATTGCAAAATATGCTCTCCTCCTCTTGTACCTCCTCAACATGTACTAATATCAACTCCTCATCGGTCTCTGCATCTGACTCTGCATCTTCTATGCTATCCCCTTGTACGTCTCCGGTGGTAGCCGTAGGAATCCCTGAGGTCTCCGTAGCATCCTCATCATCTGCATCTGATCAGTGAAGTGAAGTTTGTAGCCTTCAAATAGTCTACATCCATCCTTAAATTTGCTACTTTGGCTTTCAAAGCCGAAACTTCGAATGTCTCCCCCTATCGAATCTCACAAGCAGTGACTCTGGTAGACAGATCATCAATAGAGGCCTAAGGGGTTAGTGCAGCCAAGATGGCACTGCCAATCATCCCCGGGATAGATCTCTCCAATCGGGTAGCTCTTACATCAACTGAATAGGCCAACTGCCCTATCTTCAGGATCATGGCCTGAGAAATCCTGGCAGGCTGGGAGGATGAAGAAGAACTTAGATCCTATAAGGAAGAGGAAGAATGAGCGGTTATAACTTAGGGCTCAGAGGCCGGAGTAAGCAAAGGTGCTTCTACTGGTAACGAGTCAACATCAACTTCTGGAGAGATATTTGCCGAAGCTGCTCTCCTCTTATCAACCTCCTCTCGTATGAATTCAGCCTCAATAGATCGGATGCCCGTGAAGGATGAAGGGATGACCTCTATATCATTTGCAGGATCTCGGGGTACTCCGGCATAACTCAGTGTTTAAAACTAGGAATGGGAGAGAGGTAAGTCTCTACTTGGCTCTCATAGCCATCTCCTACAAAATCAGCAGTCCTAGGTTGATCCGCCTCCTGGCTATGATAGAACCGAGGCAAGACGCCTTAGGATGACGCAGAATAGACTCATTCTGGGATGGCATTATTGTGTTGCTAATGAAGCCAAACCAGAACCTGGAGGTGATGTCTATGTCCTACTTCTCAATGGGTGCTCCTACATCGATCCACCTCAGGGTGGTGTCAGAAATCAACAGAGCTAACCAACCCTTCAAATCATCGAGCGACGGAACAATAGGCAACCCCTCGTAAGGGAGTGCGGAGTGCAGCGGTCTACCCAACACAACATTAATATGCTCACTGTGACACTACACTTCCTTGCCTCTGACCATGACCTACTTAACCGGTCGAAACTCACTTGCCTTCTTCTTGTTCTTAGGCACCAACTCCTCATAAGCAGTGTTATACTCTCTTACTCAGGAGGGAAGGTAAGGGCCTCGGGGCCATGTGAACTGCTCAAACTCGTGGTAGTGGAGGGTGTCCAAAACATCTGGGCATTTGCCTTCCAGACCCTCCGTAGATAAAAGCTTCTACTCTATGATAGTCCAAACTCATTCACCTTTTAGTCTGTTCAGCAATCTAGGTGGAGGAGCAATAGGTAGTGTAGGAGTTACTGAGATTGCCTGAACTGGCACTGATTCAGTAGTAGATGGGGTAGCAGCTGAGGGAGTACTGGTGGATGTGGACTAAGATCTGGTCCGGAGCGCATCCCTTTGGTTAATTAGAGGTTGTTCATCCTCTAGTTCAGAGAAATCTGGCTCAATAGCTGCTCCTTTTCTAGCTATATGTTTCTTTCTCTTGCCTTTGTCTCCCGGTTGGAGGTCATCCACTCTCATCTTTGGATGGTTTCATCCTCCTTCATTTATTGATATGCCCTTTGCCTTTTTCTAGAGTGGTTCGGTTAGATTTGTACGTACCATATCTGCAAAAGAATGATAAGAAAGTCAAATGAAAGCACAGAAAATTTCACTATAGACAGACTAGCCGATCCAGTCAGCGTGTCGCCGAACTTAGTTGGCGAGCTAAGTCGAGCTCGCCGATGGGGTTGGATAAACAATTAAGGCAAGTCGGTGATAGGAAGTCCTTTCGGTGAATCACCGAATATTTTTAGCGAACATAAGCTTATCCGCTGAAAGTCATAGTGCGTAAGGGTTTCAGGGGTATGAGCAAAAGGCGAATAAAAATACTTTCGGCGAGTCGTCGAGTGCTTTCGGCGCCCTCAGACTTCTCGCTGAAACTTATAGTACCAAATATCAGTCAAGGTGCCTAATTATCGGTTAAATAGGGGACCTTAGGAGAACCACCGAGTCGTTCGATGAGCTCGATATAGTTGTCCAATCGACCCAACGTGCCTATTTCAACCCATTTTCTCGAATGTAACCCGCAACCCCCGAAAACAAAATCAAAGCATGCACTAATGAAATTCAAACGAGACCCATATTACCCATCACCCCGGGATACTCAGATTTCTCTCGGATTTGCCACATTTGGCCATTTGACGATATTTGCTCTTAAGAGCGGTGTCACCCACTATATCATTAAGCGTATTTTCGACATTTAGCACAAACGTGGGCTACTCAGACTTAACTCAATCAATCTAACAACACATAATCATGACCTAACTCATTAAAAAACATAAATATTGTGGGCATTTGACAATCAAACAATACGGGCCAGATTTCAAATTAAAATATGTATTTAAGAATTCTAATCCTTTCGAAGAGGCCCAACACACATCAATACAATACTATTATTGCAAAAGAGTTCAAAAATTTCAACAATAAACTTGGGGTTCGAAAACAAACCTTAGATGCCGATTAAAACGCGATTGAAAAGCTAGGCGATAAAGTATTCCAACTCCGAGAACAAATCAACAAACTAAAATACTAATAAACGGCTAAAATAAAGAAAATACTACTTTAGCGTGAATTTAGGAGGTTTAAGAACGAGGTAAAGTGAAGAATTTCAAATTTGAAGTTTCTTGGACACTATAAAAAATCCAGTTTGCGCCTGTTCGACGACTTTAGTCGCACTCACCGATTTACTCGGCGATTCGCCGATTCATCACATGCCTCACCGATTGCCAAAGTTCTTTCAGTTTATTGGGGTCAAGATGGCAGTCAACATCGAGGTCGCTAACCTAGTCGGCGACACACTGAACTGCGTCGTAGGTCTGCCGAGTTTTACAGGATCTGAATTAACCTTGAATTAAGCCAAATGGTGGGTCAAGTTGGGCATGCCGACCTCTTAAGGGATTCTCCGACTGACCATTTTACTCGCCAATCTGTATTTTCCAAACACTTTCAGCTTCTAAACTTGCACCACTAACACACCATTATTTATAAAAGAAAAATAAAGCCTATAAAACCTTGGGTTGCATCCCAAGAAGCGCCTTATTTAACGTCATGACACGACGCGAGTCCCCACTGACATTCTATTGGTGGGGTTGTCCCTAGTGTTATTAGGTAACCCCAATAGTTCATTTGGGCGAAGAGGAGGCACCGCATAATTAGGAGTGTCCTGATCATCTGGATCAATCTAGAATGAGAGCCAAATATTTTATTCAATGCTTCAACACTCTCCTTTATCTCTTCCAACATTTGATCATGTTCGGTGATCTTTTGGAGAATGATTTGGAGTGTGTCCTCGATGCAATTGTTCTCCATGTCTCTAGACTAATTCCTCTCGTGAGGAGGTATGTACATCCCTTGACTCTTGCACTGGTTTTCCACCTCTAATAATTTGGTGGATAACTCGTTCAGCTAAGTTACCAGTGCAATTAACTCGAAGTCCCTCTCGACTTCTTGGCTCATTTTAGCCGAGTTGTCACCATTTATCCCAGCCATGCTTAGGGTACCTACCTACATCAACAAATTCAAAGGAAAACAAAACTAAAAATAAAGTTAGTAAACTACGACTACCAAAGGCAAAATTCCTCTTAAACCGAAAACATTCAAGTAACACCTCTCCCTAGTAGCGGCGCCATTTTGATGTTTACGTAATCAAGACATAATTTCCGATGCAAGTGTCTACGATCGTACAATAGTTTAGTAACTCAACCAAGGGTTGGGGTCAAGTCCCAAGGGAGTGGGCATGAAAATTAGTTGTTAAGTGCAAAAGTGCTAAAGCTAACCATAGCTAAAGATTTTGGCGAATGAAAACATAACAAATTTAACAAGGGTGACGCAAGCTTCAAGTATCAAATAGGGGTTTTGTCACAAGTAAGTAAAAACATCAAAATTAACAAAGCTTTCTAAGTAATTAGAGGGGATACTTGGGATGTGACAAGAATACGGGTTAAGCTAGATTATTGGGTACATGCTTTTGATAGAGAACTCGTAGAGTAATTATGACTAGGCTAGACTTTAAGGGGGTAAGCTCTCTCTCGAGCAACTTACCCCGTTTCAAGCGGGTTCCTCTTGGACACCCATTTGCCGCATGAAGAACAGCCTCCGCCTTAACCCACTCACTCTCTCGAGCTGAGTGTGTGGACATGGGACTAGGGTTCACTATCTTGAGTTGAACCTCATATCGACCCACTCGCACTGACCATCAATTTAGTGGTCTTAGTTTTACTACCTCTCTCGAGCAAGCCGAAAACACATATATGAGATTATATTTGCAACTACAACCTCATTAAGTTCCTCCACAACCACTAAACGAAATCACATTTAAAATACTAATAGACTATCACCAAGCAAGACCCAACAACTAATCTAACCCATATTCACAAAATCACACCCCAAGAGTTGGGGATTTAGCTACGCATGTAAAAGAGAAAAAGATGTATACCAATATCAGTTTTCATCAATGGGTATGCAAGATTAAGTCTTAAAACAAGCTAAAAGTGATGAATTCAAGAGACCCAAGTCCAATTTTTTGAAGATGATACCCTTGAAAGCTCCAAGTTCTTCAAAACCCTCTTAAAAACTTAGAGAGAATATCATCAAATACTCTGTCTAAAACCTAATAATCTAAAAGTTAGGTAAAACAAGGTAAATTTTGCTCTTAAGAATAAAAACTGAACTAGTATTTATACTTTGCAGGAAATGTTCTATGAAGGATCTTTCTGCGACTTTAATGGGAATCGCTGATGCATTCGGCGATCCGCCCTTTGGTCTACTTTATCGCCTTTCATCAGCTGCCTTCAGCATCTTTGTGTCCTGGATAATTAGGCGATGTAGCACTGCTTCACGGAGTCTGTTGGCGATACGCAAACTGTTACTTTTCACCGCCAATTTTCTCCTTTCCCTCAGGGCTCAGCATATTGGAACAAAAGGTGAATATTCAATCTGTTGGCGATTCGCTGAATGGGTTCGGCAATTTGCAGATCTTCGTTTCTTCGTTCTTTTGGCTTCTTTTGCTCCTTTTTACTAAGTATTGTCCATACTTTGCCTCAAACTTCAAATACCTGAAACTTAAAGGTTTTCATCAGATATCAGGATAAATCATGCATTTGAGGACACTAATTTCATCAAAATATAGCCCTAAATGAGTCCAAATCGTGGACTCATCAGTCACCACTTAGATTTAACATATTTATATTCGATTATATTTTTAGCTATGACTAATTAAAACTTAATTTTATTTTCCTATTAATTCTCAAATCCACTCCCTTGGGACTCGACCCCAACCCTTGGTTGGGTTACTATACTATTGTACGATTGTAGCCACGTGCATTTGAAGTTATCTCTTGATTAGGCAAACATCAAACACCACATCTCATTGTTGTTGCTCATTAGCTTCTTTTTCTCTAGCTATTTTCTTTGATGCCTTTCGGGATTTCTTTTTTTGCCTTTTTGCCTCTCTAGGTAAGTCATCAGGTGTCTCCTCATGAGATTCTTCGGCTCTGTGTTTCCTCTTGCCGGACTTAATCTTGGGTTGTTCTCCGTAGAGATCATCAATTGATTGAGCGGAGGGTGCCTGTGTTAGCATTTGCATTAAAGAATCTGGCAGCATCGGAGTGAGTACCTGTACTAGCTTTTCAACCAGTTTAGCAACGTGAGTTCTCATCTCAGCCAACTGTGCTTTGAACTCTTCAGTATCTACTGACCCGGTAGCCTGGAATCGATCCTGAACAAGTTTTCCAAACCATACATTCTGTCTTTTAAGACAGACAACTCCTTCCGCATCTCATCTTTGATCTCCTTTTTCATAACTAACACTTTTGTCTCTATTAGCTGAGGCATCCTTATGACTATCTGATCAACCAAGGTCCTGGTTTGGTATTGATCTACAACCAATTTCTCAAGAAAAACCGTAGGGATAGTGACAAAGTTACCTGGAGCCTGGGAGGCTAAAGCTGGAGGTGGTGGTACCTCTATGGAAGGCTATGATGACTTTCACTGTTCTGGACCACTATGTGCATGCGGGATGTCAATTGGTATGTGAGGAACAATAGCTAAGGTACTTACAACTGCATATTTCACACCAAAGAGATGGTTCAAGACATCTTTGATCTTAGAAACTTGGATAAGTTTGAATGCTTCACCCCATCTGTCAACCAAACTGTTTGGAGGAATGCTCGTTTGTCTACATAATTTCCTTATAAATGGAAGTCTGGCTCTCTCATTCAGCGCCCTATCTCTAATTTCAGTCGCTATAGTTCTCCCGATATTTATCGGGTAATTAACTATAAGATACCCTACCAACAAAGCTAAGGAAGTGGACAAAGTATTGTCATTAGTTGTCGGTCGCAACTGTGCAAGGACGGCAGTCCACCAAACCTTGGCTAGAAAAGATAGTGAAGCTTTGGTAATGAGTGTTGGAGTTGTTGAGACCCGTACTGCATTCTCCCCATCTACAGCAATTTGCTTCGCAATCCATCGCAATACCCTCTCCCGAGAATTCTGATCCTCCATTGTAGTTTAACTGGTAACTTCATGATGTTTGCCTTCAAAAAGGCCAACTAAAGCTGGTGTAGTGTATTCTGGGCCATACAACTTCCTATTGATAGTCGCCTCAGAGATATCTATCGATTTGCCCCGAACTATATCTATCGATTTGCCCCGAACTATAATTGAGTTGAGTGGACCCCAGGTAATGGCCATGTCTCTCTATCCACGCTTTGTTGTCTCTGCCTCCGCAACAAAGTTCATCAGTTTAGCTGCATAAGATGAATAAAACTCTCTGGTCAGATGGCTAGAGTATTTTCTAGGTGCATTATACATCTAGTTGAACAGATGAAACTGGAATGTCTGATAAATATCTGGTTATAATGCCCTTGTTGAATAATTCTTCGGACCGGTTGACAGTCTACATGGATTGATAACAATCAATCAGATATTGTCTCGCTGCGGGATCAGGTTCATGGATATGGTGTCATCGGTGGTGATCTCGATATCCTCATCTGTAGCCTCTGCCTCCCCCCTTACTCCAGTTGCAGCTTCTATATTTACCGCAGGTAGAGAGGTGGTTAGTTCTTTCTAAGAGCCGCTTTCAGACTCTACACTGCTCTCGAACCATGATCTGATTGGCTACCAGAAGCAACATCAGCTTTACTTCCTGAGTTCTCTCTGGTGCCAGAACGACTGCCTCCCTTTTGATACTGAGGAGGAATGTCTTCGAGGATAGCCCTCGTTGTTTAGGATCTAGTAGCTCGAGGTAGATGATCATCAGGTATGACACTTATTTGCACCTCTAAATTAATAGACTTAGAGTCGTCATGACCTTCAGATTGAGACACAGTGGATGCAGACTGTGGGGTTGCGTTCTTTCTTCTTTGAGGCATCATACTTGCGAAACACAAAACTCATTAGTACACAACACCGTAAATGACACACTATCGTGTACTCAGACTTCCCCTGTGGAATTACATGGTGACCCATTTCCTTAAGAATGTTGTCACCCAATATATCATTGGAAGGTCATGGAATCAGAAAAATGAACAAAAACTAAAGTATAGAAAAATTAAAATTTGCAACACTAAGTAGACTCTATGGGATCCTGCACGAGCCGTGGTAAGTACCACGGTCCGCGAAACCCCTCGTGGATTTCAGGCAGAATGAATATGCAACAGGAGTCACAAAACTTTTGACCAAGTAATGTTAACGGATGGCTTTATGGCCCGTAGAGTGAACCACGGTCCATAATGTTGCCCTTGAACTTAACTAATACGGGAAAGGTTTCAAGTGTGGTCCACGATTGGCTTCACGGCTCGTGGTGGTTTCCACGGTCCGTAAAACCTATCGTGGTCTTACACCTGACCATTTCTCGAGCCATCTTCTTCCCCAAATTCACTCCATTACACATGTACAGTATCAATCCCCATTTTTACACAACTTCACAACTCAGTCCTATCTACACATGAACCAATATCAAATAAACTCACTCGATTAGCATAAAATCATAACGAACAAGGACATTCACCAATTTGACCCCCTGCTATCATACCCTCATACAAGAATAACTAGAACAATACCCAATTCAACTTAACCCACAACAGTTCAATATCAAATATGACAATCCACACCTATACCTACTCAAATCACCTTAATCAAAGCAGTTGGGATTCACTTTTATCAAGGAATTACAGTTATGGCAAATTAACCAAAGAACTTACTTGAACTGTAGAAACAAACTTTTTTCGTTCAAAAGGAAAAATCAACAACCTAGACTTGCGATTCTTGAGAATTTTAGAATGTGGAATCAATTGGTGATGGGTAGTTAGTTT
The DNA here is from genome assembly GCF_019186545.1 of Solanum stenotomum. Classification (NCBI taxonomy): domain Eukaryota; kingdom Viridiplantae; phylum Streptophyta; class Magnoliopsida; order Solanales; family Solanaceae; genus Solanum; species Solanum stenotomum. The sequence continues at coordinate 37,612,306 of NC_064290.1, forward strand.
TTATGCCTTAAAGAACCATTATGGGAGGAAATAAATGAAACCCCCGACCTTTGGCACTTTAGGAATCATATAAATGATTCTTCTAATTAGGTGGGGTCGGGTCGGGTACTGGTAGGAGTGGTTCGAGGACGACGGACCGTGAAGTTTCCTGTAAAGGGAATCACGGTCTGTGAAATACTTTGTGACCCTCACTTAGACACTACACTTACATAAGGCAGACGATAGACCATGAAGGGCATCACGGTGCGTGACCTTGACTTAGAATCTATAATTCATACCTGAGGTTCACGAGAGGCTAGACAGTCAGTATAATCTCTGATGGAATTTGAACCCTTCTGTGAACCTTTTTCTTTCTATTTCCAGTAGCTCATGTAGGTTGGTCCCTAAGTTGACGAACCATGAAGGGCATCACGATCCGTGAAGATCAGTCTGCACCTAGTTTTTACACTTTTCAACCTATTCTTTCTGGCACACATCAACACACAGTGACTCTATAAAAACAAAGAAAAATTAGGAAAATGGGAAAATACCTAGTACAATTACATCTTGGGTTGCCTCCCAAGCAGAGCACAATTTAACGTTGTGACACGACACAGGTTACTCGATTACTCAGACTTCATCAAGTTTACATTACTCAACAATCTTCACATCCACTGGAACACCCAAATATGCCTTGATTCGCTGACCATTAGCTTTGAACCTCCCGCCGTTATCATTTTCTAGCTTAACATCACCAGACTGAAACACATGCGTTACCTTAAAAGGTCTAGACCATTTAGATCTCAACTTTCCCAGAAACAGACGAAGTCTGGAGTTGAAAAGGAACACCAAGTCACTAGGAGTGAAGGTTCTCTTTTCAATATGGTTGTCATGGTACAAATTCATCCTCTCCTTATATAGTGCAGACCTCTCATAAGCTCTCAAACGAAACTCATTCATCTCATTTATCTGACCCTGCCTTAGATTTATCCAGCCTCAGATTTGCAATTTTGTTCCAACTAAGGTTAAGCTTCTTCAAAGCCTAGAGTGCTCTATGCTCAAGCTTAACTGGAAAATGACATGCCTTTCCAAACACCAATTAATATGGAGACATACCAATAGGCGTCTTGAAAGCTGTCTGATATGCCCATAGAGCATCATCTAGCTTCCGTGCCCAATCTGTCTTGTTGGCATTTACTGTCTTGGCCAAGATCGCTTTGATTTCCCTGTTGGACACCTTTACGTGTCCGCTAGTCTATGGATAAGAAGGCGTTACAACCCTGTTCTGTTTAACCCCATACTTGGTCAGAAGCATACTGAACACCTTGTTGCAAAAGTGAGAACCACCATCATTGATAATAGCTCTATGTGTGCCAAACCTTGAGAAGATATTCTTCTTCAGGAAACTAGCTACACTTTTGCCATTATTCTCAGGCAAAGCAACGGCCTCAACCCATTTGGACACATAGTCCACTGCAACCAATATATACTTCTTCCCATAAGAACTCAAAATGGAACCATGAAATCGATGCCCCACACATCATACAATTCCACTTCCAGAATAGGTGTCATGAGTAACTGATGGAACCGAGAGATAGCTCCTTGCTTCTGGCACAGATCATAACTCCTTACCACATCCATCGCATCCTGATGAATTGTGAGCCATTAGTACCCACAATGAAGTATCTTGTGGGTTGCCCGAGCACCTCCATGATGACCACCTACCGGAGAGGAGTGATGGGCTTTTATAATATGTAACATCTCAGCTTCAGGAACACATGCCTAAATATGTTGTCAGCACACACCCTGTACATATAAGGTTCATCCTAAAAGTACTTACCCACATCATGCGGTAACCTTTACCTTTGTTGATATGTCAGCCTCTCAGGCATCAAATCACTAACAAGAAAGTTAGCATAGTCAGCAAACCAAGTAATAAGATCAAGAATTGCGGCTAATACCTGTTCATCCGAAAATGAGTCATTTATTTCAAGCTCCAGTTCTTCCTTCTTTTCATCCTCCAACTTAGACAGGTGATCAGCTACTTGGTTCTCACAACCCCTCCTATCCTTAACCTCAAAGTCAAACACCTGGAGAAGCAACACCCATCTGATCAACCTTCGCTTGGCATCTTTCTTTGCCATGAGGTATCTCAGAGCTGCATGATCTATATGAATTATCACTTTTGTGCCCAACAAATATGCTCTGAACTTCTCAAAGGTGTACATTACACCTAGTAGCTCTTGTTCCGTGACTGTGTAATTTCGATATGCTCCATTCAGTGACTTACTAGCATAGTAAATCAGATGGAACATTTTATTTGTCTTCTGCCCCAATACAACTCCTAGAGCAGTAGCACTAGCATCACACATCACCTAAAATGGTTCGGCCCAATCTGGGCCAATGATTACTGGGGTAGAGATTAGCTTCTCATTTAGGCATTCAAAAGCTCTGAGACATGCCTCATCAAAAACAAATTTCACCTCCTTCTCCAAAAGCTTGCAAATGGGGTGTGCAATCTTAGAGAAGTCCTTGATGAAATGCCTATAGAACACGACGTGTCCTAAAAAGCTTCTAACACCCTTTACATAGATTGGCGCAGGTAACTTTTCAATCACCTCAATCTTGGCCTTGTCAACCTCTATCCTCTTCTGTGATACTTTGTGACCAAGCACCATGCCCTCATTTACCATGAAATGGCACTTCTCCTAGTTCAACACTAGGTTGGCCTCCTCACATCTCTATGGAGCCCTGCTAAGATTCAACAAACAGTCATCAAAAGTATCACCTACTTGAGAGAAAACATCTATAAATTCCTCCAGAGTGTCCTCCACCATATCTGAGAAAATGGACATCATACACCTTTGGAATGTTACTGGTGCATTACATAGTCTAAATGGAATGCGTTTAAATGCAAAGGTTCCATAAGGACATGTGAAGGTGGTATTTTCCTAATATTCAGGAGCAATTGATAACTGGTTGTAGCCAGAGTATATATATAGGAAACAGTACCACCCTTTACCCACCAACTCGTCAAGAATCTAGTCCATGAAAGGCATTGGGAAGTGATCCCTCAAAGTCCACTTGTTCAGCTTCCTGTAGTCCATGCACACTCACCATCCAGCACTGGTCTCTGCGGAACTAACTCATTCTTGGCATTTTCCACCACAGTCATATCACCCTTTTAGGGCACACATTGCACTGGACTGACCTAGTGACTATCAGAAATGGGATAGACCACCCCAACATCTAACCACTTGATGATCTCCTTTTTGACCACCTCTTGCATAGGTGGGTTTAACCCCCGCTGGTGTTCAATGCTTGGGCTGCAATTCTCTTCAAGTTGAATCTTAAGGGTGCATATGCCTGGATGTATCCCAATGATATCAGCAATGGTCCACCCAATCGCCCTTTTGTACCTTATCAACACTTTGACTACGGCCTAAACCAATTCATTATTCAAAATTGCAGCCAAAATCACAAGTAGAGTATTGTTAGCTCCCAAAAATACATACCTTAGATGATTGGATAGTTGTTTCAGTTCCAGCATTGGTGGATCTTCAATGGATGGTTTTGCTGGAGGACTTAGCCTGTTTTTCAAGTACGGGTCCAATTTATTTGGAGCATAAGAGTGTTCTCCCATACCTGGCAAGCCATTCACGGTCTCTATATAGTCAGACCGGAAATCAGCATCAAAGTTCATCAGCACTGCAACTAAGGTTTCAACAGCCATCCTCTCTTCGATGGGTACTCTCATTGCTTCTTCGTTAACCACCTCTATTGCAGATACTACATTCATATCATGTGGCTGCTTCATTGACTTGCAAATATTGAACTTTACCTCATCCTTGTTGAGTTTGAACTTCAGCTCTCCTCTCTCAACATCTACTAAGGCTCTTCATCTGGCCAAAAATGGACTTCCCAAGATCACGAAATCAGCCGGAAAGATGAAGGTGTCCAGCTTAACAAGTACATCACATAGGATTCCCACAAGCCGCTTTACTGACCTATCAGCCATCATCAATCTCATTGTTGTGGGTCTTGGAATTTCCAATCCCAATTTCTTGTAGATGGTTAATTCATCAAGTTGATATTGGCTCCTAGATCACACAAAGCTTTTGTAAATTTAATTGACCCAATGGTGCATGGGATAGTGAATACACCTGGATCTTCCTTCATCTGAACTAGAGATCTGGTAGCAATGGTGCTGCATAAAATCAAGACTTACAGCTCTCTTCTTTGTAACCAAGTCCTTCATGAACTTGGCATATCATGGATTCTGTTCCAGGGCTTCCACCAATGGTATGTTTACTGAAAGCTGCTTCAGCATGGTGATGAATTTTGTACTTCCCATCTTTAGCTTTCTTTTTGAGCCTTTGAGGGAAAGAAGGAGGTGGTTTGGGAATCTGCTATAAAGGCATGTTTTCCTCGACCTCCTTCTCTTTTCCTCTCAAAGGTCGTGGCTTAGGATGAGGATCCTCTAAGTCATCTACTTGTTCAGCTTCATCCTCTTCTCTACCAGCTTGTTCCAATACTTGTTCATATTAAGTACCTGTAAAAATAGGGTCTGTAAGAACTTTACCACTCCTGGTGGCGATGGCTATGCAATGCTCGTACTTCTTAGGATTTTGGATGGTGTCACTTGGTAGTGACCCATTTTTCCTTTGGTTTAATGAGGCTGAAAGTTGCCCCAACTACTGCTCAATCTATTTAATGGAGGTGAACTGAGGGTCCACTAGTTGACTCATTCTCGAGAAATCACCTCTCATCTCTTTTACCTCTGCATCACTTGATTCAACTTTCTAGAGTACCTTGGCCATCATGTCTTCCAGCTTAGACCCGCTGGAACTACCACTTTCCCAGTCTCTATTACTTGGGGGCACATAAACAACACTGTGATCATTCCTGTACCCATCTTTATTCTGCCTGTTTCCCAGCTCTCTATTTGCTAGCCTATCCTACTGACCATCCCTAGCATAATTCCTACCTGCGTTTCCAGAGTTATAACCCTGATTTCCAGAGTTATAATTTTGGAAACCTCCTTGGTTACCTAAATAGTTATCCTCCTCATCTAGATCGATGTCCTGATCTTCATACATGTTATGCTTACCCACATCATTGACCTTTTCAGACTTGGAGACCAGATGCTTCGTGAGTATATCTATTTGGGTCCTCATGTGTGCCATGTCCTGGTCCCTTTCTTCTTCTCTCTTCCTTTTATCAAATGAAGTTTTATATGTGTAACCCAGATCTCCTACCTCTGCATCTCTAGTATACCATGCCCTATTGTTCATTGAAACCTCGTCCAGCAGTTGTATGCTTTCTGAGAATGGTTTTCTCAAGAATTTTTCTCCACACGCTGCATCAACAGGAGGTTTAGTGACATAGTTTATAGATCCATAAAAAACTTGTTTCAGATGCCTCTCAGTAAGATCATAGTTAGGACATTTCTTCAGCTTTTGGCTGAATCTCCACAGAATGTCACGCATTACTTCTCCAGGTAGTTGTTTGTGTGTACTTATCTCGTCCTTCATCAGTAACTCTTTTGATTCTGGGAAGAATCGTCTTAGGAAAGCTTCATTCAGCTTAGTCCAAGTTCTGATGGAGTCGTGTGGCATCTCATTCAGCTAAGTAGTTGCCTCTCTAGTAAGAGACAGTGGAAACAGCCTCAATCTCATCGCTGTTTGGTTTACTCCAGGGATCTCTTGTGACTTGCAGATTGCCAAAAAATTCATTAGGTGCTGGTTCGCATCTTCACCAGCTGCACCCCTGAACATACCTTTTAGGTTCAACAATTGAATCATAGTGTTGATGATTGTGAACTTAACACCTGGAGGTTGTGCAGGCAACTATATCGCTCAAGTGGCTCCAGCTCCATCCAAATCTGCATCATCCTCGTCATACATCATGTGCACTGGATGCTGAGCTCTACCCCTTGGAGCTATTGATTGGCGTTGGGGAGGGATCAATCAATCCACTCCTCTATTTTTATCTACCACTCTAGGTTTGTTGTTCCCGCCATTCTATTGAACACCTCTTGTAGCGGCTTCAACTTCTAGTCCCAACCTTTGTCTTTGCACCTCAAGTTCTTGTGCATTCACCATTTTTTGAAGAGGTTTTTGGAGTTTGAGTCGTAAGGGATCAATGGAGCTCCTTTACTCCTAGTACTTGGCATACACAGTAGCATTCACCTAAAAGGGACACAAACAGAGAACGAAACATAAAATTAGGAAATATAATTACAAATCGAATAAAAGCTACTAAAACACTTCTAAATTGAAATTCCTCAGCAGCGGCGCCAAAATTTGATACGTCCAAACTTACACTTCAAATAAGAACCATAAGCGGTCGATGTCAATTTACAAAACTCAACTAGAGTTAAAGTCGATCCCACAATGAATTTCTTTAAAGATAAGGTTTCACTGTCACGTTCATTCGAATGTCGTTATTTTCTCCTAAACAAATAACAACGGAAAGTAAATTGGGTGTGATTGAGATGTTACAATTACCAAAACTTGCAGTCAAAATCCAGATTAATGACTAACACGCTATTTTGTTGTAGAGTTGATTCAGTTGATTAAGAGAAACCAGGATTCTGTTCACCATAACGTTAGTTTTAGTGTTCTTCCATAATTGAGTTTTAGGCCATTCATTGTTTACAAAATCATTTCGAGTAAATTTCATCTGATACAACCCAGTCTAATCAGACAACTTTCACTCACATCTTCTCAGCCTTAGAGTGTTACTAACATTGACCCTCGCTTACAATGATTTGAGGTTAAAGTTCTTTTCTCTGGAACTTAAACTTTAGCTCCAATTTGTTAATTTAGTTAAGCTTTTTCCTAACTGATATTTTTCTCTAAAACAAATACCAGATACATGCTCAATCTAATGTGTGCACTCATCAGATTATACAGATAACGACAGCTAAAAATACAGATTGTAGTCATTGAATGCCTTTCACTCATTTTACGAAATTACAGTTAAAGCTACGTCATGAATCCCCCAACCCCAGTCGTGGTATTTAGCCCCTCATGTTTTCACAAAAAACAATCAGCAATAAATAACGAAAACATGTTAAGAAGTACTTACGACAAGAATCAGCAAATCAATAATCACTTTGATAATTTGAGAATCAGAATCCAAACTTCAAACTCGGATTAATATCAAAAATCAAAAATCAAAAGCTAACTTAATCGAGAACTCAGTCGTCGTTCAAGCTAATATAACATATAACATAAAAATGACCTAATATACTCAAATAAGTTTTTTAAAACTGAGTTCTACTCGAAGTAGGACTGAAATGTCGGGCCCTTCACAAATAGCTTTATAGCTCGTCAAGGGCTTCACAGGCCGAGAAGCCCTCCGTGATCTTCTGTTGGAAACTCTCCAAAAGTGGCTCTTCAAACTCGATCACTGGAACTTGCATCGCGGACCTTCATAGGGACCACGGCCTGTGAAGGCGTCCATGGTTATTATTTCAACTCTCCAAAATTTTGTCTTCAGTCAGCCTACTGAAAAATGCACCACTAGATCTACCACGGTTAGTAGTGAGGACCACGAACCTTGAAGTCATCTGTGGTCTTTACTTCGTTTCAACATTCTTTCAACTCTTCCTTGCCCTTTCACTAGTTCATCATCACAACCATAACCGCGGACCGTGGTGATGACCACGGCCCGTGAAGTCGTATGTGGTCGTCACTTGGTTCCTTCTGACTTTTTCTTCATTTATTCCTTCTTTTACTTTTCATGTGTTTCACCTATACAACACATCCAAACACATTATATCCACATAAATGCACTCGATTCTTGTATTAATTCTCAGTTTTCAAGCATCAAATGTGCCACGATTTCGTGGCACATCACTACCTTACTAAAAAACAATATGTACACTAGTTGTGAAACTAAGTGGAAGTAATAATAAGAAAAAACAAGGGTCCATAGCATAGATAGGTATAAAAAGGTACAAATATACAAAGATGGTCCAAAAGTTACAGAGAAAGACAAAGCTATACACATGAACCAACCCCGGACCTGGTGTCACCAGTACAATGATGTATATGTACAGAAAGTACTATTTACATAACATATGTCTACTCAAAATACAAAATATATAGACAATACAAAATAATAGGAAAAACAGTAATCTTCGGATACCAAGAATTCATTACAGGGCAAATCATCCATGGCCACAAAAGATCTGGACTCAACTAGGGCGGCTCTAACACACCCCAAAAACATGAGTTATGAATGCACCGCCAAAACCAACCGGTATGTAAGCCAGTATTTATCCCAGAATGAAAAGTAACAACCACATTAGGAAGAAGCAATAACCAACGAGAAGATGAAAACAACATAAGGAAAAGATAGAAGAAAGAAGGACATGATATAAGTGTATACAAAACTAAATGATCCAATCCCATAACCTGGTGGATGAAGGTACAAAAGCTACTATAGAGAGTACAAACTACAAAATAAAAAGAATAAGTACAGATTTTTCTCGAATACAAAAGACTAGTCAAAACCATATACCAACGGATATGAGAAAAATAGGATGCCATTTGATCACCCTTAGTCTTCGGAAGTCCTCACAGAAGGCCACAAGTCAACATTATCGACTGCGCTCGGTTCTGCATCAAGAAAACAGATGTAGGGTTTAGCATGGGTACTAAAACAAAAGGTGCCCAGTAGGCATCATAGGCCAATCGATCTTGGAAAGAAAATACACACTGAAAAGCAGGGAAATAAATGGTGACTAGAGGCTAGATAAATGAAGCAACAATGGAAATTTTTAACTATTAAGATCACAAATCTAGACTAAATGATGCAATAAAGTAAAACAACTATCATAAATCTAGTTGGACCCCATAACCATGATGAGTCCACAAAATAGCTAAAGATATCCCTTATTAAGACTAAGATTAGATAAACTCCCGAACATAAATGGCCAAGCCAATACTTGAACAACAACGAGGCACCCAAAAGTACCCAATGAAACAACAATGTCAGGACTTATTCCCAAGTAAAATAAGTGTTCCAAGATTCAAAGCGGGGTTGTTGGAAATGCGTCAGGACCTCGAAATGTGTCTAGTAAAAATGCTATAGGGCCTTGAGTTGAGGCTAATAGACTCTGAGTTTCTCCAAAATAATAAGCTCATCATCACACAGGAATATACAATAGATCGAAACCACCTTCACAATGACTAGGGACCAACTCCAGCTCGAAACCCATGGCCCAATTGAATATCATATGTAAGGCTTGAAATCTCATCTAAAATACACCAGAGAATAATTATAGGGAAGTTATGAAGTTATGGATGAAAGGTTATATGAGTTGAGTTGTTTGTTAGTTAACGGTGCATTCTTCCATACATCATTCCGCTACATTAGTCTACAAGGAGCTAAATTGTTCAAAGTGGCATTGGAGGATTTCTAAGGCATAATGGCTCCAAAATAGAAAATATAAGGAAATCACTAGGCTTTGCTTAGTCTATGTCTAAGAATAGATAACAATAAACAATCCAAGAAGGTATGAAGCTAAAACATGAAAAAACAACAACATAATAATGGTAGACATGCTGAAATTTCCCAAAAATTGCTCGAAAAGAAAGCTAAGGCAACGTGTTGAACAACTAAACATGATACATGCTAGGAACCCCAACCAAAACTAGATAAAAACAAATAAATATAAACACAACCTTAACCAATGATTGACGACCTACGTCAAAACCAATCACGCACGCTCCAAAATAACCTAAATTGAAACCTTACCCTTTTGAACTACCTCTGATTGATGTCATGCTATTAAGCAATGGCCATGACGTCACTACAAACATTGTGACACCCAATTCATAATAATTGAAGATGTAACAAAAAATAATTCTAAAATGGCATTGTGTGATCCGCATGGAAAATCACTTATTTGACTTTATTTATAGGTTTGGTTCAACTCAATGAGCTCGTGCCTAAAAAATGGGCACAATATGAGTCTAATTGAAGCTAAAATAGGTCATGCAACATTATGAATCATAAAACATCATGAAAAAAGGGAGAAAAGTCTTTGGGACGAACATTTACCTATAATATAAGCCCCCAATGTAACCCAATGATCATAACACAAGATTCCAAATTTTCTCAAAAGATAAACAATACCACCAAATATAAGTTCAAATAGAGCTCTAATAATAAAAAACTATCAAACTTTGAATGTTTAACAATGAACTATATTTTGACGTATAACTACCAGTGATGGTTGCTAAAGCGGTCAGTTTGTCACTTAAGCAACCCTGCTTAAATGGCACAATTACCACTAAAGCAGCAAAGCTCACGCTGGAGGCCTGCTAAAGTCATTCCCTAACCACTTAAGTGACTACCGCTTAACGAGGCAAGAGCTGCTTAAGATGCTACCATTAGGAGGTACTAGGGCAGCTTAGGAAGATGCACCAACTCAGGCACCAACAAATTATGCTATGTCCTAATGGACTCTCTTTGAGTTCTCAGGATTGGTTCAAAAACCCACGTATGAAAAGACACTTTGCACCAAATTCGACATTTTGGATTTAATGGAGATGTCAAAACATCTAATTGAGGTCGTCTTGACAAAAACTGGGTCCTTTCTTGACCTTGTCACGATCCAACTTCCCGAGTCATGATGAATAACAAAAAAAAATTATTAAATTTTTGATAATAGACATCTTAAATGATTTCTATCTATAAAATAATCTTAATACTAAAAGCACATTAATACTTATCTTTCTTTGTAGTTTGACTCTCAGAAAAACTTTTGATAAGGATTAGCCAAACACAATTTGCTTGTCAAAAACAATTTTCAAATGAATTAGCCAAGCACAACTTGTTTAAAAGAGCTTCTAAAAATAAGCAGCTTTGAGTAGGAATATCAAACAAACTATAAATTATAGAAAGTCTATAAAACTAAAAAGAATTTTGTAAAAGATTAAAAAAAAGCATTTCTCCCAAACTCATTAAGAATTCTAGATTCACTTTTGTTTCATCATTTCTCTAAAATTTCAAATAGAAAATTTCCACACATTAAGGATGTCATAAGTACATAACATTCAATTTGATATATTTCAAAAAATAAAATGCTCAAAAACAAAGAGAACTAAAGTAGTAGAATCTACTCATAAATAAGTTTTAAAATATTCTTATAGAAGCACACATAGAAACGAGGAACGAGATTTCTTGACTTCCTAAAATTTGAATAGGAGAAAATATTCTATTCAGATCACTTACATATAAAAGATGAAGATATCTTATAAAAAGGAAATAAAACTAAAAAAATTATAAATCACTAAAAAACCATTTCATATTGAAACACACAGAAGCATACATGTTACACATAGATTAATTCACAAAAGTAACTGGTGGCCCCAAATAGAAATAGAAGCTGAAAATTTAACATACCTTAAAAACAAACCCAAGAGTTCTTAGACAAATTAACAATTCTAATCTTTGGTCTTACTTTTAACTTTTTAAGCAGTTTGATATCATTTATATCATTCAAACATAGGGTGACAGTCGGGTTTGATCGACCCAAAGCAATAGTAGCCCAAATCAAGCCGACCCAAGATTAAAGGGGAGGATGATTTTCTAGTGAATTTGATTTTAAAAATCAAATCTTTTACAATTATTTTGATTTATGTGGGGCCTGGTAATGGTTTAAAAAAATTTAAATCTGATTTTCTATTTTTTTTATTATTTCCTAAAAAATACCTCCTCGTTAATGTATAAATAAATTTTCGCAGAGGTCAATTTCCTATAAATATCTAGGTTGTCCAGTTTCTCATACCAGGAAAAGAAAAGAACATTATGCATATCTTATCAGAAGGGTAAAAAATAAGCTTCAATCTTGGAAAGGTAATATTATATCTTAAGGAGGTAAGGAGGTGTCGGTCAACAATGTTCTTCAAAGTATCCCTATACATATTTTATTTGTAATAGTAACCCCTAAATGTGTCATTAGGGAACTTCATAAAATCTTTGCCAAATTCTTTTAGGGAAATAAGGATTCTAGCAGGGGCAAGCATTGGGATTCTTGGGATAATGCATACATGTCTCCCAAAGATAGAAAGAGGTTTAGGGTTTAGGTCATTGTTTGATGTTTCTCAGGCTATGTATGTGAAGCTTTGGTGGAGATTCAGAACACAAAGATCTTTGTGGTCCAATTTATTTTAGAACAGATATTGCAAGAAACAAATTCCAACTTTTGTCCAGTGGAAGGGTGGTTCTCAGGTGTGGAAATACGTGTTTATTATGAGGGAGATAGTAGAACAAAATATATGGTGGAAATGTAAAGGAGGTACATCTAGTACTTGGTATGATAATTGGACCAAGCTTGGTCCTTTATTTCTTCACCAATCTGTAGTACAAAGTTGTCATCCCTAGACAGACATTGGTGCTTTCTTGAGTGAAGATGATTGGGATTATGACACTATGCTTGATCTTCTAGCCCCTGATGTTGCTGAAAATGCCAGGCTTTAGATAGATCATATGAGGTGGTCTAATCAAATTGATAAACTTTGGTGGTTACAAACTAGTTACTGTGAAGAATTTCTGGGAACTTATAAGAAATATGTCTCCACAAGAATACTCTTTTAAACATATTTGGTAAAAAGGTTTACCTTTCAAGATCTTTTTCTTTGGGTGGAGAGTTTGGACGGCTAAAGTACATGTTGCAGCAGTCATGGCTACCTTGTTTCCTATTATCTCTCAACTTTGTACTTGTTGCTCAAATCCTGCAAGAAAACTATTGAACATTTACTTTTACAAGCTGAAGTGGCGTTTAGTTTGTGAAGGTATTATACACAGGTAGCAGGGATTGGCAGTCCCTTTCCTATTGGTGAGATGGGCTTTAAATAAATGTTGGGATACTAATGGAAATTACAGACTTAAAGAGGTGTATAATGCCATTTCGATTCTCATTCTATGGTTTCTGCGGAAGAGTAGAATCACAATATTACATGGAGAATGTTATTCCAAAGGAAAGATTTTCTAGAAAATTAACGAAGGTTTAACTGGGATTTGAATACTCCACAAACTTGGCCTCATATAGTTGCTCAGCTTGTTAACTACATGCCAAGTTTCCATCACAAAATTGTCAGATTGTCTCTTTCTCCTACTGGATGGTAAAAATGTAACACAGATGGGGATTCCAAGGGTAATCTTGGTCCTACTTCTGTTGCTTTCTGGGTGAGAGATCATAATGGTAATCTTGTAGGGGCTAAGGGTGAGAGGTTGGTTGATTCTTCTAAGATGAAGGTTGGGGCAATTGCGATTAAAGATGGTCTGCAATACTGTTTGGATAAACATTTTCATCAAATAATCATTGAGATTGACTCTTTATCGATGGTTAACATTCTTAATGGAGAATGGTATTCTCCCTGGAGTGTGACAATGGAGGTCAACTCCATCAATAGAATCAGAAATACTATATCAGTAAAAGTACAACACTCCTTAAGGGAGGGAAATACTCTGTCTCATTTTTTTGCTAGCCTAGGGTTTGTTTTTGTAGGTACCTATGAGTTTATTTCTTTTCAGGAAGTCCCAGCAGCAACCAAGAAGATAATAAATTTTGACAAAAGTAACACTCCATTTATAAGAATCAAGCAGTCAGACTCTCTAAGTTATAATTTGATTATCACAGTTCACAAGTATCAAATAATAGTCATACCTACAAGTATCGATAAGAAGCATGCAGGAGTTCACAATTGATGCATATCTATAACAAACTTTTCAAGTCTGAAGTTATTTCGGTTGGTTAACAGTATCACGCACCTGGTGAGGGAATGGAGGTGACCAAAGTGGTACGAAACCAGGAATTGAATGGTCTATTCGATTTGTTGATATATCTTACTTGCTTTTGTCGTAGATCGGATATCTCCAACAGATTTTTGTAGTCCCATGTATCCTATAAGCAAAATCAAGTTAGTTGTCCGATTCAAAGGTCTAAAATTTAGATGGTGGTATTAATGTTTTTGTGGGATTCAACCCATCAAATATTAGACTAGAGAAAAAGATTTCTAATTCATATATAATGCTTAACAAATCATACCTGGAGAAATTTAAAACTTCATTATTTGCACTAACTAAGACATTGAAGTCAAAGTTGATATAGATCAACTGTAGATGCCACCTAAAATCAGATTGGGAGGCGATCCCCATAGATTCTCATCTAGAATATTTGAAGTTGGCCAAGGTCCTCTTGAGATGTAACCAACAATGTCCATCAATGGTTGATTTGAAAGGCATCTTGGTGAAGAGCTTGTAGTAGCTTAAATGAAGGATATGTGATTTATAAAGCTGATTTCTCCGGCAGCTGTTGCTCGGAGTTCATCCAAGGCAGCGGATCAAGATGGCATAAGAAGCTGACTCTCCATTTCCTCTTTGGTTGTCGTTTTTTGTTGTCTTTCTCTTTTAGCTTTTTTGCTTATTTTCTTTGGTCTTTTTTTTTTAAGTACCAAAAAAAGGTTCTTGGGCCTCACTTTAATTTTAAAATAACTAAATAAATCCCCCTCTCTTATTCATATTTATTCAACATATTCTCTCAATTTCTCTACTATTTCAACTTTCAAGAATTCAATTCGTAATTTCAAAAATTTGAACTTCCTCATCAACACAAATCTTAAATCTCAATTATCAATTCCTTTATTAGTTATTAATTTATTAATTCTCTTGAAGTGCTAGAATGATTATTATTACAATATCACTTAATAGTTACTCCATTACTTATTATTATTAGTTATTAACTTATTATTTCTCTTAAAGTTCTAATAAGATTATTATTACAATATTGCTTATATAACTTAATATAATTTATTATTTCTCTTAAAGTGTTAGCAAGATTATTATTACAGTATTACTTATTACTTCTTATAAATAGTTAATACTAAATACTTATAAGTTATAGTTATTAGTAAATTATCATTTTGATTTATGTGGTAACTCATCAATCAAAAGTATCAAAGATTAAGTATCACTATCAACTAATCAAGTGCAATTGTTCGAGAACCATTGCTTGTCCCCAAGCGAACCATCATCCTGGCTGACTATAAGTGGAAGATTAACTCAAGCATACATAAGCATTAAAACCTAAATAAAAGTGATATATTCAACTTGTCATAAAATAGGCAACTTATGTCTTTAAAACATTTAACAAAATAAATGAAAAGACTTATAAAACTCTACTGTCTATCTAAGAAGCCTCTAACTGACAAAGATGGAAGTCGGGACAAGAACCATAACATCCTAACAACTAATATAACTAAAAGTCAAAGTGGAACTCTCCGGAAGAAAGAAGGCTCACCATAGCTAACTCGAACTACGTGTGGTATCAACGAAACACCTGTTGATGAGCCTAAGTACTTGTATCTCCATCATGAAATGATGCAGATAAAATGGCTCAGTACATGGAATGTAAGAGCATGTAAGGGGAATTTTAATTCATAAACATAGGCTTGAACTTGATAAAAAGGAAATATACTTATATTTTCTCAACTCAACTCAACTCAACTCAAAGAAACATTGTTCAACTCGACTCAGAGAAAATAAGACTCAGCTCCATAAGGAGATATTCAACTCATTGAAAGAAGGAACAACTCAATAATAAGATACTCAACTATGAATAATCAACTCAATGTAAAGCAATAATAAAAAGATGCAATATATGTAGAAAGCAATTCAATTTATTTAAGAATAAAATAATAACTCAGTGTGTATGCAAGGATACAAAATAACTCTTTTAGTATATGAAAATACAAACTAAATTATGTGTGTATAAGAATACAAAATATCTCTGTGGGAGTTTCTCTAACCGACAACCATCACCATGAGCTATGTGATGATACAACATCTTGCCCACATTGCCAGAACTGTCCTATACCTTGTCGGGCATAGAACCTCTCAACCAAGTGCATCCACTAGTCTATGCTAAAAAGCATTAAGGAATCATATTAAATAATGACCCTTTCTAACCACGTTGGCTACATGGTTTATGGGGGCTATGAGTTATCTCAACTCTCCCTATATCGGTGTTCAATACTACTCCTAAAATATACTAGCTCATACGTTTTAAAACACAACTTTTTATGTGGTTTGAGAATATTACTCAAAAATCAATCTTTTAAAAGAGTTGGTGCTCAAACTGCTCAAAATTCTTTGGAAATCTCAGTTTCCTCTCATCTTAAATGTGGAAACATTTACTATTGGGAATACTTAGTTCCCATATATCATTTTAAAGAAAATGAACTCAACTCTGCTCTTTCTCAAAAACATTTCAAAATCATATTATAATATGATCATTGATGACTCAGGAAGTCATACTGCATAAACATTGATGGTATATCTAGATACCATACTGCTCATACATTGATGGTGTACTCGATTGTCATACTAATCATGTTTTAAAAAATCTTTTCATCAAACTCATATTTACTTTCTCAAAACTCAATTTAAGAACTCAAGTATTGACTTTTAAAAGCTTTTTAATTTTTTTAACTCAAATCATAGGGTTCATGTGGAATTATGAACATAAAAGACTCAACTCAGGGATCTTAATAACAATAAAGAACCTCATTATTCAGAATTCAAGACTCAATGATACTACTCATCTCTAGACTGCTCGACTCATAGGGTTCATGCGGAATTATGGGCATGAACAACTCAACTCAGGGGCTTCAAGGGTAACATGTAGTTATCCCATAAGTATGAATATAATCTCAAAAGGATTAGGAACTCAATGCCCAAAGACTTAGAACTCGAAGATACTACTCCTCTTAAAGATGCACAATGTATGAAGTTCATGCGGAATTTATGGGCATGAATGACTCGACTCGAGGGACAACATAACAATATGGAACTCATGTATACGACCCTTCGCATTCTCATACTTACTTCCTCAAATATCAATTTAAAAACTCAAAATCAACTTATCTCAAGAATACTCAAATCTAGGGGTAGAATCATATATTTCTCTTTTACTAATTTGAAAGTAGATGTAGAATGTGAGGACGAACTAGTCCAACACTATGATGGCCTTGCATACCTAGAAGAACAAGGTTCTTGAAGAATCTTGAAACAAAACTTTATTAGAAGCCTTGAAACTCTAGCTTGAAGGTAAACGATCAAGAAAACCTTTCTTGAGATTCTTGAATTAGTTTCTTGAAATCTCTATGGCCAAGAATTAATATTTTCATTAGTGAGTCATAATTGTATGGAGGAATTTGAGTTGAAAAAATGGAATTCCTGGAGAAAGACTTACCTTGAAGAAAAATCTTGAAAAATAATGAAAGAATCTTGAATGGAGTCTTCTACTTTTATTTTTCCCTAGGGTTTTGCCTTGGAGTTGAGAGAGAAGAGAATTATGGATTAAAAGATCAAAATCTGATTGTTTTGAGCCTTTTATTAGTCAAGGAAATCGTTTAGGGTTTTCTTGGAGGTAAAAATACAAAAACAACCCTTTTTAATGTTTTCCGCCGGCTAATTCGTAACAGTACTGTATATGTTACTAAAATAGTCATAACTGTTTACTCAGAAATTCGATTAACATGAAATTGGTGGCTTTGGAAAGTAGATTCAAATACCTATAATTGGATAGTTTATGGCTCATGTAACTGTTTATAGTCTAAGAGATATGGTTGTTTGAAGTTGACCTAAGTAGAATTTTACATCAAAACTTAATCGATAAGGAAACTTCAAGAACACTTACCAAGAACTTATCAAGAAATTAAATCCTTAAATTTCAAGAACGAAATTATGTTGAATAAATCATGATTGGCGTGTGTGTGAACAAACCCAACACTATGGAAGCTTACATACCTCAAAGAACTAGGTTCTTAGCGAAATCTTGAATTTCTTGAACGAACACTTGAAACTTTGAACTTTCTCTTCTCTAGAATCTTCTTTCTAAAACCCTAAATGTTTTTGGGGATAAATGAAACTAATTCTAATCAGTTTAGACTCCTAAAACCTTACTGAAAATGAATTAGATCTGATTTGGTAAAGAAAAGACCAAAATACCCCCTCATATTTTCGGGTAACTTTTCTTAATTGGGCAGCCTGACTTCCAAAGGGAATATCTCACTAATTCAACCTCGAAACTTAACAAACTTGGTGGCATTAAAAAGATAATTCAAAGATATTTCATTAACTATCTTGTAGCCCACCTAAATCATCATGTATTGAGAGTTGTGGTCATTTGAAGTTGACCCAAAACTCATAACTTAAGCATAACTTGCAAAAATTCAGATTTTGCTATTTCCAATTTAGTTCTTTTTGGAACTCAAGGTGCTACATCTAGTGACCTGACCCTAATACTAAATAAATTTTAAATTCCTTGGCAAAAACTTACTCACTACGAAGGATGGTTCGAGTCTTAGTTTGAAAAAAATTCTAGGGTGTTACAATATATCCCCCTTGGGATGATTTGTCCTCGAATGATGGATGGACTGGCTATGGAATGAGGTTACTCTTATCATCTCTGTCATACCAACTAAAAATTTCCCGCATTACTATTCGGAACCAACTAAGGGCTGTCATTTAGCTATTTCTCATAGCAAAAACTCATCCTCCTCTTCCTCCTCATTTATAACCTTAGACGGAATTATCACCCATCATTATCACGATAGGAGCATTAACCATCTCTTTCTAACATCACTTCATTATTGAAATGACCTCTGAAAAGATATCTCACATACTCTTTGGAACTTATTACTATCTTATCCTCGAACACTTGACTTGATTTCTCATGTTGTCATCTCCCCCTTAGGTCTAAAGCTAAAACTCGAAAGTTATGGACCTATTCCACATTGACAACTCAATTATGCTATCTTGGCACACATGAAAAAATCATTAACATAATTGGAACCTCATATGGTAATAAACCATCTCGGCACACCTCTTAATGGTCTAGTTACTCTTGTGACTTAGCCACACTTCGCTACCCTTATTTAAAGGTTTGGGCCTCTCACTTGTACTACTCACATTCTTTGCAGCAACATCTCAATTCCTTACCTACTCTATTTCAAGTCTACTAGATCAAATCTCAAGACTAACATCATCACCCTCATGTTTTCATTTTTTGGATCATGACACTCATCTCAAATTCAAGCTTAATGTTCATTACTAAACCTGAATATCAATACGATTGCTCGCCTACTATACTATACCTCATTACTTAATCAGTTCTATAACCTTATGAACATCATGACCCTCTCAAATAAATCATAAGCCTAGCTTAGATCTATCACTTTATGAAATACTTTTTCTCTTCTATTCAATACTTACCCTTGGTCATTACTAACACAATGACACTTCATCACAAACTCCTTTCTAGCTAAAACATACTCTACCTCCTATGATTGAATCTTCACAACGCATCACTTCTTAGTCTACCCATAAGGGAAAATTCTTCATTAATAACTTACTAGGCTTGTCGAAACACCATCTCCCTTACTTAGATTACTAAATCTTTGCATACTATTCTCTTAACTTAAGGACACTCTTTACCACTATTACTCATAATCTCGTAACTGGCTACCTTTTTCGGGTGAAAATACTACCCAAGCTCTACAACACACTTCCTCATAAGGATCTCGTCTGAAACAAGACTTAGAGAAGAAAGTACATCTCACTTTTAGCTTGGACGCACGATTCATATGAACATAAGTGCATTCCTCTAAAACTCAACACTTAACTCACTCATGGGCTTCTCTCAAACCTCTCTAGAGTCTCATGACTTTCTCAAGATTTTTTCTAACATTAAATCATCCAGAAGGATCTTAGGATTTAGTTTTCAACCACCTCTAGTATAATGGGTAGTTGAATGAATCTGATAAATGCACGAGTATGAATAAATCTCTATGACATAGCTCTATTGCACGATTAAGAGTATGAAAGAAGGGAAACTTTTCTTAAATGTCTATAGTCCCTCATTTATAGAAGTGGGGCCCTCACAACCATAAATAAGATCCTACTTGACACGGATTCATAGATACCCTAGGACACTTGAACTATGTGCTCTAATACCAAGTTTCTCAAGACCCGAGCCTACACCCTGTACGTGGCCGACACTCGAGAACCATTGTTGGTCCCAAGCGAACCCTCATCTTGGCTGACTATAAGAGGAAGACTAACTGAAGCATACATAAGCATTAAAAATTGAATAAAAATGATATACTCAACTCACTATAAAATAGCAACTTAAGTCTTTAAAACATTTAACAAAATAAATGAAAAGACTTCTGAAACTGTATTGTCTATCTATGAAGCCTCTAACTAACACTAATGAAAGTTGGGACAAGACCCATGACATCGTAACAACTGATGTAAGTGAAGGTACAAGTGGAACTCTCTGGAAGCAAGGAGGCTCACCATAGCTAACTTGAACTACATGTGGTATCAACGAAATGCCTATTGATGCTCATGAGTACCTGTACGATGCAGGACAAATGGATCATTACATGGATTTTACGCGCATGTAAGGAGAATTCTAAAGCATAAACATAGGCTTGAACTTGATAAAAAGGAAACATACTTATCTCTTCTCAACTCAAGTCAAATCAAAGAAACATGGTTCAAATAGACTCAGTGAAAATAAGACTCAACTCAATAAGGAGATATTCAACTCAGTGAAAGAGGGAACAACTCAATAATAAGATACTCGAATCTGGATACTTAACTCTAGATACTCAACTTAATATAAAGCAAC
This sequence comes from Solanum stenotomum, assembly GCF_019186545.1. Classification (NCBI taxonomy): domain Eukaryota; kingdom Viridiplantae; phylum Streptophyta; class Magnoliopsida; order Solanales; family Solanaceae; genus Solanum; species Solanum stenotomum. Next base: position 37,633,007 of record NC_064290.1, read on the forward strand.
AATAAAAGATGCAATATGTGGAAAGCTTTTAAAACAGTAGAAACCAACTCAATTTATTTAAAATTACAATAATAACTCAGTTTGTATGCAAACATACAAAATAACTCTGTTTGTATATGAAAATACAAAATAAACTTTGTGTATATAAGAATACAAAATAACTCTATGGGAGTTTCTCTAACCGACAACTATCACTATGAGCTATGTAATGATACATTTGTCTTACCCACACTTCCTGAACTATCATATACCTTGCCGGGGTATAGAACCTCTCAATTAAGTGGATCCACTAGTCTATGCTAAAAATCATTAAGGAATCATCTAAAAAGTATGACCATTTTTACCCACGTTGGCTACATGGTTTATGGGGGCTCTGACTTATCTGAACTCTTCCGCATATCGGTGCGCAATACTACTCCCAAAATATACTAGCTCATATGTTTAAAAACACAACTTTTTTGTGATTTGAGATTATTACACAAAAATCTTTCTCTTTAAAGATATGGTACTCAAACTGCTCAAATCTCTTTTGGAAATCTCAGTTTCCTCTCATCTTAAATGTGAAAACATTTACTCTTGAGAATACTTAGTTCCTATATATCATTTTAAAGAAAATGAATTCAACTCTGCTCTTTCTCAAAAACATTTCAAAATCATATTATAATATGATCATTGATGACTTGGGAAGTCATAGTGCATAAAAATAGATGGTATATCTAGATACCATACTGCTCATACATTGATGGCGTACTCGATTGTCATACTCATCATGTTTTAGAAATCTCTTTTCTCAAAACTCATCTTTACTTTCTCAAAACTAAAGTTTAAGAACTCAAGTACTGACTTTAAAAAGCTTTTAAAAATTTATAACTCAAATCATAGGGTTCATGTGGAATAATAAACATGAACGACTCAACTCAAGGATCATAATAACAATAAAGAACCTCAATACTCAGAACTCAAGACTAAATGATACTACTAATCTCTAGACTACTCGACTCATAGGGTTCATGCGGAATTATGGGTATGAACAACTCAACTCAGGGGCTCTATGGGTAACATGTAGTAATCCCATAAGTAGGAATATAATCTCAAAAAGATTAAGAAATCAATGCTCAAAGACTTAGAACTCGAAGATACTACTCCTCTCAAAGATGCTCAATGTATGAAGTTCATGCGGAATTTATGGGCATGAACAACTCGACTCGAGGGTCTACATAATAATATGGAGCTCATGTATACTACTCTTCACATTCACATACTTACTTCCTCAAAACTCAGTTTAAAATCTAAAAATTAACTTATCTCGAGAATACTCAAATCTAGTGGTAGAATCATATATTTCTCTTTTACGGATTTGAAAGTAGACGTAGGGCGTGAGGAAGAACTAGTCCAACACTAAGATAGCCTTAAATACCTAGAAGAACAAGGTTCTTGAAGAATCTTGAAGAACAACTTGATTAGACGCCTTGAAACCCTAGCTTGAAGGTAAACGATCAAGAAAACCTTTCTTGAGATTCTTGAATTAGTTTCTTGAAATGTCTTTGGCCAAGAATTATTATTTTCATTAGTGATTCATAATTGTATGGAGGAATTTGAGTTGAAAAAATGGAATTCTTGGAGAAAGAATTACCTTGAAGAAGAATCTTGAAAAATATTGAAAGAATCATGAATGCAGTCTTCTACTTTGATTTTTCCTTATGGTTTTGCCTTAGAGTTTGAGACAGAAGAGAATGATGGATTAAAAGATAAAAATCTGATTATTTTGAGCCCTTTATTAGTCAATAAGTTCGTTTAAGGTTTTCTTAGAGGTAAAAACACAAAAACAACCCTTTTAAATATTTTCCCGTCGACTAATTCGTAACAGCACTGTATAGGTTACTAAAATAGTCACAACTTTTTACTCAGAAATTGGATTATCATGAAATTGGTGGCGTTGGAAAGTAGATTCTGATACATTTAATTGGATAGGTTATGGATCATGTAACTCTTTATATTCTAAAAGATATGGTTGTTTGAAGTTGACCCAAGTAGAATCTTACATCAAAACTTAAGCGATAAGGAAACTTCCAGAACACTTATCAAGAACTTATCAAGAACTTAAATCCTTAAATTTCAAGAATGAAATTACGCTGAATAAATCATGATTGGAGGGTGGATGAACGAATCCAACATTATGGAAGGTTTCATACCTCAAAGAACTAGGTTCTTGGCGAAATCTTGAATTTCTTGAACGAACTCTTCAAACTTTGAACTTTTTCTCCTCTTGAATCTTCTCTATAATACCCTAAACGCTTTTGGGAATGAATGAAACTAATTCTAATTAGTTTAGACTCCTAAAACCTTACTCAAAACTAATTAAATATGATTTGGTAAGGAAAAGCCAAAATACCCTTCATATTTTCGGGTAACTTTCCTTAATTGGGCAGCCCAACTTCAAAAGTGAATATCTCACTCATCCAACCTTGAAACTTAGCAAACGTGGTGGCGTTGGAAAGATAATTCAAAGATCTTTCATTAGCTATCTTGTAGCCCACCTAACTCATCTTGTACTGAGAGTTAAGGTTGTTTGAAGTTTACCAAAAACTCATAACTTAAGCATAACTTGAAAAATTTCAGATTTTTCTATTTCCAGTTTAGTTCTTTTTGGAACTCAAGGTGCTACATCTAGTGACCCGACCTTAATACTAAAGAAATTTTAAATTCATTGGAAAAAATTTACTCACTACGAAGGATGGTTCAAGTCATAGTTTGAAAACATTTCTAGGGTGTTACCCAATCAAAGCCCACTGGTATGTAAACCAATATTTATCCCAGAACGATAACTAACAACCATATTCAGAATAATCACTAACCAACAAGAAGATGAAAACAATATAAGGAAAACATAGAAGAAAGAATGAAATGACATGAATATATACAAAATCAAACGATCGAATCCCATAACCTGGTGGACGAAGGTACAAAAGCAACTATCAAGATTACAAGCTACAAAATAAAAAGAATAAGTACAGATTTTTCTTGAATAAAAAAGACTAGTCAAAACCATATACATATGGATATGAGTAAAATAAGACGCCATTTGGTCACCCTTAGTCTTCGAAAGTCCTCACAAAATGTCATAATTCAACATTATCGACAAGCGCTCAGTTTTTCATCAAGAAAACAAATGTAGAGTACAACATGGGTACTAAAACAACAGGTACCCAATAGGCATATAGGCCTACTAAGCTTGGAAAGAAAATACACATTGAAAAGAGAGGAATTAAATGATGACTGTAGGCCGGATAAATGAAGCAATAGTGAAAACTTTTACCTATAAAGATCACGAATCTAGACTAAATGAAGAAATAAAGTAAAACAACTATCTACAATATAATTAGACCCCATAAGCTCAGAAGATGCACTCAATGACAATTGGAAAGTACACAAAAGAGGTAAAGATATCCCTTACTAAGGCTAAGATGAGATATACTCTTGAAATTAAATGAAAAAGCCAAGACTTGCACAACAAGGAAGGCGTCCCAAAGTACCCAATGAAACAGCAATGTCAGGACTCATACCTGACTAATAAAAGGGTGCCAAGATTCAAACCGGGGTTGTGGAAATGTGCCAGGGCCTCAAATCGCGTCTAGTAAAAATGCTATAGGGCCTCGAACTGTGGCTAATAGACTCTAAGTTTATCAAAAATCACAAGTTCATCATCATGGGGGACTATACCATAGATGAAACCACCTTCACAATCACTAGCGACCAACTCCAGCATGAAACCCAAGGCATGATTTAATATCATAAATAATCCCCGAAATCTCAACTGAAATACACCAAGGAATAATTATAGGGAAGTTATGGATGAAAGGATATAAGAGTTGAGTTGTCTCTTAGCTAACAGTTCATTCTTCCATACATCAGATTGCTACATTAGTCTACAAGGAGCTAAGTCGTTCAAAGTGGCATTGGAGTATTTCTAAGGCATAAGGGCTCCAAAATAGCAAATCTAAGGATATCGCTAGCCTATGCTTAGTCTATGTCTAGGAGTAGGTAACAATAAGCAAATCAAAGAAGGTATGAAGCTAAAACATAGAAAGGCAACAACACAACAAAGGTAGACATGCTTAAATTTCTGGAAATCTACTTGAAAAGAAATCTAAGGCAATGTGTTGACCAACTAAATATGATACATGCTAGGAATCCCTCCCAAAATAAGATAAACACCTATAAATATAAACAAAAGGTCAACCTATGATCAACAGACTACGTCAAAACCAATCATGCGCTCTCCAGAATAATCTAAATTGAAGCCTTTCCCTTATGAACCACCTCTAATTGCTCTCATGCTATTAAGTAAATGGTCACGACGTCAATAGATACATTGTGCCACCCAATTCACAATAATTAAAGATGTAACCAAATATTAACCTAAAATTGTAGTTTTTTATCTGTATGGAAAATTACTTATTTGACTCTGTTGATAGGTTTCGTTAAGCTGGATTCGTGCCTAAAATGGGCACAATATGAGCTTAATTAGAGCTGATATAGTTCATGCACCATTATGAATCATAAAACGTCATGAAAAAGGGGAGAGAGGTCTTTGGGACAAACATTTACCGATAATATGTGCCCTTAATGCAACCCAATGATCCTACACAAGATTCAAAATATTCCCAATAAAATACCACCAAATATAAGCTCAAATAGAGCTCTAATTATTAAGAAATATCAAAATTTGAATATTGAACAATTAACTATTTTTTGAAGTATACATACCATTGATGGGTGCTAAAGTGATCAGTTAGTCACTTAAGCAGCCCGCTTAAGTGGCGCCATTACCGATAAAGTGGCAAAGCTCACGGTAGAGGCCTACTATAGTATCTCCCCAACCGCTTAAGTGACTACAACTTAAACGAGGCAAGTGTTGCTTAAGCGACTACCACTTAAGAAGTACTAGGGTAGCTTGGGCAGATGGACCAACACAGGAAAAAACAAAATCATGCTATGTCCTAATGGACTCCATTCAAGTTCTTAGGATTGGTTCGAAAACCCACGCATGCAGAAACATTTAACTACATCATCAAATTCAACATTTTTTATTTAATAGATATGTCAGAACATCCAATTGAGGTCGTCTTGACAAAAAGTGGGTTCCTTTCTCACGACCCAACATCCTGAGTAATGATGGCACCTACGATAGCCCACCAGTTGGAAAGCCAACCTGTACTCATAACGAAAAATAATGAGTACTAGGGTAAAACATAACAGAAAATAACACTAACAATAAGAAAAGACAGAAACAGAAGAAAACCAAAAACTATATTTAATAGATACCTTCCTAGAACCTAGAAGTCACGAGTATAGAGCTTTCTAACAAGAATAAATACAAGTCCCAAAAGTGGACCACAACAGGCCATCTCAAAGGCAAAAGACAAACAAACATATGTACGAAAAAGATAGGCTGATCCAAGACACCAACTGCTTACCTTCGTCTTTGACATCCCTAAGCTACAAAGACGACACGAACAATCACAGCAGGTAGCTGGTACTAGGACCTGCATAATGAAAAGATTTAGAGTGTAGTATAAGTACCAAAATAAGGTACTTAGTATGCATCATAGGCCAACAAAGTAAGAAAAGTAAAAACAATCTGAAAAAATAGAATCTAGATACATACAGAGGCCAAAACGAATATGAAACAAAGGCACACAAGCATACCAAAAGTAAATCTAAGTAAAACTAAACTAAACCTAACTGGAACCCCATAAGCCTGGAAGGTTCACCCGAGTGTAGGTTTAAATAAAACTCGAACGGACCCCATAAGCCCGGCAGGTACAAACAATAGCTAAGTCTACAAGAAAGAAGAGTAACCTAGATCTGAATCGTAGAACATTAGTCGGGGTTCCCAGCCAAACTCCAATAAAAGTCTTTGGGGCATCGAACCCAGAGTGATAGCATCTGGGCCTCGAACACAAAACATCAATTTCAAGATGGAAATAACTACCTCAAACCATAGAACGTCAGCATCAGACTGGAAATAACGGCCTCGAATCATAATATATCGGCCTCAAATAGGAAATAATCATCGTAACCAACCAACTCATAATCCAACTAACAAAAGTGTCAGGGGTGTGTTAATTCCAAGGAGAATCCCAATGTCAAGTTAAGACATCATGGAACGCCATCCACCCCGAGGTATCAACAAAAGGCTACGAACCTTGTACAACTCAATCTCCAATTAACGCCATAGTATAACCCTCCAGTAACACCTTGGACCCATAGAAATCGGGAGAGTGAGGATAGAAGGGCTAGCAAGTTACGTAAATGCCTAAACTAAGAATCATACTATGATACCCAAGTCTGCTATTCCATTCTAGAAGGACCTAGTTCGTCCGAGTAGCATCGAAGATATACAAAAATCACAAGGTTCACAAGTCTATGGCAACACTAGTCTATCTTAGACTAAGGCTAAATATGCTTCGACAAACAAGTAATAAAACAAGTAAATCACATAGCATGAGATAACAAACATACAATCCTCTGCAAACATGGTACTACCTTCAAAACAATAGTAATCAACCCTGAATCATGGTTTCTAAGAATAAAAGTATAAATAACTAGGTACCCTCCCCCAATTCACACTAATTATCATGAATTTACACATTCATGCTCAATCTAATTAGAAAGGTAGTTGTAGCATACCTATAGGCCGACCGCGCTGCTCCAAATCAAAGGGCCAAAGCTTTTCCCTTCCGAACAGCCTATGCATACTGTCACACTATCAAAAATTGGATCACAATGTCATTATAGTTGGAGAGGCACTAAAATCACCCAAAACGAAGACGGACCAATTTTATAGTCAAATGGAAATCATGGGGTCAGTGCTACAAATTCTGGAACTTACTCTATCAAAAGGTCTTAAATTATGCCTTGAACTTGTGTCCCAAAATAGAACAAATTTGAGGCTTGAAAATCAGATAACACAACAACACAATGAAAACTCAAATCAAAGAGAAGTGGCAATAGCTTATAGGAAATATTCACCTTGAACAAAGTTTCACCGACACAATCTAATCACTTCACTACGTAGCCCTGACAATTACCAGACCGTTGAAATTTAAATCACAAAAATTGCAGTTTGGATGGAGGATAAATCATAAAAATGTTAAATGAACCAAGGCTGCCTTGTGACCCCCTTAAATAGGACAGACAGCAGAACGACGCGAACGCATGTGCCAGCTGTCATCTGCAAATGGGCACACACGTGAAATCACGAATACCATCCGCAAACATGGCCATGGACTCACCAACACAGCATGCCTCAACTGAGAGCACAAGAGCTAAGGCTAAAAAATTTTGACGTGGTACCCGGAACTCTTTTGGAACCCTATCCGTGCGAATGGACTATGCTACCCCATTAGAATCAGTATTCCGTACTCAACACAACCATCAAAATTTCCATCTGAGGTCTTCTTGATGGAAAGTGGGTCCCACAACTATTTTCTTTTTTAAGCCAAATTCCACAAAAGGGCCTTAGAATTAGCCTGGAAGCCCCAGGAGTCATGTTGACTAAGTTACTAGTATAAAATGACTTTTCTCGAGCTGATGGAATCATCATAATTAGATTATTAGGTCATCTTCTTTAAATTCTAATAAAAAATTATCGTTCAAGGTTCAAAAGCTCCCAAAATACTAAAGTTTGCATTAAAACTAAACGAATGACCAGGTGATTGAGCTGTCAGTCCCATGGGTTGCTATAGGAAATCTATAACTGATTACTCTTGTGAATTAATCTGTGTGTGACATGTATTTTTTTTTTGTGTTTCAATATGAATGATTTTATAGTGCTTTACAAATCGTTTTTCAGTTTTTTTTAAAGATATCTTCATTTTTTATAGATATTCTTATGGTTATGCCGACGATGATAGGTGGATCTGGTAATTGGTCTGTTCCGATTCGGATAATTAATTTGTGTGTGATATGTATTTTATTGTGTGTTTCAATATGAAATGATTTTATAGTGCTTTACAAATCGTTTTTTAGTTTTTTTTAAAGATATCTTCATTTTTTATAGATCTTTTTTATGGCTATGCTGACGATGATAGGTGGATCTGGTAATTGGTCTATTTCGATTCTGATAGGTGCGCGTGACATGGCATTTCCATGATTAAATAATATTTCATTCTGTTTGTTACCTCCAAGTCTCTTGCTCCTATTACAGGGTACTTGGCAAGAGCTATAGCAGCTTATGATGTAGTTGATTCGGAATCATACGCCAAGGTGGTTGGGTGGTGAGTCAAATTAGGCCAACGGTCCTACTCTGCTTTATACTAAGAGCTGAATATAATATTTTCTTCTATCCAAATTTTAAGATGACAAGAAATCCCATTCCTTGTTTCTCTATGTGATTCTATAAGCATATTTTAAAATCATATGTGAGTAGATTCTACTACTTTAGTTCTCTTTGTTTTTGAGCGTTTTATTTTTTGAATATATAGAATTCAATGATATGGACTTATAACATCCTTAATGTGTGAAAATTTCCATTTTGAAACTCTAGAAAATTGACATAACAAAAGCCAATCTAGATTTTTTTAGTGAGATTGGGAGAAATGATTTTTTAGTCCTTTAAAAAATTCTTTCTAGTTTTATAGACGTTCTATAATAGAGAATCTGTTTCACATTGCTTGTCAAAAAAACTTAATTTTGGAAGCTCCTTTTTAAAAGAACTTTTCAGAAAAGTACTTTTAAAATAACAAGTTGTGTTTGGCTAATTCATTTGAAAATTATTTTTGACAAGCAAATTGTGTTTGACTAATTCTTTTTTAAAAGTGTTTCTAAGAGTCAAATTACAAACAAAAAAAAAGATGAGCATTAATGTGCTTTTAATATTAAGATCATTTTATAGAGAGAAAAAGTTTCAAATATCTACTATAAGAAATTTGATAAATTTTTTATTTTAATTCAAATAAAATCTAAATATTCAAATTTTGAATCAATATTATATCTTTTTTGAGAGGTTAATATCTTTAATGTTATTTTTTCCTTTTTTTCTAATCTTGCACAATTTTTTTGTTACCATTTTTTTTTTCAAATTCTTAAAATAATACGTAAAATAATAATATAGAAATATAAAATAAAATAAATTTTATAATAATAATAAATAAAATTCTTATGTGAAACTTAACAAAACTTATGAGTTATGTTAATTAATTAATATGGGATATATTGTTAAATATGTATTTATGGAAGATATATTTTAGTCTTGAAAAAATAATTTTCTACTTTTGGTTTTGCTTTTCCTATTTTAAGAAGTAGCAATTTTAAGCTTGTTTCCAACAAAAGAAAAACCACTCATGTTTCCATTTATAAGTAGTTTTATTGATTTGCCAAACACTTCATTTTTTAATTTTTTTGTTCTGTTTTTCTCAAAATAAGTTTTTCTAGTCTCGCAACAACAATGGTAAAATGGCGCTAAGAGTTCCTTAGTTTTAGATATAAAAAATCATCATTGTTAAATATAAGAAATCTAAAAAAAGGTGTAACACCCCAAAATATTTTTGAGCTAAACTCAAACCATCCCTCGTTGTGAGTAAGATTGTACCGAGGAATTTGAATTTTCTTAAGTCTTAAGGTCACTAGATGTAGCACATTAAGTTCCAAAAAGAACTAAAGAGAATTCATTCAAATCATTCCTAAGTTCCTTTAGGTTTTGGGGTCAACATCAAACGACCATAAATTTCAGTACATGATGATTTAGGTGGCCCATAATATATCAAATGAAAGGTCTTTGAATACTCTTGACAATGCCACCAAGTTTGATAAAATCTAAGTTTGTATGAGGGAGATATGCCTGTTTGAAGTCTACCTGTCCAGTTAAGGAAAGTGACCCAAATTAATGAGGGGTATTTTGGTCTTTTCCTTACCCCTTCAGCTTCAAACATTTTTGGTAATATTTTAGGGGTCTAAACTCACTTAGATCAGTTTTTCATAATTCAAAATCACGCTTAGGGTTTTGAGAGGAGTTCAAGAGGAGGATACTCGGAGGAGTTCAAGCGTTCGCCAAGTTTTCTTTCAAATCGAGGTTTTTGTTTTGCTAAATTAAGGTATGTAAGCTTCCATAGTGGTGGGTTTGTTCGCTCTCAAGGAAATAATGCAATATTTTACCCATGAATTCATTCTTGATGTTGATTTTTGAGTTCTTGAGAAGTTCTTACGTTTAATTGGTAATGGAGTTTCGTTTTGAGTTCTTAAGGTGAGGGTTTTAGAATAAGATGAGTAAATTGATAGTTATTTGTCTGGGTTTCACAAAAAATGTTCTAGGTAATGAAAATTCATGAATTTTGACCTTAGAACTAATGGGTAGGAGTTGAATCGAGTTTGGAAGAGAAAGAAAATTCAGGCAGAATTCTGTGACCAGGATCGCGTCGCGGAGAGGATGCGGACTCCACTATCCCAAAATTTTATTTCGTGACCAAAAAATAATGACCCTCTTCCACGTCGCACACATGCTCCCAAGTTTGTGTGTGTCTTCACCCATTTCTTATTATCAACTATCTAAACTTTGTCTAATCATTGAGAAATCCTATATATCCTAATCGTGATCCTTGAATTCATAATTCAAATTAAAGGTAGAGTAAGGGTAAAGTTTGAGAAAGTCCCTTTGAGTCATTTCGAGGAGTATTTTACAATTATTTATAGCTTGTTTCAAGACTTGAGTAGTTGAGTATGAGAATGAAAAAGAGTGTATTCATAAGTCTACATTGTAATTGAGATCTTTGATTTGAGTCGTTCATGCCCATAATTCCACAAGGACTCCATAAATAGAGTATCCTTGATAGGAGTAATATCATTGAGTTATGAGTTCCGAGTTCTTGAGTCTTGAGTTTTGATTACTGAGTTCCATGTTGCTATTAAGATCCTTAAGTTGAGTCGTCATCCATAATTCCACATTAACCTTATGAGTTGAGTTATGAATTTTGAGAAGTATTTTTTAAAGCCAACACTTGAGTTCTTAAACAGAGTTTTGAGAAAGTAAAGATGAGTTTTGAGAAGGAGTTTTCTAAAACATGATTAGTATGACAATCGAGTATGCCATCAATGTATGAGTAGTATGGTATCTAGATATACCATCAGTGTTTATGCAGTATGACTTCCCGAGTCTTCTATGATCATATTATAATATGATTTTGATATGTTTTTTGTAGAAAGAGTTTTCAAGTATGAGTTGAGTAAGAGTATAAGGGGGAGTATGTATTCCTAGAGGTATCGATTTTTACATTAATATAAGAGAAACTGAGATTTTTTTAATGAGTTATGAGTTCAAAGATATTTCAAGAGAATTTACCTCTTTTAAAGAGGGAAGTTTGAGAAATTATCTTAAACCAGAGGAAGAGTTATGTTTTTAAACATATGAGCATGAGTATATATTATTGTGACTAGTATTGAGCACTAATATGGAGATGAGTTCACACAACTCAAAATCCTCATAAACCATGTCTGCCAGCATGGGTTAAGGGTCATACTTTTTAGATAATTCCTTATTGCTTTTTAAGCATAGCTTAGTAGACCCACTTAGTTGAGAAGTTCTATATCTCGGCAAGGTATGGGACAGTTCTGGAAGCGTGAGCGAGACGTTGTATCATCACATAGGTCATAGTGATGGTTGTCAATTAGAGAATCTCTCAAATAAGAGTTATTATTGTATTTTTACATACAAATAAGAGTTATTTTTGTATGTTTACATACAATGGAGTTATTATTGCATTTTTCAAATAATTGAGTTGCTATCTATTTTTTTTAAAAGCTTTCCCGAAATTGCATCTTTTATTGTTGCTTTATCCTCGAGTATCTTGAGTTGAGTACTTGATCATTGAGTTGAGCTCTATTTCATTGAGTTGAGTACCTTATTGCTGAGTTGAGTATCTTATCCTTGAGTACCTGTTAGTTGAGTAAGTTTGAGTACCTTTGAGTATCCTTGAGTTGAGTGAGTTTGAGACAAGGTAAGTATGTTTCCTTCCATTTCAGTTCAAGCTTATGTTGTGCTTTACATTTCCCCTTGCATGGGCGTACATTCAACGTACTGAAGTTTCATGATGTAGATACATGTAACTAGGGTCATCAACAGGCTCTTCGTTGATACCACTTGTCGTTCAAGTTAGCTTAGGTGAGCCTCCTTGCTTCCAGAAGATTCTATTTACTTTTCAGTTAGTATAGGATGTCATGGGTTTTGTCCCAACTTCCATCTTTGTCATTTAAAGGCTTCATAGATAGACAGTAGATTTTGAGAAGTCTGTTTCATTTATTTTGTTTAAATGTTTTAAAAACTTGAGTTGTCTATTTCGGGCTAGTTGAATATACTATTATATTCCGAGTTAATTATTTGAGTTTTATGAATTGTAAATTCCGTTTTAAGTTTTTGTACGCTTGAGTTATTCTTCCGCTTGTAGTCAGCCAGGATGAGAGTTTGCTTTGGGACCATAATGGTTCTCGAGTGTCGGTCACATCCACAGTGTAGACTCAGGTTGTGAAAAACTTGGTATCAGAGCACAGAGTTCAAGTGTCTTTGGTTCTCTATGAAGCCGCGTCAGTAGTGTCTTGTTTATGGTTATGAGGTCCCCACTTCTATAAATGAGAAACTATGGACATTTAGAAAAATTTTCCTTCTTTCATACTCTAAATCGTGCAATAGAGCTATGTCATAGAGCTTTATTCATACTCATGCATTTTTCAGATTCATTCGACTACCCCTCATACTATAGGGGTTGGAAAGTAAAGTCCAAGATCCTTATGGATGAGTTATTCTATCGCAAGCCCTGAGACCGTAGAGGGGCTTGAGAGGAGCCTATAAGTTAGTTAACTATTGAGTTCGAAAAAAATGCACCCATATTCACATGAATCGTGTGTTTGAGCTGAAAGCGAGATGTACTCTATTCTCTAAACCTTATTCAGGTGAGACCCGTATGAGAAAGTGTGCTTTAGAGCTTGGGTAATATTTTCACCCAAAAAGATAATATGAATTACGAGAATATGAGTAGTAGTAGTAAATAGTTCCCTTAAGTTAAGAGAAAATCATGCAGAGGTTAAGTTAACTAAGAAAGGGGGGTAGTGATGAGGCAAGTTATGTTATTATAGTCATGTACCCAGTAAGTTATTAATGATGAGTTTTACTTTATGAGTAGATTAAGGGATATTAATCTTATTTAGAGTTTGATATAAGGTAGAAAAATAGTTACAAGTTAGGATGAGTTAGAGTCTATTTTAACTAGAAAAGAGTTTATGATGAGGTGTCATTGTGTGGGTAACGACCAAGTGTAGGTGTTGAATAGAAGAGCAAGAGTATTTATGAGGTGATATATCCAAGTCATGCTTATTATTTTTGAGGGATAGCCCATAATATTCAAAGTGTTATAGAACTAATTAGGCAATGATGTATAGTGAATGAGTAAATAATACTTAAGTTGTGAAATGGAAGGTGAAGGTAAACTAATTGTAGGTAGGTAGACGAAGAGCTAAAGACTTCCTACTTGTCATGAGATCTTAGTGGGTGAGTGTTCCTTGACTTTTCTGGTAGTCTCAAGTAGTATAAGGTGTGAGCAATCATATTGATATATGTGTTTAGTACTACACACTAAGCTTGAATTTGAGATGAATGTCGTGAACAAAAGATGGCAACATGAGGGTGATAGTGTTAGTTTTGAGATCTGATGTAGTAGGTTTGACCTGAAATAGGTGAGGAGATCAAAGTGGTACCTTGAATAAATATGTGGTATGATGACCTATAGAGGAGAGAAGTAAAGGTAGAGCAGTAAGAGGTACACCCGAGATAGTATGTGGCCAACGAGGTCCCAATCATGGTTATGATTTTTATGTGTGCCTAGATTATATAATTGAGCTGCCAATATGGGATAGGTGTGAAAGTGTAATTTTCCTAAAGAGTTATATGAATCAGCCTTAGGAGCGAATGAGAAGAGGTTAAGAGAAGCATCTTAGAAAGAGGTCTTAATACCTGCTTATGGAGAGTTCGATAGTCATGAGATAAACTTTTCCCGAATGTTAGAGTAAAGGGGGATGTAGACCAGTTTAGATATAATGGAATAGGTCCATAGCTTTCAAGTGTCAGCTTCAGACCTAAGGGGGAGATGATAAGATGAGAAATCAATGTCAAGTGTTGAGAATAAGATAGTAATGAGTTCAAAAGAGTATAAAAAATATCTTTTCAGAGGTCCTTTTAGTAGTAGAGTGATGTTAGAAAAAGAAGGTTAGTGTTCTTATCATGATAATGATGGTGTGACGGTTCCATCTAAGGTTATAGTTAAATGAACCTTAGATGAGGATTTACTATGAGAAATAGTTAAATTAGAGCCCTTAGTTGGTTCCAAGTAGTGATGCGGGAAATTCTAGTTGGTATGACAAAGATGATGACAGAATGAGAACTTCTTAAGGAGCTGGTTAGTAGGAGTCTATGGAGTTGCTAGAGTACTAAGCTTGAATGTGGTATTGTCAAACATTAGGTGGTTCTTGATATGAGCCCAACGTTGATTAAATGTGGTGGTAAAGAGAAATATTATGTCACGACCCAGGGGTACCCCTAGATGTAACACGGCGTACAAGACACTGGAAGGCCTCATACAAGTCACTTAGCATATCATAACATAAAGTAATAGAAATGATGCAGAAATTTAAAACATTTTCAATACAATCAGAGTTTTTTATAGAACGAAGCGGAAATATATTACACTTGTCTCAAACCATCTAAAACGTGAATATATTTGGAACACAGCCCATACAATAGTTCTAAACATAAAATGAAAGGCATGATGGTCAAATCCTCGAATGCTATGACGACTTACAAAAACTTCAAATCTTGCTCTACTATGATCCTAGCCAGGGGGATGGAAGTGGATATCGCCAGACCCTACTTTTGATAAGAATGTAGGCAAGAGTATACGTTAGTACAACCATATACTAAATATGATAGCTAGCATAAACATCAACATAGGCATAAAATAAGCATTAGTCATCATAAGACATAATCCATAAACATAAGAGATAACAACATAAGTCACAAGCATAACCAATGCACATAAATCATCATAATATAAGAGGAGCACTTCATAAAGTAACCTCAAGGCATACTTAGCCAAGTCATGCATAATCCTCCACTAGTCTTACTCATCAAAGTTGGCAACCTTAGGCCATCATTCAAGCTCATCATCTATCATTCTCATCATTAGATTACCTTTTGAAGACATGAGGATTCACCTCTATGCCTATTCTAAAGGCTAATGGGTACTCACCTCTTACCTTATTTGTATAGTCATAGGTATTCGCCTCCATGTCCATTGGAAGGAATCATAGGTATTCGGCTTCATGTACAACATGATATGACATAGTTATTCCCCTCCACATCATTTTATAAGGATCATAGGTATTCGCCTCCATTATCAACATGATATGACATAGGTATTCGCCTCCACATTATTTTTTAAGGATCACAGGTATTCGCCTCCATGTTCCTGGTATAAAGAATAATGGGTATTCAACTCTTGCCTTGCTTCTTAAAGTTATATAATAAGGGTAGTCACCTCGCATTCATCATCACATGTCATAGATAATCACCTCATGTTCATCATTACCTGGCATGGGTAATCACCTCATGTTTCATCATTACATGGCATGGGTAATCACCTCGTGTTTTTAACTTAGGAATAGGGGAGATCACCTCATATCTTTCTCATGTGGCGATCATGGGTAATCACCTCAAGCCTCATAAAATCTCATAGTCCTTTGACTTAGATTCATTTTTGGTGAGAAAGCCTTTAAACCTAGAATCATTTTATGTGAGAAAACCTTTCACATTTATACATTCATAGAGTAGATCATGTGGGTAAATCCTTCCACAAAAATTCTATCTACAAATCAATATTCATAACATAAGTTTTACTCTCAATGCCCTAATAATCATAATTCATCAAGTATACTTTAATCTCAATTGATTCATATCTATATGCTTTACTCTCAAGCAATCTACAATATATCTCATCAATCCTAAAAGATTACCTCTAAATCCTCAATTTCCCCTTTCATGGCATAAAACCCACTTACATCAATTTTATCTTTTTAGACATGGGTTAGGCATGGGTACATGTAAATTCATTCTAATATCATAGAATCTACTCAATTCAAGCATAAACAATCATAATCCACTCAATTGGATCAACGTTCATCAATACCCACAACATTGGAAGAAACCCTAACTCAAATTGGGGAATTTCATCCTTTAAATTGGGGAATCATGGCGGCTCTATGGACGGAAGGAATCCACGGATGAAAAGCTATCATACCTTGATTACAAAG
The DNA here is from genome assembly GCF_019186545.1 of Solanum stenotomum. Taxonomy (NCBI): domain Eukaryota; kingdom Viridiplantae; phylum Streptophyta; class Magnoliopsida; order Solanales; family Solanaceae; genus Solanum; species Solanum stenotomum. The sequence continues at coordinate 37,649,357 of NC_064290.1, forward strand.
CCCACAAATTCTTGAGGATTGGAGACTTGACCTTGATCCTAGCTTGAACTCTTTCTTCTTCTTCAAGTTCTAGAGAGAGAAATATTTGAGAGAGGAGCTTTGGGATTTCTTTTGGGGTTTTGGAAATAATATCTTGAATGGTGAATTTAAAGGTTTAAAATCACTTATATAGGTGTACTATGCTTAGGAAAGACGACCTCACTTTACTTTAATTAAAACCGGAAAGTCCTATTTTGCCCCTCCCTTGGCAAATCACTGCATCCTCTTTACAGAGGGCTCCACGAGCCGTGGTCCCTCTCGTGGACTTGTACCAGTGGCTAGGCCACCTTCCCTTAACCCCTCAAAGACTAAGGCAACCTCACGACCCCTCCCACCATCCGTCTAAGGCTTCACGAGCCCCGAAGTGGCTCGTGTGGAGGAGGTCAAGTTGGGCAGCCTTGAGGAGGCTACTGACTCACCCCTACGAGTGGAACCATGAGCCGTTAAGTCTCTCGTGGAAGGTGGGAAGTGCCTTGGGAAAGTTGGGATGCCTTGTCCTTTCGCTTGGCTCTTTCCCTTTTCATTGGATTGTTGCCCTCACACTTAGCCTTAGTTTAGTCTACTAGACTACGGGGTATTACAATATCTCCCCCCTTGGGGAAATTTGTTCTCGAATGGCATCGTAGACATCTCCTAAAGGAAACGACTCATGACTAGCAGCCCATCATGCGTGCAACTCATCTAAATGCATATAACTAAGGAGGAAACATCAACTCCAAACTCAAACATACTCAATGCATCACAAGGAAGTAGGAACTACATCTAACAACCCATTATGCATGAAATCTCAACATTTCTTATGTTCAAGGAGGAAACATCATCTCCGAGATAAAACATGCTCACCATAATCTCATGGAGCCTAAATGCAATCTATACTCAAGGCATACATTCAAGGAGGAATTCTCTCAACTCCAAGCTAAGGCATGTTCAATAATACATCTTATGAAGTCTATAGGATACTCATACTAAATTCACTACAACATGAGGAATAATCATCCATATAAACTCATTTTCTTTCCAAACACAAGTTTTTTAATAAACATGCATAATCATAAGGAAATCATGGGAACATCTAACACACACATGACACCAAAACAAGGAAAAACCCATGGGGAACTCATCATCTCAAGATAAAGGCGGAGTAGAAAGGAAAAAGATGAGGATATCGGGACATCAAAAAGGTCTTGGCCTCCCAAGTAGCACCCTCAACTAAATGATTCCTCCATTACATTTTTACAAAAGCAACTTCTTTATTCATCAACTTCTTAACTTGCCAGTTTAAAATCTCAACCGGTATTTCTTCATAAGATATATTCTCATTAGTCCCAACTCTTCTAAGGGATCTATAGATGTTGGATCTCCAACACACTTCTTTAACATAGAGACGTGGAAAGCCGGATGCACCGATGCCATTCTTTAGGCAAAGCTAACTCATGAACAACCTTACCAACATATCTCAAGATCTCATATGGGCCTACCAAACGGGGACTAAGCTTCCCTCACTTCCCAAACTCATTAAGTCCTCTTGGGTGAGAATTTTCAAGTAACCTCACATCATGAACATTAGGAACACTCAACGACCTTGATATCTAAGTGCACAATCTCCCCCTTGGGAGAAAGCCTAAACGAACTTTCTAACCACCACTCATTTTAATTCAACTAAGGTCGGACCAAAACATCACTAAGCTTTCATATGTGTCACCTAAGACGATTCTAAACCTTGGAGAACTATAACACCACCTTCAGAGGAGTCTACTAACCTAACACATCAAGGTATTGTCTAAACAACCTATCATCAAGTATTTACATGACGTCGGGGCATTAGTCAAACCAAACCACATTCCCCAAAACTCATAATGACCATATTGGGTTCTACAATCAATAGAAGCATACTAAGAGTGAAGCCAATACATACTAAAGATAAAATCAATACCTAGCATATCAAGCCTATCAAGTGACAAAATACAAAGTAGCACCAAGATCTAAATAAAACATAAACAATCAAGATAAAGAACTCTCAATATACAGGTAGCCACATCGGCAGGACACTCTTGTTCATCTCTAGCTTGGAGTGTATAGAACATATTCTTCTTTGGAGCATTCACGCCTGAACCAATTGGACCGGATGAAGGATAAGGTTGAGACCTCGACTATCTCCTTCTTTCCTATTAACTGTAGGACAATGCCTTATATTGTGGCCCAGCTTACTACAACCAAAAAAAACATTGAAACCCGCTAAGCATTCACCTGCATGTCTTCTATCTTACTTATCACACCCTAGCAATAGAACCCCACTACTATTTTATTGATTCTTAGGGTTAGGCACTCTTTCTTGGAGAACTTAGAAGTATTTAAGGGCCCTTTCCCATGGAACTTTTGTGTATACCTAGGACTACCATGTCCATCGGACCTTGCATGGGAGAAATTATCATCATCAATTATTGACCTCTTTTTCTCCCTAGCTCCCTCTTTAAGTTTCTACTCATCAATTTGTTGTGCATGAACCATAAGACGAGAAGTATCCATATAATTCTCAAGCATAGTCGTACGACATTCTTTCACTACTAGATCGGACACACCCGACATAAACTTGCTGATTCCCGACCTAGGGTCGGCCACTAGAGATGGAGCATATTTTGACAATTGAGTGAACTTTAGACCACACTCCTTCACACTCATACTTCCTTGACGAAGGTTAAGGAACTCATGCATCTTTGCTTCCCTCATATCAAAGGGAAAGAACCTATCAAAAAAGAAGATTTAAACACTTCCCAATCTACGGAACTCGCTTCTACCAGCTTTGCTTCTTTCCATTGGTTGTACCACACTTGAGCAACACTCTTCAATCGATAAGCGTCCAATTTCGCCTTCTCTACCAGAGTCACCCCCATAATAGCAAGTACCTTATAGACCTCATCGATGAACTCTTGAGGATCTTCCTCAACTTTGGAGCCATAAAATATATTCCAGAGGGTTCATCCTTATGAAGCCCAACACTCTTGACCCCGATGTACCCACATTTGGGTTCATCAGGGCTACTACCTTTCTGATGCAATCCAGATTCCCTCAAGGCTATCCATTCACGAACTTCAATGCTTTGATGGAGTGTCCACAAGGTTGGAGGCTGTTTGGCATACATGGATGATGATAAGGGGGTTCCATGCCTTGCATGGGAACATATTCACTTTGAAGGAGCTCCCAGCTGGGCAACACCATGCTTGGATGATAGCTTAGAGCATGGGAAGCTTAACGAAGCAAGGAGGAGCAAATGAATATGTTGTTCCATTCGGCGAGCTGACCTCCACTTTGGCGACTCACCAAACTACCTTGGCGAGGGTTCTAACAGCGCCAACTGGTCCAAGGAGCTACAGAAGGAAAGCTGATCATTCGGCGAGCTCGATACCATTGGCGCATCGCCAAGTGGATTGGGCGATGGTCCCCATACCGCCCAAAGTTCCAATAGCTCACATGGAAGGGCAAGGAGCAGGGTTCCTCGCCGAGTCATTGGGTGAGCCTGACTTAAATCGCCCATTGGTCCATTTCGGTCACTTTTGGGCCCATCTATGTAATAATGCCTAAAACTATAAATAGGCATTTAGGGGTTCATTTTAGGGTTAGACTGATTTGAAAATTTTGGTTCTAAACCAAAAACTCCTTGTGTGAGTGCTTGAAAGGTTGGTTTGTTCTAAACCAAAAACTCCAATCAAAAATTTTGTTGATTGTTGTTTAGAAATGGGGGTTGCTTGGGATATCGATTCCCTTCAAATCTTCATAAGAGTTAGGTGCTTCTTGTTGGATTGACGAGGTGAGGTCTTTGGGTTTAACATACCCTTAGGTTTCTATTTGTTTCCTCTTGTTGTGTCTATCTATTTATCTGTATTAGGTGCTTGTTAGGATCTAGATTGGAGGTTATTGGATTTAATAAATCCTTTAGTTGACAATTGTTTCTTATCTTGTGTTTCTTCTTCTATATTTCTTGTTTTCCACTGTTTATTGTGATTCTTCTTGTGGGAATTTTATCATTTGGTATCAGAGCCGAGCTTAGTATCGTTCCTATGATTCTAGTCTTGGGTTTGTTACGAAAATGAAAAAAAAGTGTTCAAAACATTTTTGAAGAATATCATAAATGGGTCTTGTTGATTTGAGTCTTCTTTGGAGTTTCTAGGGTTAGATTAGTGTTCGCTAACCTATTTTGAGTCTACAACCGAGATTTGAAAGGGTTTGGTTCACTATTGAAGTTTCCACCATTGTTGGTTGAACAAGCTTTGAAGAAGACAAAGTGGGTTTTGAAATCTGGAAGTTTTGGCAAGGAATTGAGTGCTAAAAAATATTGGGGATTGTTCCCTATATTTAAGAGAGCTTGTATCTCGAATTTCGTGAAATTCTGAGCTAAAAATTTTCGGTGTTTATTTTTGGGTCTTCATAGTTGTTCATAGAGTTCATGAAGAACAATCAAATCTTCAAGGAAGGAATCTCCAAAAGAGAAAGATTTTTATCCAAAAAGGAAGAAACAGAAAGTTCAAAAGAGTTTGTATAAAGGGAATTTACCTAAAAGGGTAAATACTAAAGGGCAAGGGAAGTGGGGGACCACAACACGTCAATTTTTGGAATTGTGCAAGTGCAGCTTGAGGAATTTGGATGAATCCCGACTTGGATCACCCATTCCACTCGGTGCCTCGCCCTTTGGGCAGCTAGGTCGCCGAGTTGGACCTTATTTTGGTGAGGACACTGGAAATTTCAGCGAGCTAAGATCTGGTCACCGAATCCATTCGGCGCATCGCTGAACTTCCACTTAGATCGTCGAGTTTCCTTGTCTGTTTGGCGAGTCAATCTTCAAGTTGGCGAGATGAACTTCCCGTTAGGTGAAGAAAACATTGCATATGGCGATCTAAAGCTCATGTTATGACCCTTTCTTCTTAGGTCCTAATTCTAGTTTCTTTTCTTTTGTTTCTAGTTCGTTGTCAAGAATCCTAAACTGATTTTCAACTCGTAACTACTCTACTTGTTGACTATTGGTTATTGAATTCACTTCTTTGTTATTTCCTTTTCTTTGTGTGCTTTTATTTGATTTTACTTCGTAGTTGACTTCTTGATTTAAGTCCGTTTGCTTAAATCGAGTCGTCCGTTCTTCTTGAAATAAAAATCTATTATGACCAAGAGTAGAAATCGAGACCTTGTGATCAACTGAGTATAAGCAATCTTTAACATTAGCCGCGCCAATTTGAGAGGCAATCAAAGGTGTGTAAACACGAGTGATTGTGAGTTTATTTTTCTAACGCTAACATTGTTTGTTATTTTTGTGAGTTGTCATTTTATAGGTATAAGGAGTTATAATGAAACATCTCCTCAATAGCATCTGACCCATGTGACTATGGTATAGGAGATTATGAGGGCTATGTATGTAAGGATAATGGTGATTATCGGGGCTATGAAGAAAGCCATGATCAAGAGCTGAATAAGAATGACTGCTACTATTCTGGAGGAGAATATGAGAGAAATGTTGAACAAAGCTCTTATGGTGAAGATAGAGGGGAGGAAGACTTTTGTGGTAGCTCCTATGATGATGAGGAAACATGTGAGAGGTCTTATTCTCACTCCAAGAGTGAAGATGGTTCCTATTATGATGCCGAAAATTGTTACACTTACAATTCCCAGGATGAAGGTATGGTGAGGTATAATACTCTATCATATTAGAAGTATGAGGACCATGCCCCTAAGGCTTGTGAAGATTCATATTCTTACTCTTGTGCTAATCCTTACCCTAGTCGAAGTAGTGTGTGTGGCTACACTAGCTCAAGCCAAAGTCATCTGAGGGGAAGAGGAGAGTGTGCAACTCTAAAGTCTAAGGATACTATACCCTATACTTCTCAAGGTTATGTACACTTATCGGGATATGGGAACCAATGCAAGTATGAGGGATGTGTCAAGGATCTCGGTACCAAAAAGATTGATTTTCCTATCTCTAAAGGATGGCCTGATCCCGATGCATATCTTGATTGGGAGTGGCAATGTGAGCAGATTTTGCAATGCCATGATTTGAGAGATCTAGAGCGACCCTTCTATGCCCTTGGCCATTTGAAAGGTCTTGCATTGAGTTGGTGGACTCAAGAAAGAAGGCTCTGAACGCTCCAAGGAGATACCCACCCATTGACATGGGAAGAATTGAAGAGGCTGATGGGGTTCAGGTTTGTGCCAAAGAGGTATACCAAGCTTTTCAATGTCGATGCGAGAAGACCAATTCTTAGGACAAAGGTTGGCATTTGTGGGGCTTTGGGACTTGACCTTGTCATTGATGATGGGTACAATCTAAACTGCTTCACTCCAGAGGTGGTGGCCTACTTAGGACTACCTCGACTACAAAGGACTTATACATACACCATGGAGGAATGTAAGGTCACCGAAGGGGTAAGAGTCTCTTTCACACACGGCAAATACTATGAGGAGGTTTGGTGTGATAATGCCCATGGATTCTTGTCACTTAAGTTTGGGAGCCAATTGGTTTACTGAACATAAGGTCCCGAATGAGCAAAATGGGTACAAGTGCATTGTGGATCGTTGAGGAACATCTCTATTTCCTTTTCCTAAGGTGAAAAATGAGAGACAAAAGATTGAGAGGAGTAAGGGAAAACAAGGTGGTAGCCTTAGAGTGGAAAAATTAGAGGTTGAGAGGAGTGAAGTGAGAGGGTTGCCACAATCTCAATCTAACATTTCTATTCATCCTTCACTTGGTAAGGATTCTTATATAGGTACGAGCGTAATGAATGGAGGAACACAAGTTCCAGCCAAAGAGCCTACATTCAAAGGTGTGATGGATGCATTAATGGGATGTTCCAACATCCAAGGTAAAAAAGATCTTTCTTAGGGGCGTCAAGGTACAATAGCTAATCTTAATACTTTTACCATTTCAAATGAACAAAGTGTAAATGTTATCTTGTCTTTATGTGAGCCTATTGATTCTTTACCATGTGTTGATAATATGTTTGTTGAGAATGTGGATACACTAGTTGATCCTATTGATGATCGAGTTGATTCTTCTAGTAAGATTGATTTGTGTCCACCTAGTGTTGTCACCTATGCTTTGAATGTAGCTTATTATTTTGTAATGATTGTGTTGATCAACCTGTTTGTAAGTGTAGTTCACTAGCAAGGGTCCTTGTAATGTGATTAATGAACCTCAAGTTGGTGGAACTAATGAGAATGTTGATCATTTGATTAGGAGTGACTCTTTGAGCATATCTATTGTGAAAGATCTGATTGATTGCTTTGCTCATAGAGATCATGTGCTTGAACATGCTTCGAAAAATGATATGTGTCTTTTTGAGGGTGAATTTGAATGTTTTAATTCTTCCCTAGTGGTTGATCATTCCCTCTTTTAAGTACAATATCTTATTTGAAGATGATGAAATCACTCTTAGTGATGTACCTAGTGGTGTGAATCTTAAGAGTAATGTAGTTCTTAATAACTATATTGTCTATGGCAATCCACTATGGTGTGAAGCTTTTCCTCCCAAAGATGGAAATCTCTTCTTAGAAGATGAGAGTACTCTTATATGGAAGAAATCTGATGAGGAGAAAAGTGGTGTTTGTTTTCCCATTCCCTTTTCTTCTTGGTGTGTCTTAATTTTCAATGGTATGACCCATGAGTTTGAATCTATTAGTAGTCATAGCCATGAAAACACCTTAGAGGAAGTTGAATTGTGGGACACCTTTCTCTATTACTTGTTTACATATGATGATGCTCATACTGTTCAGTGGAGTATGTTGTCGGGAGGAAAGAGCGCCATCTTGATAAATGGAGGGGCACTTGATCCAGTTCTATGGGCCTTCTATCCTTTTGATCTCGGTGTATGCTTGAAGCTATTTGATTTGGTGAGAGTATCATCTTTTGGGTGGTACTACCATGTTGTTGAGAATAATAACCATTGTCCTTATTCTCCATTTGTGGGCTTAATAGCCATGACAATAGAGGATGTTTGGTTGTACTTTGAGTTTGAGTCCCCTAGGTTAAATTCTTTTAATGCTAACCTCTGTACTACCCCTCATGCTAAGAGGATAAGCTTCTTGCTTATGATCTATATGGTTTTACAAGGTTTAGATTCGAGGACTCACTTTTATCTACTTGCATAGGATGATACGCATACTTTTGTGGGTTGCATATCTTATGTTAGTAGTGGTATAAATTGGGTAAATGAGAGTCTCCTTGACTCGATGCTATGCAATCCATTTCCATTTGACCCCGATGTCGGCTTTAAGTGTGTTGAGTGTAGTAGTAACACCATCTGTCATTCTCATGACTCTTCTTTGGTGTTATTACTTAATCCTATGTGCTTGAATGAGGTATGTTTACCAATTTGGTTGGGGAATACTTATGTACGCAAACCTGCTCATGAATTGGGAATACTTACTCTGTTGAAGTTATCTAGTGCATTGGATGGGGTCTAAATTTGGGTCAACACTACTACTGCCTTCACACTTAGGTATGAGAGTGTTCATGTGATACTTGACATAAGGGAGGTATTGTGCTTGTTTGGATGTTGAACCAATGAGGGCTTACATACGAGATTGTTTAAGTCTATTGGGTCCATAGCTCTACCCCTTTGTCAATATCTCTTGCTTAGCCAAGTATCTATTACTTTGATGGGTTGCACACCCTTTGTTGATATTTGTGATGCTTGGTTATATATTAAGTTTGTGCACCGTTGGTATGGTGATGAAATTGCTATTGCTAACGCTAACCCTCATGCCATGAGGATCTTGTTCTTGTTTGCTCTCCTTATGGTTTTGCAAAGTATGGATTCGAGGACAAATCCTTTTCAAGAAGGGGAGAATGATGCAATCCAAAATGCCTTTAGGCTATCCATTCACGAACATCAATGCTTTGATAGAGTTTTTACAAGAATGGAGGTTGTTTGGCATACATGGATGATGAGAAGGGAGTTTCATGCCTAGCATGGGAACATATGCACCTCCCAGTTGGGCAACACCATGCTTGGATGATAACTTGGAGCATCGGAAGCCTAACAAAGGAAGGAGGAGCAAATGAATATGTTGCTCCATTCGGCAAACTAACCACCACTTCGGCGACTCGTCAAACTACCTTGGCGAGGGTTCTAACATCGCCAACTGGTCCAAGGAGCTACAGAAGAAAAGCTGATCATTCGGTGAGCTAGAGACCATTGGCACATCGCCAAGTGGATTGGGCGATGGTCCCCATACCGCCCAAAGTTACAGTAGCTCTCATGGAAAGTCAAGGAGCAGGGTTCCTCGTCAAGTCATTAGGCAGATCGCCGAGTCATTGGGCGAGCCCGACTTAGCTCGCCCATTTCAGGTCACTTTTGGGCGCATCTATGTAATAATGCCTAAAACAATAAATAGGCCTTTAAGGGTTCATTTTAGGGTTAGACTGATTTGAATATTGTGGTTGTAAACCTAAAACTCCTTGTATGAGTGTTTGAAAGCTTGGTAAAGATTCTGTTGATTCTTGTTTAGAAACGGGGGTTGCTTGGGATATCGATTCCCTTGAGATCTTCGTAAGAGTTAGGTGCTTCTTATTGGATTAACGAGGTAGGGTATTTGGGTTTAACATACCCTTAGGTTGCTCTTTGTTTCCTCTTATTGTGTCAATCTATTTATCCGGATTAGGTGTTTGTTAGGATCTAGATTGGAGGTTATTGTTTTTAATGCATCCTTTAGTTGCCAATTGTTTCTTGTCTTGTGTCTCTTCTTCTATCTTTCTTGTTTTCCACTATTTATTGTGATTCTTCTTGTGAGAATCGTATCACTTTCTATTGGCTTGGGCCGTCACGTATTGAGCCAATACTTGAAAAGTCGTCCTAAACTCTGTAGGGTCAATCAGAGCTTGAGGAGGGGCTTCTTGATCCACATTATGTTCCTCATTCCTTCTAGTATTAGCCCTTGTAGTAGTCATATCTTGTAGATTATCGGCTAAGGATTAGGAGAAAGACCTTATATTGTTAATATCTATGGCACGATTAGAGTAATTGTAATGACCCAGGGGTACACCCTAGATGTAACATGGCGTACTAGACCCCGAAAGGCCCAACACAAGCCACTTAGCATATCATAACATAAAGTAATTAGAAATGATGCAGAAATTTTAAAACTTTTTCCATACAATCGAAATCTTTTATAAAAGCAAGCAGAAGTCTATAACACTTTGTCTCAAACCATCTAATACAACTTGAATAACTCTTTGGGATGCAGCCCATACAATAGTCTAAAACATTAAAGAAAGTTGATCACACCCTTGATGCTATGAGGACTCACCAAGTCTTCAACTCCTTGCACTTCTAGAAACCTATCTTCAAGAATGGAACTCAAAATCGCCGAACCCTACATTTGATAAGAATGTAGGAAAGAGTATGTGTTATTACAAAAGTAATAAATATGATAGGTAGCATAACATCATAAGAGCATCTAAGAGGCATTAGTCAACATAAGACATCTACCATAATCATAAGAGACAGTATCATAAGTCATCAACATAAGAGACTTCATCATAAGACATAGGATATAAGCATAAAAGATAACAACATAGACACAGGCATAATTAATGCATCTATTTTAACACGACATAAGAGAAACTCTACATAAGTCACCTCAAGGCAAGCTTGTGCAATACATGGATAAGACCCCATAATCCCACCCATGCTAAGCAAGTCACTTTAGGTTCTCATTCATACTTACTATCTTTTGATCTCACCCTTAGCTTATTTATCAAAGACAAGGGAATACTCACCTTTAGTCACCCATGCATTGGAAAGACCTTTCAAGCTACAATCCAATTAAGCATACATCATAAGCATAGATCATAAGCATAATCATTACATAGATCATCAGAACATAAAAGGAACATACCATGAATACCCTCAAAGCACACTTGTGCAATGCATGAATAAGATCCCATACTCTCACTCACACTAAGTAAAGCTTCTTAAGTAACCATAGTTCAGAATTCATATTCTGATTATGGGAATTAGCCTTAACCGACATAGACCATGTGAGCTAATAATAGAATCCAGTGTCTACCCCACATCGAAAAGGGGTTGTCCTACTTGCCTAAGGTAGGACCATACACTTAGCTTAGGTGGATCCAATAGCTAAGTAACCTATGTGGGCACATAGTTATGGGATAAGGAAATTGCTAATAGAAACTCAACTTCTACTAACGGAAGAGCTTCCATCTTATGATACTTCTTCTAGAAACCCGACCTCAACTAACGGAAAAGCTTACATATCATATCCATATCCACTCAGTGCTAAGAATAATTCCCATGGAGTTCATTTTAAGTCTTGACTTAAGTTCGTATTTGTGGAAGAATGTCTTGACACTCAATCCAACATAACTCATACTATAGCTCCTAGATTCATTAGGTAGACTAGTCTTCCAACCTTAGAATCACTATATGTGACAAACCTTTCACATCATATCATATTCATACATAAGTGTGTTCATGAGGATAACATTTCAACACAACAACAACTAGATCATGAGCCTATTCACTTTACTCTCAAAGTGTTCATAAAGCATAGACAAAATCTCATAGTCATACATAATTCTCATACTTTGTCCTTCAAACGGGTCGTGAAGAATTTTCATACCGTCATCATCACCACGGCCCGTCAAACGGGTCGTGAAGAATTTTCAGCTTGACAGTGCTTCACTAATATGGGCATAACTTTTACTCCGAGATGTGAATTTGTAAAACTTGGTGGCATTGGAAAGAGGACTTAGAGGTCTTTAATTGGATAGGTAATGGCACACCTAATTCGTTTGGAGCTGAGAGATATCATCATTTGAACTTGACCCTAAACTCTAAGTCTAGTGAAAAGTCTTTCACGTGAGGCTCCATGAGCCGCGGTTCCTACCTCGAGTTGTGGTTCCTCTATTGATCATGATAAAGTAGCTAGGAAACATTCCCGTTAACCCCTAAGAATCTGAGGCACCACCACGAGCCTTCCCACGAGTTGTGGTCATCACCACGAGCCGTGAAATGGCTCGTGTGGAAGGGGTTGTTTTGGACAGCCTTTACTTAGCCACTGCCTAGCCCACCACAAGCCGTGGTGGTCGTCGTGGAAGGTGAGGCAGTGTCCATGTAAGAGTGGACTTCCCTAGTCCTCTTCCTTGGCTCTTGCCCTCACATTTAGCCCTAGTTTAGTCTACTAGTTTCTGGGGAGTTACATTTATGAAGAAGTGAAGTCTTCTAAGCATCTAATAGCCTCTCATTCATAAATGTGGAGAACTTTACACTTATTAAGAAGACTCTACTAGACGTAGTTTTGAGACATCCTAGAATCATTCTAAACCTTGTGCTCTGATTACCAAGTTTGTCACGACCCAGGGGGTACCCCCTAGATATAACAAGGCGTACAAGACCCGGGGAGGTCTCATACAAGACACTTAGAGTATCATAACATAAAGTAATAGAAATGATTCGAAAATTTAAAAAAATTTCAATACAATCAGAGTCTTTTATAAACGAAGCTGAAGTCTATTACACTTGTGTCAAACCATCTAAAACATGAATATATTTGGGGCACACCCCATTCAATAGTTCTAAACATAAAATTAAAGACATAAGGACATGGTGGTCAAATCGTCGAATGCTATGACGACTCACCAAAACATCAAATATTGCTCTGCTGTGATCCTAGCCACGGGGATCAAAGTCGATATCACTGAACCCTATATTTGATAAGAACATAGGCAAGAGTATGCGTTAGTTCAACCATGTACTAAATATGATAGCTAGCATAAACATCACCATATGCATAACATAAGCATTAGTCATCATAAGACATAATCCATAAACATAAGAGATAACAACATAAGTCATAAGCATAATCAATGCACATAAATCATCATAATATCAGTGGAGCACTTCATAACGTAACCTCAAGGCATACTTCGCAAAGACATGCATATTCCTCCACTAGTCTTACTCATCAAAGTAGGCAACCTTAGGCCATCATTCAAGCTCATCATTTATCATTCTCATCTTTAGCTTACCTTTTGAAGACATGGGGATTCACCTCTCTGCCTATTTTAAAAGCTAATGGGTACTCACGTCTTGCCTTATTTGTATAGTCATAGGTATTCGCTTCTATGTCCATTTTAAGGAATTATAGGTATTCGCCTCCATGTCCAACATGATATGACATAGGTATTCGCCTCCACATCATTTTATAAGGATCAAAGGTATTCGCCTCCATGATCAACATGATATGACATAGGTATTTGCCTTCATATCATTTCATAAGGATCATAGGTATTCGCCTCTATGTCCTTGGTATAAAGGCTAATGGGTATTCACCTCTCTCCTTTCTTCATAAAGTTATTTAATAAGGTTAGTCACATCACATTCATTATCACATGTCATGGGTAATAACCTCATGTTCATAATTACATGACATGGGTAATCACCTCATGTTTCTTAACTTAGGAATATGGGAGATCACCTCATATCCTTCTCGTGTGGAGGTCGTGGGTAATTGTCTCAAGCCTCATCAAATCTCATAATCCTTTGACCTAGATTCATTTTAGGTGAGCAAGCTTTTCAACCTAGAATCATTCTATGTGAGAAACCCTTTCACATTTATACATTCATACATTCATAGACTACATCATGTGGGTAAATACTTCCACAACAATTTAATCTATAAATCAACATTCAAAACATAAGGTTTACTCTCAAAGCCCTAATAATAATAATTCATCTTGTATACTTTAATCTCAATTGATTCATATCTATATGCTTTACTCTCAATCAATCTACAATGTATCTCATCAATCCTAGAAGATTATCTCTAAATCCTCAATTCCCCTTTCATGGCATAAAACCCACTTACATCAATTTAATCTTTCTAGATATGGGTTAGGCATGGGTACATGTTAATTCATACTAATCTCATTGAATCTACTCCATTCAAGCATAAACAATCATAATCCACTCAACTGGGTCAACATTCATCAATACCCACAACATTGGAAGAAACTAACTCAAATTGGGGAATTTCATCCTTTAAATTGGGGAATCCTGGGGGCTCCATGGATGGAAGAAATCCATGGATGAAAAGCTATCATACCTTGATTTCAAAGCCCATAAATTCTTGAGGATTGTAGACTTGACCTTGATCCTAGCTTGAACTCTTTCTTTTTCTTCAAGTTTTAGAGAGAGAAATATTTGAGAGAGGAGCTTTGGGATTTCTTTTGGGGTTTTGGAAATAATGTCTTGAATGGTGAGTTTAAAGGGTTAAAATCACTTATATAGGTGTACTAGGCTTAAGCAAGAAGACCTCACTTTATTTTAATTAAAACTGAAAAGTCCTATTTTGCCCCTTCCTTGGCAGTCCATTGTCTCCTCTTCACGGAGGACTCCACGAACCATGGTTCCTACCACGAGCCGTGGTACCTCTCGTGGACTTGGACCAGTGTCTAGGCCACCTTCCCTTAACCCCTAAAAGACTAAGGCAACCTCACGACCCCTCCCACGATCCATCTAAGGCTTCGCGGGATGTGAAGTGGTATGTGTGGAGGAGGTCAACTTGAGCAGCCTTGAGGGGGCTACTGCCTCACCACTACGAGTGGCACCACGATCCATGCTGGCCACCATGAGCCGTCAAGGCTCTTATGGAAGGTGGGCAGCCCCTTGGGAAAGTTGGCAGCCTTGGCCCTTTCCCTTGGCTCTTGCCCTTTTCCTTAGCTTGTTGCCCTCACACTTAGCCCTAATTTAGTCTACTAGACTACGGGGTGTTACATATTCTTGGGATGAGATTCTTTATAGATAGGTATAGAACCCGAACCTTTGGATTTGGGTTAAGGTTGAATATAGTAAAAGTAACCCCAATCTATACCCGATCCAACAGCCATTCGAGGACGAAAGATCCCAAGGGGGAGATAATGTAACACCCCAAAAATATTTTGAGCAAAAACTCAAACCATCCCTCGTTGTGAGTACAATTTTATCGAGGAATTTAAATTTTCTTAAGTTTTAATGTCACTAAATGTAGCACCTTAATTCCAAAAAGAACTAAAGAGAATTCATTCAACTCATTCCTAAGTTCCTTTAGGTTTTGGGGTCAACTTCAAACGACCATAACTTTTAGTACAGGATGAGTTAGGTGGCCTATAAGATATCGAATGAAAGGTCTTTGACTCCTCTTTCCAATTCACTGATTTTGCAAAAATCTGAGTTCGGGTGAGGGAGATATGCCCGTTTAAAGTCAGCCTGTCCATTTAAGGAATGTGACCCAAATTAATGAGGGGTATTTTGGTCTTTTCCTTACCCCTTCAGCTTCAAACGTTTTTGGTAATATTTTAGGGGTCTAAATTGACTTAGATCAGTTTTCAAAATTCAAAATCACGCTAAGGGTTTTGAGAAGAGTTAAAGAGGAGGAAACTAGGAGGAGTTCAAGCGTTCGCCAAGTTTTCTTGAAAATCGAAGTTTTGTTTCGCCAAATTAAGGTACGTAAGCTTACATAGTGTTGGGTTTGTTCGCCCTCACACCAATCATCCAATATTTTACCCATGAATTTATTCTTGATGTTGATTGTTGAGCTCTTGAGAAGTTCCTGAGTTTAATTGGTAATGGAGTTTTTTTTTTGAGTTCTTAAGGCAAGGGTTTTCGAAAAAGATGAGTAAATTGATAGTTCCTTGTGTGGGCTTCACTGAAATTGTTCTAGGTAATGAAAATTCGTGAATTTTGACCTTAGAACTGAAGTGGGTAGGAGTTGAATCTAGTTTGGAGGAGGAAGAAATGTTGGGATGAATTTTGTGCCCAGGTCCGCGTCGCGGAGAGGACGCGAACTCCACTGTCCTAAAATTTAATTTCGCGACCAAAAATAATAACCCTCCTCCACGTCGCGCACATTCTCCCCAATTTTTGTCTTCTCCGATTTCCTATTATCAACTATCTAAACTTCATCTAATCATTGAGAAGTCCAATATATCCTAATGATGATCTTTAAATTCATAATTCAAATTCAAGGTAGAGTAAGAGTAAAGTTTGAGAAATTCCTTTCAGTCATTTCGAGGAGTCTTCTACAATTATTTATAACTTGTTTCAAGACTTGAGGAAATGAGTATGAGAATGAGAATAGTGTATTCATGAGTATACATTGTAATTGAGATCTTTGAGTCAAGTTGTTCATGCCCATAATTTTGCAAGGACTCCATAAATTAAGTATCCTTGAGAGGAGTAATATTGTTGAGTTATGAGTTCCGAGTCCTTGAGTTATAAGTACTGAGTTCCATGTTGCTATTAAGATCCCTGAGTTCAGTCGTCATGACGATAATTCCACATTAACTCTATGAGTTGAGTTATGAAATTTGAGAAGTTTTTTAAAGCCCAACACTTGAGTTCTTAAACTGAGTTTTGAGAAAGTAAAGATGAGTTTTGAGAAAAGAGTTTTCTAAAACATGATTAGTATGACAATCGAGTATGTCATCAGTGAATGACCAATATGGTATCAAGATACACCATCAATGTTTATGCAGTATGACTTCCCTAGTCATCAATGATCATATTATAATATGATTTGATATGTTTTTTTTTAGAAGGAGGTTTCAAGTATGAGTTGAGTAAGAGTATAAGGGGGACTATGTATTCCAGAGGTATCGATTTTATAATTGATAAAAGAGAAACTGAGATTTCTAAATGAGTGATGAGTTCATATTCAAGAGCAATTACCTCTTTTAAAGAGGGTAGTTTGAGCAATTATCTCAAACCATAGGAAGAGTTATGTTTTTAAACATATGAGCATGAGTATATATTATTGGGAGTAGTATTGAGCACTGATATGGGGATGAGTTCACACAACTCAAAATCCTCATAAACCATGTCCGCAAACATGGGTAAAGGGTCATACTTTATAGATGATTCCTTATTGCTTTTTAAGCATAGCTTAGTGGATCCACTTAGTTGAGGAGTTCTATATCCCAGAAAGGTATAGGACAGTTCTAGCAGCGTAGGTGAGATGTTGTATCATCACATAGCTCATAGTAATGGTTGTCAGTTGGAGAATCTCCCAAATAAGAGTTATTATATTTTTACATACAAATAAGAGTTATTAATGTATTTTTACATAATATTGAGTTATTATTTAATTTTTACTTACAATTGAGTTGTTATCTATTGTTTTAAAAGCATTCCATAAATTGCATCTATTATTGTTGCTTTATCCTTCAGTTTCTTGAGTTGAGTATCTTGAGTCAATTATCTTTAGTTGAACTATGTTTCACTGAGTTGATTACTTTATTGTTGAGTATCTTGAGTTGAACTATATTTCACTAAGTTGTGTACTTTATTGTTGAGTTGAGCCCTGTTTCATTGAGTTGAGTACCTTATTGCTAAGTTGAGTATATTATCCTTGAGTACTTCAGATTTTAGTAAGTTTGAGTACCTTTGAGTATCCTTGAGTATTCCTTGAGTTGAGTGAGTTTGAGACAAGGTAAGTATGTTTCCTTCGATTTCAGTTCAAGCTTATGTTATGCTTTAGATTTCCCCTTGCATGCTCGTACATTCAATGTACTGATGCCATTTGGCCTGCATCGTTTCATGATGCAGATACAAGTAACTAGGGTCATCAACAGGCGCTTCATTGATACCACTTGCAGTTCAAATTAGCTTTGGTGAGCCTCCTTGCTTCCGAAGGATTCCATTTACTTTTCAGTTTGTTTAGGATGTCGTGGGTCTTGTCCCGACTTCCATCTTTGTCATTTAGATGCTTCATAGATAAGCAGTAGAATTTGAGAAGTTTGTTTCATTTATTTTGTTTAAATGTTTTAAATACTTGAGTTGCCTACTTCGGGCTAGTTGAATATACCATTATATTCTGAGTTAATTATTTGAGTTTTATGAATTCTAAATTCAGTTTTAAGCTTTTGTATACTTGAGTTAGTCTTTCACTTGTAGTTAGCCAGGATGAGGGTTCATTTGGGGACCAGAAATGGTTCTCGAGTGTCAGCCACGTTCAGGGTGTAGACTCGGATTGTGACAAAAAGTGATTTTCTTCAATTCAAGTTGTTAAAAGGGCAAAAAATATTATTTCATGTAAATTCTGAAATTCTTCATTAATGTTTGTGGATATTAAATTTAGGAAAAATGGTTTTCTTTCATTAAACAAATTTCTTTTAGTTGAATGACCTTCCTTATAACAGATCTTCATTTCCACATGTCAGTAATCAGAAAAGCCCGTCATTTTAAAAAAATGGAAAAAAGGCAATAAACTCATTTCCATGCAAGGGAATTTAGTACAACTGTCATAAAAGTATGTTTAGCCTTTGATAACAAAACATGTTTATTGAGGAAACATATTCTTTAATCGTGTCTCTATTTCAATTTATATAGCATAACTCGAACTTCAGTAGTCAAATTTTTACATTTTGATAGTAAATTCAAATATACAACATTTTTGGTTTCTAAAATAAAATTATGTATTTGGAACTTTTGTTAGAAGTACTATAAGTCACAATAATTGACAATTTAAAATATTTAAAAGTTGTATGAAAAAGTCGAGGGTGAAAACTCGGTTGACTCTTGGAATTAAAAAAATGCCACATAAATTGAGGCTGAGAATTTATTTTTTTATTTCCTTTTTGTCCATATGATATGGGATTTTAGAGTCGGCAATTTGGATATTTTAAGTTTAGTTTCTTAAATTTGTGGTAAGTCAAAAGGAGAAAAAAATTTAAATAAAGAATATCTTATCATAAACGAAGTGTATATTCATGTCTGGTTTGATGGAATTTTTATGCTTTTTTATTTATTCTCTTTCATGAAACAATGTCCTCCATATATGAGCTTGATGAAAATGAGGCAATTGAAAAACCCTTATAAATTAGAAGAGTCATGAAATCAACCAACTTAGTGGGCTATTATTATGTTGCCTTGTCTCGTGTTGTACGTATTTACATGAAGAACAATGAAGACACATACTCATCAAGTGATGAGGAGGAAAATCTCCTAGGAGAGAACTCCAAGAGACATAAAAGAAAGTGTAAAGAAATTATCATCAAAAATAGAAATACCATACTCTGTTAAAGAGGATGTCATCAAAAGAGAAGAAAGATACAAATCTTCTCCAAGAAAATGTAAATAGGTACAAGGAAGTTACACGGCGAAAATGGAGGTGGGGATTAAGATTCGAGATGGAAGAAAGAATGCTCGATGTTGGTAAGGAACTTTTGACACTATTGTAGAAGCTATTTTTGCTTATGAAAAGGCTACCATTAAAATAAGAGTTGCTAATTATTTGACAAACATTCTTGAGCCACCACCATAAGAAATCAAGTCCATTAAGATCATGTTTGTTGAATGGTAGCACAATTGCACTTGATTAAAAGGTGAACAAAGGTGGCAATTGTAATTGCACTACCATCTGACATGCACGATCTTAATGGATTTGATTTCTTATGGTGGTGGCTCAAGAATATTTGTTAAATAATTAGCAACTCTTAATGTAATAGTCACCTTTTCATAAACCAAAATAGTTTTTACAGTAGTGTCAAACATTCCTAACCAACATCGAGCATTCTTTCTTCCATCTCAAATCTCTACTCGCCACCTCCATTTTTGTCGTATAACTTCCTTGTACTTCTTTACATTTACTTGGAGTAACTTTGTATCTTTATTCTCTTTGGACAACATCCTCTTTGAAAAGACCCTAGCCTTTCCATCTTCGATGATAATTTCTTTACACATTCTTTTATGTCTCTTGGAGTTCTTTCCTTGGAGATTTTTCTCCTCATCACTGTACGAGTCTGTGTCATCATTGTTCTTCATGTAAATAAACACAACACGAGGCAAGACAACAAAATATTAGCCCACTAGGTTGGTGGATTTTATGACTCTTGCAATTTTTGAAGTTTTCTCAATAGCCTCATTTCACGAAGCTCATATTTGGAGGAAGTTGTTTCATGAAAGAGAACAAACAAAAAAGCATAAAAATTTCATCAAACCAGATATGAATATTTAATTTGTTAATGATAAGAAATTCTTTAGTTTGTAGTCTCTTTATTTAAATTGTTTTCTCCTTTTGACTTACCAGAAATTTTAAGAAACTAAACTAACAAAATGCAAATTTCCAACTCTAAAATTCCATACCATATGGGGAAAAAAATGAAAAAATAATTCTCCCAGCCTCAATTTATGTGGCATATTTTGAATTCCAAGAGTCAATAGAGTTTCACCGCAACATGTTCATACCGCTTTTAAATATTTTGAATTGCCAATTATTGTGACTTATAGTACTTTTAAGTTTTAACATAGGTTCCAAATATATAATTTTATTTTAAAACCCAAAAATGTTCTATATCTAAATTTACCATAACAATGTAAAAAATTGACTCTCGAAGTTCGAGTTATGTCATATAAATTGAATGTCATAACCCAGACCGTCGTGATTGGCACCCACACTAACACTCCAGTGGGAGAACCACTACTATATCCCAAACCAAGCAAATAATCTAAAAACTAAGGCATTTAAATCAATGACTAACGAAATAAAAATAGAGTTCCTATAAACTCTAACAATAATAACTAACAATGCGGAAGAATAACCTAGAACCTGAAAGTCAATGTACCAAAACATCTAACAAATGATCCTAAGTCTAAAAAAGAAGGGATTCAACCCCATACTAATGAACTAACTAAAACAAAGGTCTAAGTCCGGAAATGGTGGACATAGACGAAAGAGAATCTCATGGCAGCCCGGAAGAATTGTCTCACCCTTGAATTCGAAGTGACAATCACTGACCTCCTAAGCGAGGTCTGTCAGTAGCCGCTTGAAGATGCCATGTACTCAACCAAAAATAAGAGCAAGTGCAGAATTAGTACACAACCACAGTGTACTGGTAGGATCACGCGGCTATCCCACTAGTGCAACATAAACAAGTCAACACAACAATATATCAGCATATACAACATTATCAACAATTACGAACAACGATCAGTTTCACATTTTATATCACATCATCGGTCCTCTTGTGGAACCCAAACTAAAATAGTTAGTATGTCAGAACGTGGAAACCGATCCCATATTTATGCTGAAACATGGCAACTGATTCCATATTTATGATGGAACGTGGCAACCGATCCCATATTTCTGCCGGAACGTGGCAATCCGATCAAGTTAGTTATGCCGAAACGTGGCAACCGATCCCATTCACACACCACAATCACAATCACAATGTATATTTTCACAATCATACAACAAGAGGTGATCCATGGCAATCATCATTCATTATCTCAGTTACAACAACAGTGATCAACATTGCAACGTTCATATACATACAAGTATAATTATGAAGAAGGAACAAGCATACATCACACAATCATAGAATCGCAACCATTACCTACCTCGAAAAAAGCTTGAAACCCTAAGAAACTTGATCCTTCCCTTTTCAAATTCGTTCCGCTTGTTCTTGGTCTACAAACAATCAATATAATACGGGAATTAAGAAACATTCATTAACTACCCGGATTACTAACAATTCTATGAACCCTAGATCAAACCCCGGATCCCAATAATCCAAATTAGTGTTGTTTCCACCATAGAATATTTAAACAAAACCTTCCCCCATCAATATTCACCCATTCTATTATGTTCAACGGATCGAAAAATGGATTCGAGAAGTGAAAAGCTTACCTTTAGCCTCAAGAATAGTGAAAAATGAGTAAAAGTCGCCTGGAGATCGTTCCTTAGCTCTTAAAGTCGAAAAGTGCCAAATAAGGTCTCCAAGGCATTTATTTACGACTTTAAGTCACGTCGGTCCCGCTGCAGCGGCCCTCATCCCGTTGTAGCGGCCCCGCCAAAGCGACCAGAATCCCCGCCCCAATGGCATTCACGTAACAGTGAGTTATTCGTCTTTCATCTATGATTTTGAGTCTTGTCGTAGCCGCCACAGCGACCATTACCCTATATGCTAAGTTCAATTCCGAAAGTTCTACTCACCCGAATTAAATTCCATACAGTCGTACAGATTCCTTAACGAGTTATCTAACCACTCATGTAATCAAAACTAGAAAAGATCCACCCGATTATTACCAGATTGCTCTACACCTCAAAAACTATAATTTCATCGAAATGTGGACAAGGTTGGAAAAAACCAACTACGAAAAAGTTTTTCGGCCCCAAATTTTACCCCGCTGGATTTTCTATAATGACGGGAACGGGTCGTTACAATAGATACTAATTTACCCATCACTCATCCCCGAATGGAAAAATTTAGGAAAAGTAGGCTAAGGAAAGAATTAAGTAGTACCTAAATCGACGAACATACTTCTCTTGCATGTCCCTCTCAGTCTCCCAAGTAGCTTCTTCAACTGGACGATGCTTCCACTGAACCTTCAAGAACTTAATCTCCTTGGTCCTCAACTTGTGTACAACACGATCTAGGATTGCAATCAGTTCCTCCTCATATTAGAGGTCCTTGTCTAACACAATTGAGTCTCACTTAATGATATAATCTCCTCACCATGATACCTCTTTAACATGGATACATGAAACAGCGAATGAAAACTTGATAAATTATGAGGTAAAGACAATCTATACGCCACCGGTCCCACACATTCAAGAATTTCAGATGGACCAATTTATCTAGGATTTAGCTTACCCCTCTTACCAAATCTCATTACCCCTTTCATGGGTGATACCTTAAGAAGAACATTTTCACCGGATTGAAACGCCATGTCTCTTACCTTATGATCTTCATACTTCTTTTGTCTACTCTGGGCTGCTAGAAGCTTAGCTTGAATACTCTTCACCTTATCTTGGGCATCCTTCATTAAATCAACCCCCCAAGGTTTCACATCTCCAGCCTCAAACCGTCCTATGGGTGATCTACATCCCCTCCCATAGGGTGCCTCAAATGGTGCCATATCTATGTTGGAGTGACAACTATTATTATAGGAGAATTCACACAAAGGTAAGAACTTATTCCAATGCCCTCCGAAATCAATCACACATGCCCTCAACAAGTCTTCCAATACTTGAATAGTCCTCTCCGATTGTCCATCCATCTGTGGATGAAAGGCTGTACTAAAGGTGAGTTGTGTGCACAATTCATCATGCAATTTCCTCCAAAACATGGATGTGAATTGGGTACCACGATCTGAGATGATAGAGAGGGGCACCCCATACAACCTCGCTATCTCATTCACATACACTTTAGCCAATTGGTCAGCATTATAATCTATTCTTATCGAAATAAAATAGGCTGACTTAGTCAATCTATCAACCAATACCTAAAGATAATCAAACCTCCCCAAAGTCTTGGGAAGACCAACCACAAAATCCATGGCTATTCTTTCCTACTTCTATTTCGGAATTGGCATTCTCTGAAGTAAACCTGCAGGTCTTTGATGTTCATACTTCACTTGTCGACAATTTTGACACTTCGCCACAAACTCCGCTATGTCGTCTTTCTTCATGCCCGGCCACCAATAAATTTGCTTCAAATCTCTATCCATCTTGGTCACACCCGGATGAATAGAGTATCGCGAATCATGAGACTCTGCCAATAACTTCTCAATCAAGTCATCTACTCTAGGAACACATATTCTCCCTTTGAAATTGAGTACACCATCCTCATCAAGAGTGGTCTCTTGTGCCTTACCAACCGTAATCTTCTTTCTAAGCTCCTCCAAATTCTCATCCTCAAATTGTTTGGCCTTGATCTCTTCAATGAAAGTGGCCCTTACTTCAATACTGGCTATCACCCCACCACTTTCTGAGATGCCCAATTGCATAAATTTAGACTCTAAGGTCTGAATTTCTTTATCCAGAGGTCGCTTGGATACACTCAAGCAAGCTAAACTACCCATACTCACCATTTTTTGAGTCAAAGCGTCTGCCACCACATTAGCTTTGCCCGGATGGTATTGAATGGTCACATCATAATTTTTAAGTAACTCCATCCACCTTCGATGTCTCAAATTCAGATCCTTTTGAGTGAACTAATGTTGCAAATTACGATGATCAGTAAATACCTCACACTTAACACCATAGAGGTAATGCCGCCAGAGCTTAAAAACAAACACTACCGTTGCCAACTATAAATCATGTGTTGGATAATTCCTCTAATACACCTTCAATTGACGTGAGGCGTATGCTATAACATTCTTATCCTGCATCAACACAGCACTCAAACCAGAATGTGAAGCATCACAATAAATAATAAAATCTTTACCTTCGACCGGTAATGATAGAATAGGTGCGGTGGTCAAGAGGGTCTTGAGCTTTTGAAAGCTCCCTTCACATTTTTCAGTCCATTCAAATGGTATCTCCTTTTTGGTCAAATTAGTCAAGTGAGTGGCAAAAGAAGCAAAAATTTTCACAAATTGATGATATTAGCTAGCGAGCCCCACAAAACTCTTAACTTCTGTCATAGAACTTGGTCGAACCCAATTTTAACTACCTCAATCTTTTGAGGATCTACCATTACCCCTTCTTTTAAAACTACATGCCCAAAAAATGCAACTGATTTTAACCAAAATTCACACTTAGAAAATTTAGCATAAAACTTTTTCTTCCCAAGAACACACAAAACATTACGAAGATGGTTGGCATGCTCTTCCTCATTCTTCGAATATACAAAAATATCATCTTAAAGACTATAACGAACGAATCAAGAAATGGTTTGAACACCCCATTCATCAAACTCATGAAAGTTGCAGGCGATTTGGTCATACCAAAAGACATAACTAAAAACTCATAGTGCCCATAGCGAGTTCTAAACGCCATCTTGGGCACATCCTCAAGCCTAATTTTCAATTAAAGGTAACTTGATCTTAGATTAATCTTAGAGAAAATCGCTGCACCTTGCAATTGGTCAAAGAGATCACCTAATCTAGGCAAGGGGTACCTATTTCGAATAGTGACTTTATTTAATTACCGGTAATTTATACACATTCTCATACTACCATCTTTCTTCTTAACAAACAAACTAGAGCACCCCATGGGGAAGCACTAGGGCGAATAAATCCCTTATCAAGGAGCTCTTGGATTTGAGCCTTAAGTTCTCTTAATTTTGCCGGAGTCATGCGATATAGAGGGATAGAAATGGGGTGCGTACCAGGCTCTAAATCAATGTAAAAATCTATATCTCTATCTGAAGGCATACCAGGTAAGTCGTTAGGAAACACTTCACTAAACTCAAACACCACACGAATAGACTCAATGGATGGAGCTTTAATTTCCATATCCCTTATATAAGCCAAATAAGCAAAACAATCCTACTCTACCAGTTTACTAGCCCGAATGGAGGATATAATCTTAGCTTGCTTAGACTTGTACACCCCTTCCAACTCTAATTTTTCCCTTTCCAGAATTTCTAGAATTACAGACTTAGAATTATAATTAAGCATAGTATAATAGGGGGACAACCAAGTCATGCCTAAGATTATGTCAAAGTCAATCATATCCAAAATCACTAAGTCTTCCCATGTTTGAAATACCATAAACAAAATAGGACAAGCACGATACACATAGGTAACTATGATTGACTCTCCAGCTGGGGTAGATACACGAATAGGGGCATCAAGTACATCACAAATCATATCAAACTTGGAGGCAAATCTCACAAATACATAAGAATAAGTAGAACCCAGATCAAATAACACGTTAGCCATCTGGTCACAGACAAGAATAGTACCTGTGCTTACCGCGTCGGACGCCTCCGCCTTATTCTTGCCCGAAAAAGCATAACACTGAGCTCTATCATCAAGACGAGCCACTTTCCTGCCTGGTTGCGTGTTACCCCTACTTCTGTTACCATTACCATTTCCTCTACATGAAAGGCCTCATTGATTACCTCCTCGCCCACCTTGTGGACGTACTCTACTATTATTACCATTCCACACAGGTACCACTGCTCTAGACTGCTATTGTTGCGCGAAATCTAACACACGTGGGTGGGGAGACTCTCTCCTCATGTGTCCAGGTTCACCACAGTTGTAGCAACTACGATCAAAAGATGGTCTACTGCCCGTTGAAGGCACGACACTCTGACTATACTGAAAATTATGAGATGGAGTTCCCGAGTAGTTACCTGTAGAGGTGGGCATAGCAGACTGAATTGGCTTGGCTGCAAGTGTTGGCCTTCCAAACCCCTTAGAGTAGGATCCTTGAAAGTTACTCGAATTCTTTGCCCTTTTTGCCCAAGCCTTAGCTCGACCGTCTCGCCTCACCCCCTCCATTTTATTAACATAGTATGTCACCTCATTAAAACTCCTCCCTAGAGAAGTCTTATGAACAGATAATACTTGCAACTCAAAATTCAAACCTCTAATAAATAGTCGGATCCTCTCCTCCTCAGTAGTAACCAACTGCATAGCATATTTAGATAAAGCATGGTACTTGGCCTCATAAGCAGCCACAGAAATACCACCTTGCACTAACGCCATAAACTCATCTTTCTTACGATCCCTCAGGGTTCTAGGCACATACTTTTCTAGAAACAGAGCATGAAATTGGGTCCAAGTAAGTGGAGGTAAAGTAGAAGATCTGCACTCCACATAAGCTCTCCACCATTGCTTAGCCTCCCCTTAAAGTTGGAAAGACACAAACTCAACCCCATGTTGGTGAACAATACCCAATTTATGCAGCCTCTCATAACAGTCTAAGATAAACTCATAAGCATCTTTAGTTTCAGAACCAAGAAATACCGGAGGCTTAAGCTTCAAGAACTTAGTCAACATGCCATGCTCATTACCGGTCATAACGAAACCTAACAAAGGACGGAAGAAAGCTTCAGTACCTACATTTCCACCCATCTTGGGCATAATGCTAGCAATAGGAGGATTAGTAGGAGCTTGAGTTACTTGAGCATATGGAAGCACTCTAGGACCAGTCAACCCTTTCAAGAACGCCATAATCTGTTGAGCTAAAATCGAATCGATGGAAGGAACAACTGCAGTCTCTGTTGGCACCTCTTCCTCTTGTCCATTTTCCTCAACATCTCCAACCTCAATATCCTCTTCTATCACCTCACTGTGTGCATGAGGTTTCTCATTCATAGGAACATTATCAATTGGTACCTCATTCACAGCAGGCGCTACTCTCCTATAGCATCTACCCCTAGTTGTTCCTCTACATCTTCCTCGACCGAGACCTCTAGCTGCAGATTCCTCAGCTGGAGCATTGACAGGAGCTACAGGCCTAACACCATTATACATAGTATTAACCATCTGCGGACAGAGGAGTGAAGGAGGTTAGATACCAATTTGAATTAACAGATACCAATTGGAATCAAGTCATAGCACAAAAGGAGACAAGACGAAAATAGAGAGATTTCCTGAAGTCCTATAGCCTCTCGAAGAAAAGTAAAGGTGTCCCAATACCGTTCCGCGAGACTCTATTAGACTCATTTCGGTACATCCAGATCAACGAACCTAGTCTCTGATACTAACTTTGTCATGACCCAGACCGTCGTGATTGGCACCCACACTAACACTTCAGTGGGAACTACTACTATAACACAAACCAAGGAAATAATCTAAAAACTAAGGCATTTAAATCAAACACAACGGAAATAAAATAGAGTTCCCATAAACTCTAACAAAAGTCTACCAATAATAACTAACAATGAGGAAGAATAACCTAGAACCTGAAAGTCAATGTACCAAAACATTTAACAAATAATCCAAGTCTAAGAAAAAGGGATACAACCCCATACTAATGAACTAACTAAACCAAAGGTCTAAGTTCGGAAATGGTGGACCTAGACGAAAGAGAATCCCATGGCAGCCCGGAAGAATTGGCTCACCCTTGAATTCGAAGTGACGATCACTGATCTCCTAAGCGAGGACTGTCAGTAGCCCCTTGAACATGCCCTGTACTCAACCAAAAATAAGGGCAAGTGCATAATCAGTATACAACCACAATGTACTGGTAGGATCACGTGGCTATCCCACTAGTGCAATATAAACAAGTCAAGACAACAATATAATCACATGCATATATATCAGCATATACAACATTATCAACAATTACGAACAACTATCAGTTTCACATTTTATATCACATCATTGGTCCTTTCATGGAACCCAATCTCAAACAGTAAGTATGTCGGAACGTGGCAACCGATCCTATATTTATGCCGGAACGTGGCAACCGATCCCATATTTAAGCCACAACGTGGCAATCCGATCTAAGTTAGTTATGCCAAAACATGACAACCGATCTCATTCACACACCATAATCACAATCATAATATATATTCTCACAAACATACAACAAGAGGTGATTCATGGCAATCAACATTCATTATCTCAGTTACAACAAATGTGATCAACATTGAAATGTTCATATACATACAAGTATCATAATGAAGAAAAAACAAGCATACATCACACAATCATAGAATCACAACCATCACCTACCTCGAAACAAGCTTGAAACCCTAAGAAACTTGTTCCTTCCCTTTCCGGATTTGTTCCGCTTGTTCTTGGTCTACAAACAATAAATATAATACGGTAATCAATAAACAATCATTAACTACCCGGATTACTAACAATTCTATGAACCCTAGATCAAACCCCAGATCCCAATAATCCAAATTAGGGTTGTTTTCACCATAGAATCTATAACAAAACCTTCCCCATCAATATTCACCCATTTTATTACGTTCTACGGATCGAAAAATGGATTTGGGGAGTGAAAAGCTTACCTTTAGCCTCAAGAATGGTGAAAACGAGTAAGAGTCGCCTGGGGGTCATTCCTTAGCTCTAAAAGTCAAAAAGTGCCAAATAAGGTCGTCTAGGGGTTTATTTATGACTTTAAGTCATGTCGGTCTAGTTGCAGCGGCCCTCACCCCGTTGTAGCAGCCCCGCCAAATGACCAGAAACCCCACCCTAGTGGTTTCCGTGTAACAATGAGCTATTCATCTACGATTTTTAGTCTCTTCATACCTGCCACATCGACCATCATCCCGCTGCGGTGGCCACGCTAGAGTGACAACTATCCCGCCAAAGCGGTCCAAACGAAACCAGAGAGCTAGTTAAAAGAATTCCAAAATCCCATTTCATAACACACCTCTAACCCCCGACGATCTGAAAATACCCTTGACGCTAAGATCGATTTCGAGAGTTCTACTTGCCCGAATTCAATTCTGTAAAGTCGTATGGATTTCTTAACGAGTTATCTAACCACTCATGTAATCAAAATCATAAGAGATCCACCCGATTGTTTCCATATTTCTCTACACCTCAAAGACTACGATTTCGTCCAAATCTGGACAAGGTTGGAAAAAACAAATACTACGAAAAAGTTTTTCGGCCCCAAATTTTCCCCCTTTGGCTTTTCTATAACGACGGAAAGAAGTCGTTACATTGAAGTAGAGACACTATTGAAGAATATGTTTCCTTAATAAATATGGTTTGTTATCAACTAGTGAACATACTTTTATGACAGTTGTACTATATTCCTTGGATGGAAATGAGTTGTATTGCATTTTGGCATTTTTTTTAATATGACGATCTCCTCAGATTTTAGACATGTAGAAATGAAGATCTCTTATAAAGAAGGTCATGGAACTAAACGAAAAATCATTTATCCCTAAAATTTATATCCACAAACACTAATGAAGAATTCAGAATATAAATGAAATGAGATCTCTTGCCCTTTTTACAATTGGAATAGAAGAAAATCATTTTTTTAGATTTATTATATATAACAATGATGATCTTTTATATCTTAAACTAACGATCTTTTAGCGCCGTTTTGTTATTGCTGTTGCAAGCCTACATAAACTTATTTGGAGAAAAAAAATATTTTTTTTTTAAAAAATTAAGTGTTTGACAAATCAATAAAAATGCTTTTAAATGGAAGCAGAAGTGATTTTTCTGTTGTTGGAAAGAAGCTAAAAATTTATGGTTCTTAATATATGCACAAGCAAAAGCAAACGAAGACAATTATTTTTTCATGACATAAATATATCTTTCATATATACATATTTACCAGTATATCCCTTGTTAATTAACGAGCAACTTTTACATATAGCAAATATAAAAATTATATTTGTATGTTATAGCTATATTTTGCATAATTGTGCTCAATAGCAAATTTTATGTTTGCTATGGAGCTTTTGAGTTGTATAATTCACTAGATACATCCAATTTTATACAAATTATTCAATTTTGTATAAATTCATTTATACATTGTAATTTGTATAATAAGATCTGTATTTGTATAATTATAACTGTATATGACGAAAATATATGTATTTATATTTGTATATACACTTTTCTCTCGCTTTATAGAAACACAAACGCATTTTATACATTTTATACCGAAATGTAAAAAAATGGCTAATTGTATACTGAAACAGATGGCAAAAAATGTGATATTTGCTGCGAATTACAAATAAAATAAACTATGGCTATAGCGTTTAATTTGAATTAATAGTTTGCTATTTTATACAATTTCCCCCCTTAATTAATTGAGATATCTCATAAGTTTTGTTAAGTTTCATATAAGAATTTTTGTTATTATTGTTATTTTAAAATTGTATTTTATTTTATGTTTACATATTATTATTTTATATTTTATATATTATTTTAAGAATTAGAAGAAAAGGTAACAACAAAAATTTTCAAGATTAGAAAAAAGAAAAAAATAGCATTAAAGAGTTTAGTTCTCTCAAAAACATATATAATATTGATTAAAAATTTGAATATGTAAATTTTATTTGAATAAAAATAAAAAATCTATTAATTTTTTTATAATAGGAATTTTAAATGGCTTCTCTCTATAAAATAATCTAAATACTAAAATCACATTAATACTCATCTTTTTTTTGTAATTTTACTCTCTAAAGAACTATAAAAAAGGATTAGCCAAACATAATTTGCTTTTCAAAAACAATTTTCTAATGAATTAGCCAAACACAACTTGTTTTTTTAAAGTACTTTTCTCAAAAGCTCTTTTTAAAAAGAGCTTCTACAAATAAGAAGTTTTGAGCAGCAATGTCAAATATACTCTAAATTATATAAAGTCTATTAAACTAAAAAGATTTTTTTAAAGGATTAAAAAATCATTTATCTAAAACGCATTTAAAATTCTAGATTCGCTTTTGTAATCTCATTTTCTAGACTTTCAAATAGAAAATTTTCACACATTAAGGATATCATAAGTCCATATCATTAAATTTTATAAATTTCAAAAAACAGATTCTCAAAAACAAAGAGAACTAAAGTAGTAGAATCTACTCATATATATGTTCTAAAATATGTTTATATAATCACATAGAGAAACAAGGAACGATATTTCTTATCTTCTTAAAATTTGAATAGAAGTAAATATTCTATTCAGGTCCCTTGCATATAAAAGATGAATATATCTTATAAAAAGGAAAGAAAACTAAAAAAAAAATGTAAAGCTCAAGAAAATCATTTCATATTAAACACACAGAAACATACATTTCACACATAGATTAATTCACAAAAGTAAATGGTGCCCGAAAAAAAAAATAGAAGCTGGAACTTTATCATACCTTAAAAACAAACCTAAGAACTCTTAGAAAAATGAGCAATTCTAATCTTTCGTCTTACTTTTAAGTTTTTTGCAGTTTGATGATCATTTATATTATCCAAACATAGGGCGTCTGTCGGATTGGGTCGACCCAAAATTGACCCAGAGTAGTAGTTGCCCAAATCAAGTCGACCCAAGATTAAATGGGAGGATGATTTTCTAGTGAATCTAATTTTAAGAATCGGATCCTTTACAATTATTTTGAATGTTGTAGGGGCCCGCTAATGGCTAAAAAAAATCTGATTTTCTATTTTTTTTAAAAAATTCCTAAAAAAACCCTCCCCATTAATCGATAAATAAGTTTTCCCAGAGGTCATTTAGGTTGTCCAATTTCTCATACCAGGAAAAGAAAAGAACATTATCCAGATCTTATCAGAAGGGTAAAAGATAAGCTTCAATATTGGAAAGGTAATATGATATCCTATGGAGGTAAGGAGGTATTGATAAAAAATGTTCTTCAATGTATCCCTTTACATATTTTATCTACAATAGTAGCCCCTAAATGTGTCATTAGGGGAACTTTATAAAATCTTTGCCAAATTCTTTTGGGGAAACAAGGATTCTGGCAGGGGAAAGCATTGGGCTTCTTGGGATAATGTATGTCTCCCAAAGATAAAAGGAGGTTTAGGTTCAGGTCATTGTTTGATGTTTCTCAGGTTGTGCATGCGAAGCTTTGGTGGATATTCAAGACACAAAGATCTTTGTGGTCCAATTTATTATAGAAAAAATATTGCAAGAAACAAACTCCAACTCTTGTCAAATGGAAGGGTGATTCTCAGGTATGGAAACACATTCTTATTATGAGGGATATAGTAGAGAAGAATATATGGTGGGAATGTAAAGGCGGTACATCTAGTACTTGGTATGATAATTGGACCAAGCTTGGTACTTCATTTCTTCACCAATCTAAAGTACAAAGCTGTCATCCCTTGACAGACATTGATGTTTTCTTAAGTGAAGATAGTTGGGATTATGAAACTATGCAGGATCATCTACCCCCTGATGTTGTTGAAAATGTCAGGCTCTGTATAGATCATGTGAGGCAATCTAATCAAATTGAAAAACCTTGGTTGTTACAAACTAATTCTGGTAAATTTATTGTGAAGAGTGCCTCGAAACTTATAAGAAATAGGTCTGCACCAGAAGACATTTTTAATCATATTTGGGTAAATGGTTTACCTTACAAGATCTGTTTCTTTGGGTGGAGAGTTTGGATGGCTAAAGTACCTGTTGCAGCAATCATGGCTACCTGGAATCCTATTATCTCTCAACTTTCTACTTGTTGCTCGAATCCTACAAGAGATACTATTGAACACTTATTTTTACAATGTGAAGTGGCCTCTAGTGTGTGGAGGTATTACACACAGGTAACAGGGATTGCAGGACCTTTCATATAGGTGAGAAAGGTTTTGAAGAAATGGGGGGATACTCATGGAAATTATAGACTAAAGAGGTGTATCATGCCATTTCAATTCTCATACTATAGTTTTTTTGGAAGAGGAGAAACACAATATTACATAGAGGATCTTATTCTAAATGCAAAATTTTCTGGAAAATTAATTCTCACATTTATAAGTTTGTCAAATTAAGGTTTAATTGGCATTTGAATACCCCCACGAACTTGGCCTCAGATAGTTGTTGAGTTTGATAACTACAGGCCAATTTTCCATCACAAAATTGTCACATGGTCTCTTCCTCCTACTGGATGGTTCATATGTAACACTCATGGAGCTTCCAAGGGTAATCCTGGTCCTAGGTCTACTGCTTTCTGTGTGAGAGATCATATAGGTAATCTTGTAGGGGTTAAGAGTGTGAGGTTTGCTTATTCTTCTAACTTGAAGGTTGAGGCAATTGCTATTAAAAAGGGTCTGCAATATTGTTTAGATAAACAGTTTCATCAAATAATCATTAAGACTAACTCTTCATTGATGGTTAATATTCTTAATTGAGAATGGTATTCTACATGGAGTGTGACAATGGAAGTGAACTCCATCAATAGAATCAGAAATACAAAATCAGCAAGAGTAGAATACTCATTCGAGGAGGGAAATACTCTTGGTGAGTTTTTTTCCTAACCTAGTGTTTGTTTTTGTAGGTACTTATGAGTTCACTTATTTTTCAGGAAGTCCTAGCAGCAACCAAGAAGATAATAAATTCTGACAAAAGTAACACTCTATATATAAGAATCAAGCAGACAAACTCTTTGAGTTATAATTAGATTCTCCCAGTTTACAAGTATCAAATAACAATCAGACATACAAGTATTGATAAGAAGCATGCAAAAGTTTACAATTGATGCATAACTATAACAAACTTTTAAAGTATGAAGTTATTTCGGTTGGTTAACAGCATCACACATCTGGTGAGAGCATAGTGGTGTCCAAAATGGTACGAAACCAGGGCTTGAATGGTGTATTCAATTTGTTGATATATCCTATTTGCTTCCATCACATATATGATATCTCCAAAAGATTTTGGCAGTGCCATATATCATATAAGCAAAATTGAGTTAGTTGTCCTTCAAAGGTCTAAAATTTAAATGGTAGTATTAATCTCTTTGTGGGATTCAACCCATTAAAGATTACACTAGAGAAAAAGATTTCTAATTCATATATATTGCTTAACAAATCTTACTTGGAGCAATTTATAGCTTCCTTTTTTTGGGCTAACAAGCATTGGAGTCGAATTTGATATGGATCTACTATAGATGGCACCCAAGATCATATTGGGAGGCAATCTCCATAGATTCTGTTCCAAAAATTTTGAAGTTGGCTGAGCTCCTCGTTAGATGGCACCAACAATGTCCATAAATGGTTGATTTGATAGTCAGCTTGGTGAAAGAGCTACTAGTAGCTGAAATGAAGGATATGCGATTTTTGAAGTTAATTTCTCCGGCAGCTGGTGCTTGGAGTTCATCCAAGGCGGCGGATGGAAATGGCATGAGAAGCTGACTCTCCATTTCTTCTTTGGTTGCCTTTTTTAGTTCTTTTTTATTTTAATAAAAAAAAGGTTCATGGGCCTTAATTTAATTTTAAAAATAAATAAATAAATACCCCCTCTCTTATTCAATTGTTTTCAACATATTCTCTCAATTTCTCTACTATTCTAACTTTCAAGAATTCAATCTTTAATTTCAAATATTTCAACTTCCTCCTTTGAAGTTCTGAACCCAATTTTTAAATCTTAATTATCAATTACTTTATTAGTTATTAATTTATTAATTCTTTTAAAGTGATAGAATGATTATTACTACAATATCACTTATTAGTTACTCCATTACTTATTATTATTAGTTATTAACTAAGTATTTTTCTTAAAGTGCTAATAAGATTATTATTACAATATTGCTTATATAACTTATTATAATTTATTATTTCTCTTAAAGTACTAGCAAGATTATTATTACAATATTACTTTTAAGTTGTTGCTTATTACTTATTATTAATAGTTAATAGTAAATACTTATATGCAATAGTTATTAGTCAATTATTATTTGATTTATTTGGTAACTCAATAATCAAAAGCATCAAGGATTAAGTATCACTATCAACTGATCAAGTGCAATTGTGCTACCCTACTAAAAAGCAATATGTACACTAGTCGTGAAACTAAGTGGAAGTAATAATAAGAAACAAGAAGGGTCCATAGCATAGATAGGTATAAAACGGTTGAAATATACAAAGATGGTCCAAAAGTTACAAAGAAAGACAAAGCTATACACATGAACCAACCCCGGATCTGGTACCACCGATACAATGATGTATATGTACAGAAAGGACTATGTACATAAGATTTGTCTACTCAAAACACAAAATATATAGACAATACAAAATAATAGGAAAAATAGTAATCTTCGGATACCAAGAATTCATTACAGGGCAAATCATCCATGGCAACAGAAGATTTGGACTCAACTAGGGTGGCTCTAACACACCCCAAAAACACGAGTCAGGAAGGCACCACCAAAATCAGCCGATATGTAAGCCAACATTTATCCCAGAACGAAAAGTAACAACCACATTAGGAAGAAGAAATAACCAACGAGAAGATGAAAACAACATAAGGAAAAGATAGAAGAAAGAAGGAAATGATATAAATATATACAAAACCAAATGATCTAATCCCATAACCTAGTGGATGAAGGTACAAAAGCAACTATAAAGAGTACAAGCTACAAAATAAAAAGAACAAGTGCAATTTTTTCTCGAATACAAAAGACTAGTCAAAACCATATACAAATGGATATGAGAAAAATAGGATGTCATTTGATCACCCTTAGTCTTTGGAAGTCCTCACAGAAGGCCAATATTCAACATTATCGACATGCACTCGGTTCTGCATCAAGAAACCATATGTAGAGTTTAGCATGGGTACTAAAACAACTGGTACCCAGTAGGCATCATAGGCCAACCGATCTTGGAAAGAAAATACACACTGAAAAGCAAGGAAATAAATGGTGACTAGAGGCTAGATAAATGAAGCAATAGTGGAAAATCTTAACTACAAGGATCACGAATCTAGACTAAAAAATGCAATAAAGTAAAACAACTATCATCAATC
The DNA here is from genome assembly GCF_019186545.1 of Solanum stenotomum. NCBI lineage: Eukaryota > Viridiplantae > Streptophyta > Magnoliopsida > Solanales > Solanaceae > Solanum > Solanum stenotomum. The sequence continues at coordinate 37,685,504 of NC_064290.1, forward strand.
TAATTGGGCTCCATAGGCCTAGAAGGTACACTCAAGGATAATTGGAAAGTAAATAATTCAAACAGACCTTATAACCAAGATGAGTCCACAAAATAGCAGGACTCATACCCGACTAAAAGAAGTTTTCCAAGATTCAAAGCGATGTTGGTGGAAATGCGCTAGGGCCTCGAACTGCGTCTAGTAAAAAAGTTATAGGGCCTCGAGTTATGGCTAATTGACTCCGAGTTTCTCCAAAACCACAAGCTCATCATCATGCAAGAATATGCCATAGATCGAAACCACCTTCACAATCATTAGGGACCAACTCCAGCTCGAAACCCGTAGCCCAATTGAATATCATAAGTAAGGCTTGAAATCTCATTTAAAATACACCAGCGAATAATTATAGGGAAGTTATGGATGAAAGATATATGAGTTGAGTTGTTTTTTAGTTAGTGGTGCCTTCTTCCATACATCAGTCTGCTACATAAGTCTACAAGGAGCTAAACCGTTCAAAGTGGCATTGGAGGATTTCTAAGGCATAACGGCTCCTAAATAGAAAATCTAAGGAAATCACTAGGCTTTGCTTAGTCTATGTCTAAGAATAGGTAACAATAAACAATCAAAGAAGGTATGAAGCTAAAACATGGAAACACAACAACACAACAATGGTAGACATGCTTAAATTTCCCAAAAATTGCTCGAATAAAAAAGTTAAGGCAAAGTGTTGACCAGCTAAACATGATGCATGCTAGAAACCCCTCCCAAAACTAGATAAAAACATATAAATATAAACAGAACCTTAACCAATGATTGATGACCTACGTCAAAACCAATCACGCACGGTCCAGAATAACCTAAACTGAAACCTTACCCTTCTAAAGTACCTCTGATTGTTATCATGCTATTAAGTAAATGGTCATGACATCAATACAAACATTGTGACACCCAATTCACAATAATTGAAGATGTAACAAAAAATAATTATAAAATGGTATTATGTGATCCACATGGAAAATCACTTATTTGACTATTTATAGGTTTGGTTCAACTCAATGAGCTCGTGCCTAAAAAATGGGCACATTATGAGCCTAATTGGAGCTGAAATAGTTCATGCAACATTATGAGTCATAAAACATCATGAAAAAGGGGAGAAAGGTCTTTGGGACGAACATTTACCTATAATATGAGCCCCCAATGCAACCCAATGATCATAACACAAGATTCGAAATATTCCCAAAAAAAAAACAATACCACCAAATATAAGCTCAAATAGAGCTCTAATAATAAAAAACTATCAAACTTTGAATGTTGAACAATGAACTAATTTTTGACGTATAACTACAAGTGATGGCTCCTAAAGCGGTCAGTTGGTCACTTAAGCAGCCTTGCTTAAGTGGCACAATTACCGTTAAAGCGGCAAAGCTCACATTGGAGGCCTGGTAAAGCGGCTCCCTAACCACTTAAGTGACTACCGCTTAAAGAGGCAAGAGCTACTTAAGCGGCTACCACTTAAGAGGTACAAGGGTAGCTTGGGAAGATGCACCAACTCAGGCACCAAAAAATTATTCTATGTCGTAATGAACTCAATTTGAGTTCTCAGGATTGGTTCAAAAACCCAAGTATGAAAAGACACTTTGCTTCCTCACCAAATTCGACATTTTGGATTTAATGGAGATGTCAAAAAATCTAATTGAGGTCGTCTTGAGAAAAACTGGGTCCCTTTCACGACCCTGTCACGACCCAACTTCCCGAGTCATGATGGCATCTTCTATAACCCACCAGTAGGTATGCCAAACCGTACTCTGAACGACAAATAATGAGACTAGGGTAAAACTAAACAGAAGATAACATTAGCAATAACTAAAGACAGAAATAGAAAAAAAAACAGAAACTATATATAATGGATACCTTCCCAGAACCTAGAAGTCATGAGTATAGAGCTTTCTAACAAGAATAAATACATGTACCAAAAGTTGATCACAATAAGCCATCTCAAAGGCAAAATAGAAGCAAACATATGCACAGAAGGAGGCAGGCTGATCCAGGACGTCAAGTACTCTCACCTTCATTTCTGATATCCCTAAGCTGCAAAGATGGAACAAACAAACATTGTTGATAGGTGGTACTAGGACCCGCATCATGAAATGTTGCAGAGTGTAACATAAATACCGAAATAAGGTGCTTAGTATGCATAACAAGACGACCGAGCAAGAAAGGTAAAAACAATCTGAAAAAATAGAATCTAGATACATACAGAAGCCAAAGAGGATATGAAACAAAGGCACGCGTGTATACCAACAGTAAATCTAAGTACAACTAAACTAAACATAACTGGAACCCATAAGCCTAGAAGGTACACTGGTATGTAGGTTTAAATAAAAGTTGAACGAACCCCCTAAGCCCGACATGTATAAAGAATAGCTCAGTCTACATGAAAGAAGAGTAACCTAGATCCGAATCCTAGAACATTAGTCGGGGATCCCAGCCCAAGTCCAATAAAAGTTAATCGGGTCTCAAACCCAAAGTGATAACATCTGGGCCTCAAACCCAAAACATCAGTTTTAAGCTGGAAATAACGGCCTTGAACCATAGAACGTCAACATCGGACTGGAAATAACGTACTCGAATGATAATACATTGGCCTAGAATGGGAAATAATCAATGTAACCAACCAACTCATAACCCAACTAATAAGAGTGTCAATGGTGTGTCAATTCCAAGGAGAATCCCAATGTCAAGTGAAGTCATCGTGGAACACCGTCCACCCTAAGGAATCAATAGAAGGCTACCAACCTAGTACAACTAATCTCCAATTGACGTGATAGTACCACACTCGAGTAATACGTCAGAGCATAGAAATAAGAAGAGTGAGGATAGAAGAGCTAACAAGCTGCGTAAATGCCTAAACTAAAAATCATACTATCAGACCCAAGTCTGTTATTCCATTCTACAAGGACCTAGTCCGTGTGAGCAGCGTCGGAGACATACAAAATTCACAAGGTTTATAAGTCTAAGGCAAAACTAGTACATGTTTCAAGAAACAAGTAGCAAAACAAGTAAATCCCATAACATGCGACAACACACATACAACCCTCTACCAACATGGTACTACCCTCGAAAACAGTAGTAATCAACCCTAAGTCGTGGTTTCTAAGAATAAAAGAAGAAATAACTAGGTACCCGCCCCCAATTCACATTAATCGTCATGAATTTACACATTCATGCTCAATCTAATTAGAAAGGAAGTTGTAGCCTACCTCTAGGGCGACCAGGCGTGCTCCAAATCACAAGGCTGGAGATTTGCCCTTCTGAACGGCCTCTAAACGCTACCATGCTATAAAAAATAAGATCACAATGTCAATACGGTCGTGGAGACACTAATATCACCCAAAACAGAGACGGACCAATTTTAGATTCAAATGGAAATAGCTAAGATAATATTTTTTCATTTCCTTTTTGTCCATATGATATGGATTTTAGAGTCGGCAATTTGGAATTTTTTAGATCAATTTCTTAAAATTTGTGGTTAGTCAAAAAGAGAATTTTTTTTAAATAAAAAAACTACCAAAAATAATGAATATATGTATATTCATGTCTGGTTTGATGAAGTTTTTGTGCTTTTTTATTTGTTCTCTTTCATGAAACAATGTCCTCCAAATATGAGCTTCACGAAAATGAGGCAATCGAAAAACCCTCATGAATTACAAGAGTCATGAAATCCACCAACCTAGTGGGATATTATTATTATGTTTTCTTGCCTCGTGTTGTACGTATTTACATGAAGAATAGTGACGACATAGACTAGTCAAGTGATGAGGATGAAAATCTTCTAGGAGAGAACTCTAAGAGATATGAAGAATGTGTAAAGAAATTATCATCAAAAATAGAAAGACCATGGTCTTTTCAAAGAGAATGTTGTCCAAAGAGAAGAAAGATGCAAAGCTGCTCCAAGAAAATGTAAAGATGTACAAGGAAGTTACACAACGAAAATGGAGATGGGGAGAAATATTTGAGATGGAAGAAAGAATGCTCGATGTTGGTAAGGAACTTTTGACACTATTGTAGAAGCTATTTTTTCTTATGAAAAGGAGACCATTAAAATAAGAGTTGCTAATTATTTGACAAACATTCTTGAGCCATCACCATAAGAAATCAAATCCATTAATATTTTGCATGTCGAAGGGTAGTACAATTGCACTTGATTAAATGGCGAACAAAGGTGCAATTGTAATTGTGCTTCCATCCAACAGGCAGGATCTTAATGGAATTGATTTCTTATGGTGGTGGATCAAGAATATATGTCAAATAATTAGCAACTCTTCATGTAATGGTCGCCTTTTCATAAGCCAAAATAGCTTCTACACTAGTGTCAATAGTTTCTAACCGACATCAAGCATTCTTTCTTACATCTCGAATCTCTACTCCCCACCTCCATTTTTGTCATGTAACTTCCTTGTACTTCTTTACATTTTCTTGGAGCGGCTTTGTATCTTTATTCTCTTTGGACGACATCCTCTTTGAAAAGACCTTGGTCTTTCCATCTTTGATGATAATTTCTTTACACATTCTTTTATGTCTCTTGGAGTTCTCTCCTTGGAGATTTTTCTCCTCATCACTTGATGAGTTTGTGTTGTCATTGTTCTTCATGTAAATACATATAACACGAGGCAAGGCAACAAAATATTAGTACACTAGGTTGGTGGATTTTATGACTCTTGCAATTTTTAAGGATTACTCGATTGCCTCATTTTCGTGAAGCTCATATTTGGAGGACGTTGTTTCATGAAAGGTAACAAACAAAAAAGCATAAAAATTTCATCAAACCAGATATGAATATACACTTTGTTAATGATAAGAAATTCTTTATTTTTGTAGTCTCTTTATTTAAATTGTTTTCTCCTTTTGACATACCAGAAATTTTAAGGAAACTAAACGAAAAAAATCCAAATTTCCGAATCTAAAATTTCATATCATATGGTAAAAAGTGAAATGAAAAAATAATTTTCCCAGCCTCAGTTTATGTGGCATTTTTTGAGTTCCAAAAGTCAATAGAGTTTCACCGCAACTTTTTCATTCAACTTTCAAATATTTAGAATTGTCAATTATTGAGAATTATAGCACTTTTAACATAGGTTCCAAATATATAATTTCATATTAAAAACCAAAAATGTTCTATATCTGAATTTACTATCACAACGTAGAATTTGACACTCGAAGTTCAAGTTATGCCATATAAATTGAAGTGGAGACACTATTAAAGAATATGTTTCCCTAATAAACATGTTTTTGATCAACGAGTGAACATACTTTTCTGACAGTTGTACAAGATTCCATTGGATGGAAATGAGTTGTATTGCCTTTTTACCATTGTTTTAAAAATGACGGTCTTTTCAGATTTCTTACATGTATAAATGACTATCTCTTATAAAGAAGGTCATTAAACTAAAAGAAATTTGTTGAAGGAATGAAAATCATTTCTCCCTGAATTTTATATCCACAATCACAAATGAAGAATTCAAAATTTACATGAAATGAGGTATCTTGCCTTTTTTACAATTGGAATAGAAGAAAATAATTATTTTAGATTTCTTATATATAACAATGATGACCTTTTCCATTTTAAACTAATGTTCTTTTAGCGCCTTTTTGTTATTGTTGTTGCGAGGCCAGAAAAACTTATTTTGAGAAAAAAAATTAAGTGTTTGGTAAATCAATAAAACTGCTTGTAAATGAAAGCATAAGTGATTTTTCTATTGTTGGAAAGAAGTTAAAAATTTCTGCATCTTAAAATAGGCAGAAGCAAATGCAAAAAGAAAAAAATATTTTTTCAAGGCTACAATATCTCTTCCATATATACATATTTACAAATATATTTCTTATTAATTAATTATCATATCTCATACAAGGATTTTTATTTTTGTTTTAATAATATAAAATTTTATTTTATTTTTGTTTTAATAGTATAAAGTTTTATTTTATATTTGTTTTAATAGTATAAAGTTTTATTTTATTTTATGTTTATATATTATTATTTTACATTTTATATATGATTTTATGTATTATTTTAAGAATTGGAAAAAAACGTAACAACAAAAATTTTGCAAGATTAGAAAAGAGAAAAAATTAACATAAAAGATTTTAGCCCTCTCAAAAAAATATAATATTGATTGAAAATTTAAATATGTAAATTTTATTTGAATAAAAATAAAAAATTTATTAAATTTTTAACAATAGACATCTTAAATAATTTCTATCTATAAAATAATCTTAATACTAAAAGCACATTAATACTCATTTTTCTTTATAATTTGACTCTCAAAAGAACTTTTGAAAAGGATTAGCTAAACACAATTTATTTGTCAAAAACAATTTTCAAAAGAATTAGCCAAACACAACCTGTTTAAAAGAGCTTCTAAAAATAAGCAGTTTTGGGCATGAATGTCAAACATATTCTAAATTATAGAAAGTCTATAAAACTAAAAAGAATTTTGTAAAGGATTAAAAAAAAACATTTCTCCCTAACTCATTAAGAATTCTAGATTCACTTTTGTTTCGTCATTTCTCTAAAGTTTCAAATAGAAAATTTCCACACATTAAGGATGTCACAAGTACATAACATTCAATTTTATATATTTCAAAAAATAAAATACTCAAAAACAAAGAGAACTAAAGTAGTAGAATCTACTTATATATAAGTTTTAAAATATTCTTATAGAAGCACACATAGAAACGAGGAACGAGATTTCTTGACTTCTTAAAATTTGAATAGGAGAAAACATTTTATTCAGATCACTTACATATAAAAGATGAAGATATCTTATAAAAAGGAAATAAAGCTAAAAAAAATTGTAAAGCACTAGAAAATTATTTCATATTGAAACACATAGAAACATACATGTCACACATAGATTAATTCACAAAAGTAAATGGTGGCCCCAAAAAGAAATAGAAGCTGAAAATTTAGCATACCTTAAAAACAAACCCAAGAGTTCTTAGACAAATTAGAAATTCTAATCTTTTGTCTTACTTTTAACTTTTTTGCAGTTTGATATCATTTATATCATTCAAACATAGGGCGACAGTCGGGTCAGATCGACGCAAAATTGACTCAGAGCAATAGTAGCCCAAATCAAGCCGACCTAAGACTAAAGGAGAGGATGATTTTCTAATGAATCTGATATTAAAAATCAGATCTTTTACAATTACTTTGAATTATGTGGGGCCGGCTAATGGTTTAAAAAAATTAAATCTGATTTTCTGTTTTTCTAAAAAAATTCTAAAAAAAACCTCCCCATTAATCTATAGATAAATTTTCCAAGAGGTCAATTTCTTATAAATATCTAGGTTGTCCAGTTTCTCATACCAGGAAAAAAAAAATATTATGCATATCTTATCACAAGGGTAAAAAATAAGCTTCAATCTTGGAAAGGTAATATTATATCATATGGAGGTAAGGAGTTGTTGCTCAACAATGTTCTTCAAAGTATCCTTATACATATTTTAACTGCAATAGTACCCCCTAAATGTGTTATTAGGGAACTTCATAAATCTTTGCCAAATTCTTTTGGGGAAATAAGGATTCTGGCAAGGCAAGCATTGGGCTTCTTGGGACAATGCATGTCTCCCAAAGATACAAAGAGGTTTAGGGTTCAGGTCATTGTTTGATGTTTCTTAGGCTATGTATGTGAAACTTTGGTGGAGATTCAGGACACAAAGATCTTTGTGGTCCAATTTATTTTAGAACAAATATTGCAAGAAACAAATTCCAACTCTTGTCCAGTGGAAGGGTGGCTCTCAGGTGTGGAAATATGTGCTTATTATGAGGGATATAGTAGAAAAAATCTATGGTGGAAACTTCAAGGAGGTACATCTAGTACTTGGTATGATAATTAGACCAAGCTTGGTCCTTTATTTCTTCACCAATCTAAAGTACAAAGTTGTAATCCCTTGATAGACATTGGTGCTTTCTTGAGTGAACATGGTTGGGATTATGACACTATGCTTGATCTTCTACCCCCAATGTTGTTGAAAATGTTAGGCTTTGGATAGATCATGTGAGGCAGTCTAATCAAATTGATAAACTTTGGTGGTTACAAACTAGTTACTGTGAAGAGTGTCTGGGAACTTATAAGAAATACGTCTGCTCAATAATACTCTTTTAAGAATATTTGGGTAAAAGGTTTTCCTTTCAAGACCTTTTTCTTTTGGTGGAGAGTTTGGACGGCTAAAGTACCTGTTGCAGCAGTCATGGCTACCTTGTTTTCTATTATCTCTCAACTTTGTACTTGTTGCTTAAATCTTACAAGAAACTATTGAATATTTATTTTTACAAATTTAAGTGGCCTTTAGTTTGTAGAGGTATTATACACAGGTAGCAGGGATTGAAGGCCCTTTCCTATAGGTGAGACGGGCTTTAAAGAAATGGTGGGATACTAATGCAAATTACAGACTAAAAGAGGTGTATAATGCCATTTTGATTCTCATTCTATGATTTCTTTGGAAGAGTAGATTCACAATATTACATGGAGGATCTTATTCTAAAGGAAAGATTTTCTAGGAAATTAATTAAGGTTTAACTGGGATTTGAATACTACACAAACTTGGCCTCATATAGTTGCTCAGTTTGTTAACTACATGCCAAGTTTCCATCACAAAATTGTCAGATGGTCTCCTCCTCCTACTGGATGGTCAAAATGTAACACAGATGGGGATTTCAAGGGTAATCCTGGTCCTAGTTCTGTTGCTTTCTGTGTGAGGGATCATAATGGTAATCTTGTAGGAGCTAAGGGTGTGAGGTTGGCTGATTCTTCTAACTTGAAGGTTGAGGCAATTGCGATTAAACATGGTCTGCAATACTTTTTGGATAAACATTTTCATCAAATAATCATTGAGACTGACTCTTTATCGATGGTTAACATTCTTAATGGAGAATGGTATTCTCCTTGGAGTGTGACAATGGAGGTCAACTACATCAATAGAATCGCAAATACTATATTAGTAAGAGTACAACACTCCTTCAGGGAGGGAAATACTCTTTCTCATTTTTTTGCTAACCTAGCGTTTGTTTTTGTAGGTACTTATGAGTTTATTTCTTTTCAGGAAGTCCCAGCAACAACCAAAAAGATAATAAATTTTGACAAAAGTGACACTCCATAGATAAGAATCAAGCAGTCAGACTCTCTAAGTTATAATTAGATTCTCACAGTTCACAAGTATCAAATAACAGTAAGACATACAAGTATCGATAAGAAGCATGAAGGAGTTCATAATTGATGCATATCTATAACAAACTTTTCAAGTCTGAAGTTATTTCGGTTGGTTAACAGTATCACGCACCTGGTGAGAGCATAGAGGTGCCAAAATGGTACGAAACCAGGAATTGAATGGTGTATTCAATTTGTTGATATATCCTATTTGCTTTTGTCGCAGATCGGATATCTCCAAAAGATTTTTGTAGTCCCATGTATCATAAAAGCAAAATTGAGTTAGTTGTCCGATTCAAAGGTCTAAAATTTAGATGGTGGTATCAATATTTTTGTGGGATTCAACCCATCAAATATTAGACTAGAGAAAAAGATTTCTAATTCATATATAATGCTTAACAAATCTTACCTAGAGAAATTTAAAACTTCCTTATTTGCACTAACAAATACATTGAAGTCGAATTTGATATGGATCAAGTGTAGATGGAACCCAAGATTAGATTGGGAGGCAATCCCCATAGATTCTCATCCAGAATATTTGAAGTTGGCCAAGGTCCTCGTGAGATGGAACCAACAATGTCCATCAATGGTTGATTTGAAAGTCATCTTCGTGAAGAGCATGTAGTAGCTTGAATGAAGGATATGTGATTTCTAAAGTTGATTTCTCCGGCAGCTCGTTCTTGCACTCATCCAAGTCGGCGAATCGAGATCGCATAAGAAGCGGACTCTCTATTTCCTCTTTGGTTGCCTTTTTTTGTTGTCTCTCTCTTTTAGCTTTTTTGCTTATTTTCTTTGGTCATTCTTTTTTATTTTAGTACAAAAAAAAAGGTTCATGGGCCTCACATTAATTTTAAAATAAACAAATCCCCCTCGCTTATTCATACTTATTCAACATATTCTCTCAATTTCTCTACTATTTCAACTTTCAAGAATTCAATTTGTAATTTCAAATATTTCAACTTCCTCATCAACTCAATTCTTCAATCTCAATTATCAATTCCTTTATTAGTTATTAATTTATTAATTCTCTTGAAGTGCTAGAATGATTATTATTACAATATCACTTATTAGTTACTCCATTACTTATTATTATTAGTTATTAACTTATTATTTCTCTTAAAGTGCTAATAAGATTATTATTACAGTATTGCTTATATAACTTATTATAATTTATTATTTCTCTTAAAGTGCTAGCAAGATTATTACTACAGTATTACTTATGACTTATTATAAGTAGTCAATACTGAATACTTATAAGTTATAGTTATTAGTAAATTATCATTTTGATTTATGTGGTAACTCAATAATCAAAAGTATCATAGATTAAGTATCACTATCAACTAATCAAGTGCAATTGTTCTACCCCGCTAAAAAACAATATGTACACTCTATGTGAAACTAAGTGGAAGCAATAATAAGAAGAAAAAAAGGGTCCATAATACAGATAGGTATAAAACGGTAAAAATATACGAGGATGGTCCGAAAGTGACAGAGAAAGACAAAGCTATACACAAGAACCAACCCTGGACTTGGTGTCACCGGTACAATGGTGTATATGTAAAGAAAGGACTATATACATAAGATATGTCTACTCAAAATACAAACTATATAGACGGTACAAAATAATAGGGGAAACAGTAATCTTCGGATGCCAAGAGTTCACCATAGAGAAAATCATTCGTAGCCACGGAAGATCTGAACTCAACGAGGGTGGTTCTGACACACCCCAAGAACTCGAGTCATGAAGGCACCAACCAAAACCCATCGGTATGTAAACCAATATTTATCCCAGAATGACAACTAACAACCATATTAGGAATAATCAATAACTAACAAGAAGATGAAAACAATATAAGGAAAACATAGAAGAAAGAAGAAAATGACATGAATATATACAAAATCAAATGATCGAATCCCATAACCTGGTGGACGAAGGTACAAAAGCTACTATAAAGAGTACAAGCTACAAAATAAAAAGAATAAGTACAGATTTTTCTCGAATAAAAAAGACTAGTCAAAACTATATACAAATGGATATGAGTAAAATAGGATGCTATTTGGCCACCCTTAGTCTTCGAAAGTCCTCACAAAAGGTCATAATTAAACATTATCGACAGGCTCTCAGTTCTTCATCAAGAAAACAGATGTAGAGTATAACATGGGTACTAAAACAACAGGTATCCAGTAGACATATAGGCCTACTAAGCTTGGAAAGAAAATACATACTGAAAAGCGAGGAAATAAATGATGACTATAGGACGGATAAATGAAGCAATAGTGGAATCTTTTAAATATAAAGATCACGAATCTAGACTAAATGAAGAAATAAAGTAAAACAACTATCTACACTATAATTGGACCTCATAAGTTCAGAAGGTGCACTCAAGGACAATTGGAAAGTAAATAACCCAAACACACCCCGTTAACCATGATAATTACACAAAAGAGGTAAAGATATCCCTTACTAAGACTAAGATGAGATATACTCTCGAAATTAAATAGAAAAGCCAAGACCTGAACAACAAGGAAGACGTCCCAAAGTACCCAATGAAACAACAATGTCAGGACTCATACCTGACTAATAAAAGGGTGCCAAGATTCAAACCGGGGTTGTGGAAATGCTCCAGGGCCTCAAACCGTGTCTAGTAAAAATGCTATAGGGCCTCGAACTGTGGCTAATAGACTCTAAGTTTCTCAAAAATCACAAGCTCATCATCATGCAGGACTATACCATATATCGAAACCACCTTCATAATCACTAGGGACCAAATCCAGCTCGAAACCCAAGGCTCGATTGAAACAGCTAAAGTGGAAAATCTCACGCTAGAGGCCTACTAGAGTATCTCCCTAACCGCTTAAGTGACTACCGCTTAAATGAGGCAAGGGTCGCTTAAGCGACTACCACTCAAGAGGTACTAGGGTAGCTTGGGCAGATGCACCAACACAGGAAAAAAAATTACGCTATGTCCTAATGGACTCCATTCAAGTTCTCAGGATTGGTTCGACAACCCACGCATGCAAAAACATTGAACTACGTCATGAAATTTGACATTTTGGATTTAATAGAGATGTCAAAACATCCAATAGAGGTCGTCTTGACAAAAAGTGGGTGCCTTTCTCACCAGTAGGTAAGCCAGTACTCATAACGACAAATAATGAGTACTAGGGTAACACTAAACAGAAAATAACACTAACAATAAGAAAAGACAAAAACAAAAGAAAACCCAAAACTATATATAATAGATACCTTCCCAGAACCTGGAAGTCACGAGTATAGAGCTTTCTAACAAGAATAAAAAAAAAGTCCCAAAATTGGACCACAACAGGCCATCTCAAAGGCAAAAAACAAACAAACATATGTACGGAAAAGATAGGCTGATCCAGGACACCAAGTGATTACCCTCGTCTTTGACATCCCTAAGCTACAAAAACGACATGAACAATCACAGCAGGTAGCTGGTACTAGGATCTGCATCATGAAAAGATTCAGAGTGTAGCATAAGTACCAAAATAAGGTACTTAATATGCATCATAGGCCAACAAAGTAAGAAAGGTAAAAACAATCTAAAAACATAGAATCTAGATACATACAGAGGCCAAAGCGGATATGAAACAAAGGCACACAAGCATATCAAAAGTAAATCTAAGTAAAACTAAACTAAACCTAACTGGAACCCATAAGTCTGGAAGGTACACCCGTGTGAAGGTTTAAATAAAACCCGAATGGACCCCATAAGCCCGGCAGGTACAAAGAATAGCTAAGTCTACAAGAAAGAAGAGTAACCTAGATCTGAATCCTAGAACATTAGTCGGGGCTCCCATCCAAACTCCAATAAAAGTCTTCGGGGTCTTGAACCCAAAGTGATAGCATCTGGGCCTCGAACCCAAAACATCAATTTCAAGATGGAAATAACTGCCTCAAACAATAGAACGTTAGCCTCAAACCAAAAATAACAGCCTCAAATCATAATACATCGACCTCAAATGAGAAATAATCACTGTAACCAACCAACTCATAATCCAACTAGCAAGAGTGCCAGGGTGTGTTAATTCCAAGGAGAATCCCAATGTCAAGTTAAGACATCGTGAAACGCCATCCACCCCGAGTATTAACAGAAGGCTACCAACCTAGTACAACTCAATCTTCAATTGAAGACAAAGTATAACCCTCCAGTAACACCTCAGACCCATAGAAATTAGGAGAGTGGGGATAGAAGAGCAAACAAGTTGCGTAAATGCCTAAACTAAGAATCATACTATGATACCCAAGTCTGCTATTCCATTCTAGAAGGACCTAGTTCGTCTGAGCCGCATCGGAGACATACAAAAATCACAAGGTTCACAAGTCTATGGCAACACTAGTCTATCCTAGACTAAGGCCAAACATGCTTCGACAAACAAGTAATAAAACAAGTAAATCACATAGCATGCGACAACAAACATACAACCCTCTACCAACATGGTACTACCCTCAAACAATAGTAATCAACCATAAATCATGGTTTCTAATAATAAAAGTATAAATAACTAGGTACCCACCCCCAATTCACACTAATTATCATAAATTTACACATGCATGCTCAATCTAATTAGAAAGGAAGTTGTAGCATACCTATAGGTCGACCGCGCGTGCTCCAAATCACAGGGCTGGAGATTTTCCCTTTCGAACATCCTAAGCATGCTACCACACTATTAAAAATTGGATCACAATGTCATTATGGTCGTAGAGACACTAAAATCACACAAAACGGAGACAAACCAATTTTATAGTCAAATGGAAATCATGGAATCAGTGTCTGGAACTTACTCTGTCAAAAGGTCCTAAACTATGCCTTGAACTTGTGTCCCAAAATAGAACAAATTTGAGGCATGAAAATCAGCTAACACAACAACACAAGGAAACCTCAAATCAAAGAGAAATGGCAGCATCTTATCGAAAATATTCACCTTGAACAAAGTTTCATTGACACAATCTAATCACTTCACTACGTAGCTCTAAAAATTATGAGAGCGTTGGAATTTGAATCACAAAAATTGCAGTTTGGATGGAGGAGAAATCATAAAAATGTTAAATAAGCCAAGGCTGCCTTGCGACCGCCTTAAATAGGCCAGACAGCAGAACAGCGCAAACGCACATGCCATATGTCATCTACAAATGTGTCGCCTACGTGCAAACACGCATGCCATCCGCAAACATGGCCATGGACGCACGAACATAAGCATGCCTCAATTGACAGAACAAGAGCTAAGGCTAAAAATCTTCGACGTAATACCCCGAACTCGTTTAGAACCCTGTCCGCGCAAATGAAATATGCTACCCCATTAGAATCGGTATTTCGTACTCAACACAACCATCAAAACTTCCATCCAAGGTCTTCTTGATGAAAAGTGGGTCCCACACCCAATTTTTATTTTAAGCCAAATTCCACAAAAGGGCCTTCGAATTAGCCTGGAAGCCTCAGGAGTCATATTGACTATGCTACTAGTATAAAATGACTTTTCTCAAGCTAATGGAATTGTCAGAATTGGATTCTTAGGTCATCTTCCTTAAATTCTAATAAAAAATTATCATTCAAGGTTCAAAAGCTCCCAAAACACTAAAGTTTGCATTAAAACTAAACGAACGACCAGGTGATTGAGCTTTTAGTCCCATGGGTAGCTATCGGAAATATCTAACCAATAAACATGAGGCATAAACATAGAAAAGACATGGAGGTCATTAGAACATCCACTAGTAATAAGTACTTTTGTCCATGAATGTAATAGTCAACAAGTACCTAAAGGCTCAAACAAGCCAAGGAAATGCACCCATTTATCATGATTGATTTCCAAGGTAGCCTCCTCGATTGGATGATGCCTGCAACTGACCTTGACCACATGAATGGCTATCAAGCGCAAGCACCACATATCTCTAGCAAGAACGGGAACTGACTCCTCTACGAAGGTCAAGCGATCGTCCAACTATACTACATCATACTGAAGTGCATATGACTCATCAGGAACATACCGGCGCAACATCAAAACATGAAAGACTAGGTGGATAAATGAGAACATCGACGACAAAGATAACTCATAAGCAACCTCTCCAACTGTCTGAAGGATCTCAAAAGGCCCAATATACTTAGGGCTAAGCTTCCCCCACCTTGAGAATTTCATCACTCCCGTAATGGGCGACAGATAGAGGAAAACTCTATCACCAACTAAAAACCTAAACGACCGCCGCCTAGTATCAAAATAACTCTTGTGCCTACTTTGCGCTGTCCAATGTCTATTCTGAATCACCCTCACCTGTTTCATAACCTCCTGAATCAGGTCTGTACCATGAGGTCTAGGCTCTATAGACTCAAACCAACCAACCAGAAAGCGACAACACCTACCATATAAGGCCTCAAATGGGGCCATCTGGATGCTAGAATGGTAGTCGTTGTTGTACGCAAACTCCGTCAAAAGAAAGAACTAGTCCCACTAACCTTCGAACTCTAAAACACCAGCCCCTAACATCTCCTCAGGGATCTGAATTATACGCTTCCATTGACTATCAGTCTGCGGATTGAAAGTTATGCTGAGGTCAACACTAGTGTCCAACTCATCCTAAAAAGTCCTCCAAAAGATAGAAGTGAGCGGAGCACGCCAATCTAATTTTATGGATATCACCACACCATGAAGATGAACCATCTCACGAATGTAGATATGGGCCAACCTCTTGACACTGAATGAAGACAGAATAGGGAGAAAGTTTGTTGACTTGGTCAATCGATCAACAAGGACACAAATATTATCAACACCTCTAGAAGTCCAAGGAAAACCTACCACAAAGCCCATAGTGAAACGATCTCACTTCCACTCCGAAATGGGTAATCTCTACGGCTCACCACTACGTCTCAAATGTTCGACCTTCACCTGCTAACAACTTAGGCAACGGGACACATAGTCTAAAATATATCTCCTCATGGTGGCCAAACAGTAATGCTGCCTCAAGTCACGATACATATTTGTGGTGCGGGATGAATGGAATATCTAGAATCATGGGCCTCCCAAAGTATCAATTGAATAAAATCCCCAACTCTTAGAACACAAAAATAACTTGTAAACCTCAAAACCCTATCTGAATCCAAGGTAACCTTACTGGTATCACCTGCTAACCCTCGATCTTGAAGTGCCACCAAGTCCTCATCCTCTAACTTACGGCTACAGATCTAATCAAATAGGGAGGACTAAACTCACACATAGTCTAAGGACTGAATATCCAAAGTAAAAGATTGCTCTACAGTACATAAAAAGGGTAGACTACCCATACTCATTGCCTTCCTACTCAAGGCATTCCCTACCAGGTTCACCTTTCTTGGATAGTAGAAAATAGAGAGCTCATAGTCCTTCATAAGCTCAATCCAGCGACGCTACCTCAAATTAAGATCTTTTTGGCTCATATTGTAGTGAAGACTCCTGTTATCAGTGTAGATCTCACAACAGGCTCCATACAGGTAGTTTTTCCAGATCTTATGTGTGAAAACACCTGCTGCAAACTCCAAGTCATGATTGGGGTAGTTGCAATCATGTATCCAAAGTTATCTCGACCCATAAGCAATAGCCCGGCCGTGTTGCATCAAAACACAACCCAAACCAATGTTTGATGCGTAACAGTAGGCGGTGAAGCACTCTCCCTCAACTGGAAGAGTCAATACAAGAGCAGTAGTCACCAACTCCTTGAGCTTTGGAAAGGTCAACTCACACTCCTAAGGCCACTCAAAAGGAACATCAAGGAGGGTCAATCGGGTAAAAGGTACATCAATGGTAGAGAAGTCTTTCACAAACCATCTATAGTAGCCCGGTAAACCCAAAATGCTCCAAACTTTAGTAACTGATGTGGGCCTAGTCCTGTCACAAATAGCCTCAATCTCCGCTAGATCTACCATGATTCCATCCTTGGACACCACGTGCCCCAAGAATGCAACAAACTCAAGACAAAACTCACTCTTTCAAAACTTGGCGTAAAGTCACTAATCTCTCAAAGTCTGGAGTATAATCCTCATATGTTTCTCATGATCAGTCCTATTTTGCGAGTATACCAAAATATCATCCATGAACACAATGACAAACAAATCAAGATACAACCTTTACACCCGTGTCATCAAGTCCATGAAGGCGGCAAAAGCATTAGTCAACCCAAAAGACATCACTAGGAACTCATAGTGACCATATCGAGTCCAAAATATGGTCATTAGGATGTCCGCTACCTTAATCCTCAATTGATGGTAACCAGACCTTAAATCAATCATTGAAAACATTACTGCACCCTGAAGCTTGTTAAAAATATCATCAATCCTAAGCATGGGGTAACCATTCTTTACCGTCACCTTATTCAACTTTTTATAATTAATACACGGTCACATCGTACCATCCTTCTTCTTCACAAACAGAATGGCACCCCAAGGTTACACATTAAGCCTGATGAACCCTTTACCCATGAGGTCCTAAAGTTGAACACTGAGCTCCCTAAGCTCTAAAGGGGCCATCCGATATGGTGGAATAGAAATAGGTCGAGTACCCAGCTCAAGCTCGATAGAAAAGTCAATATCACATTCTAGGGGTAGGCCAGGTAGGTTAGTAGGAAACACATCCACAAAATCACAGACAACTGGAATGGACTCAACTGGAACAACCTTCCTACTCACATCACACATATGTCAAATAAGACAAACACCCCCTAGCCACTAGCCTCCGACCCTGAACAAAAGAGATCACTCTAACTGGTGCACTGCTAATTGAGCCTGTCACGACCCAGGGGTACCCCCTAGATGTAACACGGCGTACTTGACCCCGAAGGGGTCGCATACAAGCCCTTAGCATATCATAAACATAAAAGTCATAGAATGATGTGGAATTTAAAATTTTATTTACAATCGAAGTCCTTCATAAGAGAGAATGGAAGTCTAGACATTTGTCTCATTTAGCCATCTAATACAATCGAAATCTCAAATAGGGACATAGCCCTTACAATAGTTCTCAAATGAAATATTAAAAGAAACTACTAAGTAAAGATACTCGTCCTCGAATCTTGAGGACTCACCAACTAGCAAAGAGAATTATCTATTCCAAGCTTGAACCAATAGGAGATCACCTTCAAGAACCAAACCCTACACTTATAGAAAATGTAGAAATATGGGTTAGTACAAAAATGCGCTAAGTATGGAAGCCATGCATAAAACCTTTAAATCATGCAAAAAGGGACATTTTAGTTGAAACCATGCTACATGCCAATTAAAACATCATCTTTGAAATAGTTGGAGAACGTACTCCTAAGACAACTCACATATAGCTCATCATAGCATAAAGGATAACAACATAAACATAAGCATAGTCTCCAATCATAGACATAATGCAAACACCAACCATCATAAGACATAGTGTACATACATAATCAAATACCAAAATCATCTCATCACCGTAGAACCATCACATAAGTAACTCTAAGTTATACTTGTGCCATGTACGAATGGTATCCCGTAATGGCATCCCATAATACCACTCATACTAAGTATCCCTTTAAGTCACCATACTCAAGCTCATCAGATATTGGTCTCATCCATAGTCAATAATCATAGACAAGGAAGCATTCATGTTCAATAACTCATACTAAGGAAAGCCACTCATAGCAAGAATCCATATAAAGTATGCATAAATTCATAAATCATCATAAGTAAGAGAGACACACCATGGCCACTCTCAAGGCCTACTTGTGCCATGTATGAATGAAGTCCCATACCCCCACTCACACTAAGTAGAACCTCTTGAGGAACCATAGTACATAACTCATGTTCGTGTTCATAATTCATGTTCTTGTTTATTAAAGGGAATATATCCTTAACCGACATAGACCATGTTAGCTACATGGAATCTGGTGTCGTGTAACCCCACGCCAAAAGAAGGTGTCCTACTTGCCTAAGGTAGAACTAAATGTATTAGCTTTTAGGTGGATCCACTAGCTAAAGACCTATGTGGGCACATAGTTATGTGATAGGGAGATTGCTTCTAGAAACCCGACCTATTGTATTGATGGAGGAGCTTCCATCTCATGAGATTATCTTTAGAGAACCCGACCTCTTGTATTGACGTGAGGGCCTCTACCTCACTTTCCATATCCATTCAGTGCTAAGCATTATTTCCCAAAATTACTTGTTTAGTCTTGAATTGGATTTACATGTTTGTAGGAGTATTTTACCATTCGTTCAACCCAACTCATAAAATAGCTCATAGATTCAAGTAGGTGAGAATGGACTTTCAACCTTAGAATCTTCATTAATATGTGAGGAAAACTTTCACATTATGATCATGTGTTTTATGAGAATAGACTTTCAATCAACACAAGAAGATCATCATAGCCAGAACATATCATGCATAGAAATGTGTAGAGGTGCATATGAGAACTAGACTTTCAATTAACACCATAGCTATATCATAATCATGTTCATTCATGGGGTGTGTGTGTGATTGTCCTTTCAATAACACAACAACATTAGCATCTTATACATTTCTCTCAAAGTGTTCATAAGGTATGTACATAATATCACAACCATTCATAATTCTCATATCTTCCACACAAGCATCATACACCATAATAAATCAACACATCTATCATTCATCATCTTAGACATGGACATAATTGTAATTCAAGTAGTTCATTCATTGCATACATAAGTTCGTGTACTCATATTATAGGTCATGTGGGTAAAGTCC
Source organism: Solanum stenotomum (assembly GCF_019186545.1). Classification (NCBI taxonomy): domain Eukaryota; kingdom Viridiplantae; phylum Streptophyta; class Magnoliopsida; order Solanales; family Solanaceae; genus Solanum; species Solanum stenotomum. The sequence goes on from NC_064290.1 coordinate 37,705,423, forward strand.
TTCCACAATAATACAATATACAATTCAACATACATAATAGCTTCCATCTTAAAAGCCTCACCTTCATAGCTCTTTCATATTAGCTATTACCCTTAAGCCCTAGAAGTCATCTTTATATTACAAGCTTTACTCTCAAGCATTACCTCACATGGTCATCATGTAAACCTAATTCTCAAGGTATATTAACCACATGATTCATTCTTGAACAATTAAAGCCATTTAGTATCATATAAAGTCAATCTCAATACTACTCAACCATGACCCATCATATAAGCCCTAATCAAGTTCATTCATGTCTACAAGCTTTACTTATAAGAAATTCATAGCTAGTTCATCTAATCTGAGGCAATTCATAAATAAATTAATCAATCTTAGAAGATCACATCTAGCCTCTCAATTTGCCTCATTCATGGCACAATATTAAGCTATATCAATTTTTCCCCTAGAATCTTAGGTTAATCAAGAATACATGTATATTCACACTATAATCATGAAATTACATCATAATCAACCCACATCCACTCAATTGGAACAATTACCACATAAATAACTATATCACATTCTACTAGTATCAACCAATATCCTACTTGAGATCCAATTTGGGGAAAAAGGGAAATCCATGGATTATTGGGTAATTCATCATTAAAATAGTAGTAATTCATGAATTTAATCATAATATAAATCAATTAAGTCTTTGAAATATTTTTTGAAAAGGAATCCATGGCTTAGAGTGAAAACCCACTTTTGGGAATTTGAGAGCTTTGAAATCTAATTTTGGAAGGGATCTATGGGTGAAGACTACCCATAGATGAAAATACACCATACCTTATTGAAGATTATTCATGAAATTTGGTAGGAAAGTTGAGTTCTTGAACCCTAGACCTCAAATCTTTCTTCTTCTTCAATTGAGGTTTCCTAGAAGGAAAAATATTTGAGAGGATAAGAACTTTGGGGTTTTGATTTGGATGTTTGGAAAATATGAAGTAATTGGGGGTAATTTGACTTAAAAAGACATAGATAGTACCCCCAAATTCACCCAAAACTACTCCACTTCATTTGGATTTAAACATGAAAACCCCAAAATAACCCTCACTTTAAGTGAGGTACCACGTACCACGTACCACGACCAAGCTTCACGAGCCGTCAAGGGCACCACGGCCCGTGGTGGTGCCCGTGGTCCCTTGACCAGTAGCTCCCTCAACTTTCCAAGCCTCCCAAGTGGTGAAGGCAATCCCACGAGCCTTCCCATGGTCAGTGGTCTTCACCACGAGTCGTGAAGTGGATCCTGAAGGAGAGCCTTCCTTGGGCAGTCTTGTGAGCTCACTGCCTCCCCAACCTAGGGTCGAACACGGCTCGTGGTGGCCACCACGGGTCGTGAAGGCCCTCGTGGTCATGGTGGTCAGTGACTACGTGCATTTTGGCAGCCCTGGCCCCCTTTCCATGGCCTCCACCTAATTCCATTGGCCCTTGCCCTTAACTCTTGACGTTAACCCTCAGGTTTAGGCTCTAGTTTAATCTACTATTTTCTGGAGTGTTACAGAGCCTTACCACACCACTGGGGGAACACCATGCATGGATAAGGTAGTGGTCTTAGAGAAGCAATCTAAAACCACACAGTAGGGAGATAACTAGACCATGCCCAAAATCACATCAAAATCAACTATATCTAGCAATATACCATCTGCCAAGATGTCACACCCTTGGATAATAACTATACAAGATTGAAATACCTGATCCACAACTAAAGACTCACTCACGAAGGTCAACACACGTAACGGCGCTTCCATAAGCTCAGAAGGCATACCCATACAAGAAGAATAATACACATACACATAAGAACAGGTAGATCCTAGATCAAATAAAGTCGAGGTGGGGTAATGGCATAAAAGCATCGTACTTGTGATCATATCGTCTGATACCTCAGCCTCCACCCTCACTGGAGCTACATAGAAATGGCATTGTTCGCCTCTACCCTAGCCATCAGTCCTACCACCTGACCTGCCTCCCTAGGGACCACAGTATATACCCTGATGTACACCGCGACGGTCCTGACTCTAACCTCAACCCCTAGATAGAAATGCTGCTTGTGGTGCTAGTAGAGCTGGGGGAGTTGTTTGTGGAGCAGACGAAATCCATCTACACATAAGACAATCTCTAGACTAGTGACCAAACTCACCACAATCAAAACAACCCGATGATGATTTTCCCTTGAAGAACGTCCACCAGGACCTGAAGCACAAGACTGAGACCTATAACTCTTGATAAAGCAACATCATTATACCTATTCCAGTCTCCGTCTGAAGTCTACAATGAAGCCTACACTAATCGGTTGGATTGTCCGTCCTGATACCAATGTCTAGGCCTGTCATAGGAGCCCCTCTACCTTGAACGAGACCCATTGTGTCTACCCTCACATGTGGCTCTCTTGTCACTACCCCCTTGGGCCTTGCGATAGAGCTCCTTTATAGTGCGGGCTTGGTCAACCACATCTAGAAATGAGTGACCCGTTAAGACCATACACTGAGCCTCAACCGGAAGATGAAGCCTCAATCCATGAACAAAGCATCGAACTCTCTCCTCAATGGTAGAATCATGACTGCATTGCGGGGGAGCTCATAAAACCTCGTGTCATACTCTGACACTGTTATGGAGCCCTACTCCAATCTGGAGAATTGATCACCTAGGTGATCTCTAACGCTGCAAGGGATGAACCTGGACAAGAAGGCCTTAGAAAAGTTCATCTAGGTGACAGGTAGTCTTAATAAATGAACGCCATCACTCTCTAGCTGGCCTATAAGGGTGATAAGATTTGAAGTCTGCTCCTCTCGACTTCACAAGACTCAGGGTATGCAACTCTTCATGGCAAGTAGTCAAAAACTCATGGGGATCCTCACCCACAGCCCAAGAAAACATCAGAGGTGAAAGCCTCAGGAACACTCTGGGCTTATTTTTCTCCTCTAGCGGTATAGCTCCGACCACAATCACGGGATAGGCACCCTAGGTCCCAAGGCCCTAAATGCCTCTACTTTTGGCTAATCCTACTGGAGTGGTTTGGTGCTAGTGTAGGTGTAGGTGTTGGTACTAGAGTTGGGGCCTACAGCATGCTCCAAATACAGTTAGAAGCTGGGCAATACCTTCTTGAAGATCTGGTGCCACAACCGGTCCGGGTAGTAGCTGAGCTAGTCCCAACCCCACCGACTGCTCTAGAACATGGGCTGCTAGAGGATTTACTAATAGCTATAGACCCTGAACTCTCAGTAGCTTATGATGTACTGAAGACGCTTGTGATTAGTGTATATCTCACAATGAATTCCATACAGGTAATGCCTCAAAATCTTAAGCGCAAAATATACCGCCGCCAACTCCAAATCATGAGTAGGGTATTGCACTCATGTAGCCTAAGTTGCCTTGACGCAAACAAAATAATATGGCCCTACTGCATCAAAACACAACCCAAACCAACACAGATGCATTACAATAGACCGTGAAGCTCTCGTCCTCAAGTGGAAGAGTCAATACATGAGTAGTAGTTAGCAACTCCTTGAGCTTTCGAAAGCTCAACTCACACTCCTCAGACCACTCAAAATGAACATCGTGATGGGTCAAACGGGTCAAAGGTGCAGCAATGGTGGAGAAGCCCTCCACAATCCGTCTGTAGTAGCCTACCAAACTGACGAAGCTCTGTACCTCAGTAGCTGAAATGGGCCTAGCCTAATCACGAATAGCCTCAATCTTTGCTAAATTTACCATGAGTCTATCCGTGGACACCACGTTCCCCAAGAATGCTACAGACTCAAGCAAACACTCGCACTTTGAGAATATGACATAAAGTTGCTGATCTCTCAAAGACTTAGAGCACAATCCTTTTTGCCTTTTTTTTTAAATGATGGTAATTTTCAGATTTTTGACATGTAGAAATGAAGATCTCTTATAAAGAAGGTTATTAAACTAAAAGAAATTTATTTAAGGGAAGTAAATCAGTTCACCCTAAATTTTATTTCCACAATCACTAATGAAGAATTTAGAATTTACATTTAATGATATCTCTTTCCCTTTTTACAATTTGAATAGACGAAAATCACTTTATAGATTTCTTATATTTAACAATAATGTGATCTACAATGACCGATCTACAGTGACCGATCTACAGTGATTTACAGTGACCATGGGTCCCTTATCAATGGATCCCAAATGTACAGTAACAGTTTTTCTACCGTGGGTTAACAGTGTATCTACTGTTAATCAATAGTGGTCATCTTGTCTTTCTTTTTCAACTCCCTAAGTAAATCTTCTGCTTTAGACAGCATACCTTCTGTCACAGATTTCGCCGATTCACAAGGTTGAACCTCTTAGCATCATCTGCTATATCATCACTTGTTTCACTTCTCATTGAAGTGTCTGATTTTTCATAGTGAGTGATATTGAGGAGTAGATTCCTCCTTATTTCATCCAAATACTCCTTTATCATTTCTTCTTTATTTCCATCTTGAATGGAAATTCTTCTGGCAATATGTTTGACGGAGTTGTCAGCAATTATTCCTTTGTGAGGAATAGTACCATAATCTTGGATTCTTTAAGAAATAGAGTCCAATAATTCTTGGCCATATAATGATTTAGTCATGGGATCCTTCTTCATTAAATTATCCCAGAAATTATTATAATAAATCCGATATAAGCATGGAATTTGTTCTTCAGTAAAACCTACTTCCGGGGTTCATTTATGGATCCATGGAATTGAGAATTCTATGAAGAAATAAATTTGTTCAATTTGTTCTGTTTAACAAACATGATCTGAGTGGTATAAATCATTAAGGTCTGGTGAAACCTTAACCCAGTTTTTTGTATAACTTTAAAAAGGGATCAGGTAAAATCTTTACTGTCGGTCCGTGGTATGACCACCAGTTCAAGAACCAGTTAGGAATTGGGTCAACAAATATCTTTGCACACACCTTGATAAACCAAGTATGTTTATGCCTTTCATTGTTATAGTAAAGGACTTTGCTGAAAGCGTTAATATAATCCCAATAAGTGAAATTGGTAGGGATTTTATTGAGGCTGATCTGCCTTTCTTTCATCGAGGATATACCTCAATCTTCAATTGATATAATCTGCTTTATGATATTTTGGAGAAGTTATAAACGTTCTCGCTGGTGTTATAACCTGAGAAGTGTTGAAATTCAACACTACCTGTATTCGTTAAAATGGTCTCGTAATATAAGCGGATTTTGTATGACTCTCCTGGGAAGTATAATCCATTAAGTAAATATCACTGGAATATCTTCCAGGGTTGTTCTTTTCTCTGTATCTCAGAGTTTTCAATAAGAAATATCATTTCTTTCTTTACTACCCTTTCATAGGATCTAATATCATCAACCTCTTCTTTCGCCACCGATGCAAAAGTATCACTTTGCTTTTGAGATAAATATGATCTCAGTTGGGCGTATAATGGATTATTTTCTGGAATATCATCCAGATATATCGAAGAAGTAGCTTCTTTTGAAGAGCTTGTTAGTTTTACCAAGCTCACTCCTCCCCTTTGTATAATTGGAGAGCTGGATGAGGATCCATATGACGATCCTGATGTTTTTGAGGTGGAGGATCTTCCCCTTCCGTGAGTATAACTGCCCCTTCCTCTAGCCTTGGTTACCAAAGGAGGATCCATCCTGCAAACATAGCATTTAGTTTTAATCATATAAAAGGTCATAAACTTCAGAACAATAAAATCTTTCATAAAGTTCTTGTTTAATCATGTAACTAGCGACGATATCCATCACCATTCCGTCTATAATTCTCCATAAAATACGTTCCTGTAAATCTCTATTAAGAGGAACTGCCTTCAAAATTGTAACCAAAGTAATATCAGTAAAGAAGGTCACGAAAACCCATTTTTTAAGAAGAAAGATATTCTCTAGATAAGAAGTCTGGGAGGGAATTATCACTTCCCTTTTTATAATGAATTTCGAAATCAAAAGGGGCTAATTGTGCCTGCCACCTAGCAAATATTAATTTTGATGCATCATGTTTAAAATCTTTATCAAACATATATTTGACTGATTGAGCATCTGTTTTTATCACAAATTTCTGATTGTAAAGATCATCCTGAAATTTTAAAACACATTTAACGATAGTTAACATTTCATGAGCTACCGTTGCATATTTTTTCTAAGCATCGCTCCATTTTTCTGAATGAAACCGAATAAGGTATTCATTTTTATCATGCGGGTTAATCTGTTTTAATATTCCACCATAACCCATATTGGACGGATCTGTCTCAACGATCTTTGGCCAAGCAGGATTAGCAAGGGTTAAACAAGGCAAAGATTGAACTCTTTCTTTAATAGTCTTTACAAGATCTGTGAGACTATTAGTCCAAGGCTTCTTATGATCTTTTTTTAGCCTGTCGTATAACGGAGCTAAATCTCGAGACAAATTTTTGTAGAAGGGGGAAATATAATTTAAACTTCCCAGAAACCGCTGCAATTGTGTCCTATCTGTAATAATATCAGGGAATTTTGATGCGAATTCAATAGATCGCTGAATAGGAGTCATTTTTCCTTGACAATCAAATGACCCAAAAATCTAACTTCTGTTTGAAAATGACTCATTTTAGATTTAGATATGACCAAACCATTTTGAATAACTATTTTCTTAAAAATTTGTAGGTGCTTAATATGCATTTCAAGAGTCTTTGAGTAAACCAAAATATCATCAATATAAACTATGATGAAATCCACATAAGGATTAAAAATATCATTCATAATCTTTTGAAATTTTGAGGGAGCATATTTTAAACCAAAGGGCATTACATTCCATTCGCATTGTCCAAACGGAACATTAAATGTCGTTCTATAAGAATGGTCTTTAAATATTTGGATTTGTCAATATCCAGATTTTAAATCAAATTTTGAAAAGATATTAGCATCATATAATCTTGATAATAAATCCCTTTTGTTTGGAATAGGATACCTAATCCATTTTAAAAATTTATTTAAAGGTTTATAATTTATAACTAACCTGGGAACACCTCGCTCTTTTTCTACTGCGTTATTAACATAAAAAGCAGTACACGACCATGGTGATTTGGAAGGCTTTATCAAACCTTTTTGTAATAAATTATCAATTTCCTTTTTGCAGAATTCAACCAATTCGGTATTCATCTGACAAGGACGTGATTTGGTAGGGATATTTTCCTCAGAGAAATCATCTTCATATGGAAGAGTTACAATATGCTTTTTCCGATTCCAAAAGGCACTAGGATGATCAGCACAAATATCAATGGCCATTTTTTCAGAAATGAGTTTAATCTTTTCCTGTACTTTAGCAGATTTTAAAGTATCGAATATATTCATACTAAATATCTCAAGTTGTAAATAATCAACATGCTTTTGTTTCATTTCAATTAGAGCATTAATATCTCTAAAAATAGGCTTGGTGATAAAAGTATAACTAATATCTTGATTTTTATAAGTAGTAGAAAATCCTTTAGCATTTATATTAGTAAAATGATAAATTGCATTTATAAAAGGAGTTCCAAGAATAATAGGAGGGTATAACTGATTTTTTACTCAGAAAAAGAAGTGAGGAATACAAACTTTATTCTGGCAAATACGAGTATTAGATAATTTATACTTTATATCTAAAGCATGAACAGATGCAGATTTAACCATATGAGTTGTTTTTTCAAAATATTTAGTAGGTACTAGACCTTCTTGAATGCAACTCACATCAGCGCCACTATCAATCATAGCAATGTTAGTTATAGAAAAAGTATTATCAATTAATATAGTACATTTAACATACCATTTATGAGTTGTAACAATTTGGATCATTCCTAAAAACATATTTTGTTTCGGATCAATATTCAAAGTGTTGGCAAGAGTATTTTCTTCAGCAGTAGAATCATCAACCTTATTTTTTCCTTTGCTATTAGCAGACTCAATCTGAGTAAGACGGTAATCATAAATAATATGATTTTGTTTAAGAAATTTAATTTCTTCCTTCAAATGTTCAATTTCTCCTTTTAAATCATCAAAAGAGGTATCACGAATAATCATGGTTTGTTTAGAAGAGAGTCTATTATGAACTTCAGACAAGGAGTAAGGAGCAGAATAATTAAACTCATCTTTAACCTTTTTATCATTAGGAATATTAGATGAAGAACTAGTTTTACCAGCAACCAATTGAATGATCTTTTCACGAAGTGTATTATTGATAACTTCTTTTAGAAGTTCTATCACATTGTCTGCAGTGATAGTGAAACATATTCATGTCTTCGAACTGAGATTGTAGCTTGTAGAATTCATCATGTTCGCAGTGACAACTATCACCCTGGCATTTGCAAGTATCATTCGAATCTTGTTGAACCTTACTAGATGACTCAGGTTGCTCATCCTCTGTTGCATAACTTCCTTCAGAATCATCATAATCTGATTCGGAACTAGAAATATATAGAAACTATAAATCTTCTCTTGAATATCATCATCAAGTTCTAGAGTCTTAAGCTTTTCTAGCTTACAATTTGGAGCTATATGCCCAAATTTTCCACATTTATAACACTTACTGTTATCAAGATTTCGCCTTGACCTATTCCTAGTAAATCTATGAGATTTACGATGAGCCCTACGCTCATCTCTTTCTTCTCTTGTCCTTCTTCTAGATCTTCTTTTCTTATGATGAGGTCTATGAGATTCTAATTTAGAAATTTCTCGATTGGTGCTTTTTGAAGCATCCGGTAAACTGAATTGAGTACAAAAATCTCCTAATTGAGACTTTTCTCTAAGTTTATCCATTTTAAGTTGTCTTGAGAGTTTTAACTCATTGCACAAATTTATGCCTTCTTGCGTACAAGCCCCAATAAGCTTTCCATAAGTAAAATCATTATAGGGAATAATTCCTTGTGGATTTCTAAGAGTCTTCTTTACTCTTTCTGCAAATAAAGAAGGTAAGCCATCAATAAATTTGTCTTTCCAGAATTCTAAACCATTTTCGGGAAGTTCCATTATCCGACTTAAATAAGTGTGTTTATACCATCTAAACTCACCTAAATGTCTACATCTAAGACCATTTAGTAGAGATCTAATGGTTTCATATTGATTGATAAATCAACCACTAAAATGTTCAAGAATAGTCAAAATAAGTGTATACACAGCGTCTTCTCTATTTTGAACAAGGGCAAAGCCTAAATTATCAACTCCTTCATTTACAGCCTTAGCATTAATTACTGCTGCTCTCGCATCAGAGGGCATATAATTATCCCACCATCCTCTTAGTTGACCGGTAAATCCTGCAATAATCATATTGCAAATGGTCTTGTCAGTGTTACTAACACTTTTGCAGATAGTAGCATACATAAGAATCCTATGAACCATAATCGTCAACTGCCTATTAGTTAGCCCATCGAGATTCCATTCATAAATCTCACTTCCACTATAAGAAGTGTTAGTTTGATTCCAATCTCTTTCCTCTATTAAAACATCTTGAGGAGTAGGCCTGGGATAGTAATATGTTTGCATGCTAGGTTTTCTAGCATAAGCAGTATTACCACTATTCTTCTTTGGATACCCATGAAGTTTATTAACTTCCATTTCCATTTGAATTTTGAAATCAAAAGTGGCTTCCATCTCATCTGCAAAATCTTCAACGAGACTTATCGGTTTCGCACTTGCACCAAATTGAGAAAACTTTTTATCAAGAAGATTTTCAAGGTCGTGCAGAGGTCTAAGAATAAAATCCTGAATCTCAGGAGGCCTTTGAATGTGAACATCAGGCTGTTTTGACGAAGAAGCCTGTTCTGAAACTTGTTTCATAAATTTTAGCTTAGTATCAATTTGAATAATCAGATTAGACAGGCTATTTAATTTTTTTTCTAGAGAACAAATATGTTCACCAATAACTTTAAGATATAAACCCAAATAATTATTTTGAGAAATAAGACGATTAATTTCATTTATACTTACTGCGGCGAGTTCATTATCAATAAATTTATGAAAAGCAGTAAAAGTAATACCAATATTATTTGGTAAAATAAACGGAGCTTGAGGAGGATAAATGGATTGAATAATATTACATGATTCATCTTTGTAAGATCGTTCAAGAACGTTGATGAATAAAGGCAAATAAGTGGTTATAAACCAAGGCACAAAGAACATAATATGATTATGTAATGCACAAGTTTCATAAAACTCTTGAGAAATATTATTTAAATCTTCTTTACTATAAGTGTCAAAAAACCAAGGTTTAAATCGGTTCCATTTTTTCATTTAAAAATTTATTTTGAATATATTTTCTTGCCAGTGAACCTGGACTAAAATCAATTTGATGTTCACTCATCATTAAGTATCATAAGATTAAAATCCATCTCGGATACTAAAGGAATATCTTTATCAGAAACATCAGATGATTTATCATTCGTTTGAACAATATTTAACCGAGGATCAATTTTAATTTTTTGTTTTTCTGCAAATATAACTGTTGATAAAGTATGTAATGAAGCAGCGCGATTTCTAGCTGGACCATAACAAGGTTCTATTGGAGAAATATGTTGAATAGTCAGTCTTCTATCAGAAGCAAAAGAATGTCTAGTATAAGGAACACTTTTTTCATCAAACTGCATACAAATTTTTCCATCTTAATTTTGACTAATATGAGAATATTCAGAATTAGTGACAGCATCAGTCATTTGTTTAGGTGGTATAACAGAATCTAAAATTCAAGTGGTAGGAAAATTAATTTCTTCCCATTTTATAGGTCTTCTAGTAGTGACCTTTGATCTGGCGAAATTAGTCTCTAGCAAAATAGTTTGATCAAATGTATCATATAACTTCCATCTATGATTCAAAGTAGCAAGTAATTTATAATAGATTCTATACGACAATCAAATTAATTCAGAT